>NC_058091.1:290339242-290642272 GCF_020171115.1 Neogale vison
TAGAAGTAGGGATGATAGACTGGTAAGAAAAGAGGGAAGAGAAGAGGAAGGGTACAGAAGAGACAGCTAACCAAAGGAAAGACAGGCTTCTCATATCTCACGTTTGCCTAGATTGGTTCAATGAGAGAGTGTCCTTCCCTTTTAACCCACTCAGTTGAATGATTCCCAGGGATCGTACACCACCTGATGCCAGGAGGCGTGAAGGCCTCAGGAACTGCAAGAGATAGACAGAGATAGACAGCTTGAGGTCTCCTTTTGGCTGATTTAGCCTTACTCATGGACAGGTCAAGAGCAGGTAGCAGTCAGAATTACTAATTACAAAAGCAGTCATGTTTAGTGTAAAACAATATTTAAAATAGAGAATTACATAAAATACACACGGAAAGCCCCCTCCTTAATTCCACTTTCACCCCACCTTACCTGATTTTTTCTTTTTACAGATTTCTTACGCATGCTGATATTTGCGTGTATGTATTCGTAAATACACATATTTGTACACCTGCATGTACAGTCCGTGTGTGTGTGTTTTGTAGTTGTCAGAAATAGGTTAGATTATGCTGGGCTAACTAACAACTTACCAGGGGAACACAACAGAAGTTTATTTCTCACTCCCATATTATATGATATTGACTAGGGGAGCTGCTCCAAGTTGCCAGAAGCTTGATCTCAACAAATACTTTCAAGAAAACTTGGGAGAGGGAAGATTGCTCTGAGGCACATGCTGGTATGTAATGTTGTGGCCTGCAAGTGACATGTCACTTATACTCACAGCTCCTTGGCCGTAACTAGACCTGTGACCCCACTGAGCACCAAGAGGGCCAGGAAATTCAGCTTTCTATGTGCCTGGAAAGAGAGGAGTACTGGATAGCAGCAAGCGACACCATTATAGGTCATAGAGGTGCATATAAATACTCTTTATCTACTTGAACACACATAATTTTAAGAGGAAAAATAAAGAAATGTATATGCACTGCTAATATAAAAATGGAACCCTACCGCTCAAGAATTTGGTGCTTTTCATGCAGCAACACACCTTGACATCTTTCCACATCTATTAAAGTCTTGTTTCTTCTAAAGTTGGTGCAGTAGTGTGTGCATTCCATTCACTTTTTCATGAATCCAGTGTCTGCTCTCTGCCAGGCTGTGTGCTGGGTGCAAAAGTGAGTGAAACGGACGTGTCTGCCTTGTCTTACTGGAATGTCCCGTGCAGCTAGCATGTAGCATATGCCCTGTATGCACCGTAGTCTGTTGTCCCGTCAGTGAGGATGGGACATCAGTGAGGACTCCCGTCAGTGAGGACATCAACTGATGTCCTCATTGATGGGTCACTTAGGTGTTACCAATAATGCTGTAGGTGACGTCATTGTTACTACGCCTTTGGGCACTTGTAATTTTTTCTCTCGCATCAGCCACGGAGAATAAGCTGTGAATCCTGGAGTTTCTCCATGTGCCCAAAAAGGTTCTGTTTGTCCTAACAGAGGTATGAGCGGGGCTCAAGTCTAGAATGAGGCTCTCCAAGTGAAGTTTCTAGGGTGTTTTTCCTGGGCTTGGTTGTTGTTGTTCCTCTGCGAACTCCAACATTGCATTGTTACTGAGGCAGTCGGCCTAAGGTTCTAGGTTCCTTCATTCTCTTCAGCTTTCACCTCGATCAGTCGGGGAAAGGATGGCAAATTTTAGAGCCCTCCACATTTGGGCTGAAAGGCCCTTTTTTTTTTTTTTAAGATTTTATTTATTTATTTATTTGACAGACAGAGGTCACAAGTAGGCAGAGGGGCAGGCAGAGAGAGAGGAGGAAGCAGAAAGAGAGAGGAAAAAGCTCTCTCTCTCTCTGAGCAGAGAACCTGATGCAGGGCTCGATCCCAGGACCCTGGGATCATGACCTGAGCCGAGGGCAGACACTTAACGACTGAGCCACCCAGGCGCCCCTGAAGGGCTCTTATTGACCTGGCAGGAGGACATTGTGCATTCCCTGGGAACCCCCTGCCACCATCTTAGCTCCCCTACCTCTCCACCAGAAGTAGCATTGAGGAGCTTTAGGAGTCTGGGCGTATGGTGCCTGCTTTAGGACCAGAAACATGGAGAACATTCTTCCTAACTTTCCTGAGCTGTTCTCTCAGAGTTCCCAGATAAAACCCAGACTTTGCTCTGCATGAAAGTCTGTTTTTGTGACAGCTGCTTGAAAGTACCACACCTTTCAGCTGTCTTTTCCTAACGTTGAGAACTTTGTAATTACTAAAAATGATGTAAATAATGGCGTTGCTGGGAGGGAAAGGATGGCTGTCCTTTTAAGAATATTTCAAGTTGCAAGTGGGGCTATTTGGGGAGCTGACTTCCCTACAGGTGACAGCTCAAGATGCCATTTGTCGAGTTGGAAGGTGCCCTGTCTCCTTGCTCTTCCCTCCAGCTCTGGGGTCTGACATTTCTCCCACCGACCCCTTGTCGACTCTGAGGACGATGATCAGGTGTGTGGGTTCCTCCTCTGCCTGCCAGACCATTGGTCATGGCTCCTGAAGTGAGAGGCATGCTCGGAGGGAAAGCAAGTGCATTGTACATTGAGCTAGAGAACCACTGTGCTTGGCTGAAGGGTCTTCTGGTCAACTCTTCCCTCTGACTATGAGTATTGAGTTGATTGAAGCCAACTAAGGCTGATTACATAGTAACCTTTCCTCACACAAATCTTTCACTCCTGTGACTGTCCCTTCTCCTTCAATCCCACCCCAAATATTTATTCTTCTCTGCCATTTCTTTCTCTGGGCCTTCAGTCCAGTTGATTCTTTTGTTTCCTATTCTCCTTTCCCACTTTTAAAATTCTGTCCTTCCTTCAAGGCTCCTTCTGGGTTTCATCCCTACCCATCCTGCCCAAAGAGTCCTACGTTGCTGATCTCATTGCATATGAACATTACCGATGTTGAATAATGTAGCACCCCATAATTGGTCTTGGTCAGTTTTTGTAGGTGTTTTTTTTCTCCACCAGTCTTAGAGGTCAAGCTTGTATTTGCTCCCTCTACAGTAGAACCCAGGATCATGCAATAAGTTATTATGGCTGGTATTATCTTGCTAAGAGTACCAGACTTTGAGATTCATTTAGAAAAGGGTCCAGTTTGAAAATATCATATATATAATAATAAGCTGAGTTGTGGACATCAGAATTAGCTTTTGGATCCCAAACTTTTCGGTGCTCTATGCTGACCAGACCCCTTTCTTCGTGTAGTTTAAGATTTTAAAACTCCTGATCACTCCTGTGGGTTATTTCAACCCAGTAGCTTGTAGAAAGCTAATTGTGCAGGAAGCCAGAGGCCCTGTGTCCGCTGTGCCACCATGCGCATGAGATGTTATGAGCATGTGGGGCAGGACATCAGGGACAGAGCTTAAGCCAGAGCCACTGGCCTCCGTCTCCTGACATGCTTTCTGATCTGGGCATGGCTTGCTTTCATCCTGAGAGGCTGACCCCACACTTTACAGTGGAGGGATCGAAATCACCAGGTAACCCTCTAATAAATGTTAGTATCGCTACTTGAGGCAGAGCCAGATATCTGGCCTCCCTCATGTATGACGCAGCAGGAAGAATGCAGCACAGCCTATGGGGCACCTGGGTGGCTTAGTCGGTGAAGCATCTGCCTCCTGCTCAGGTCATGATCCCAGGGTCCTGGGATGGAGTCCCATATCGGGCTCCTTGCTCAGCGGGGAGTGTACATTTCCCTCTGCACCTCCTTCCACTTGTGCACAGTCTCTCTCTCTCTCCCTCAGATAAATAAATAAAATCCTTAAAGAAAGAACATAGCCCAACCTATGAAGTATTCCTGTTTCTAGGAATAATTCTTTCAAATGAACGTATGCGTATATATAGAGAGGTAGCTGATATCTACCGCTTATCCATAGATATGTATATATATATCAATATGTATTCTGTATATAGAGCTAGAAACTTGATTTTATCCAGATCCATGTGTATACATATGTTTGTACACATACACACTTGCACATACATATGCACACACAGGCATGCCACACACCTGAATCAAATCAAGCTTCTAGTTTACCAGTTTACAGAGAGCAGGGATAAAGAAAGCCGCAGGGAAGCAACCAGATTCAGAATGTGGGACATTTTCCAGGACCACAGACCTGGTTTCTGCACCCGCCAATGGTAGGGGGGAAGGTGGGTGGGCTTGTTCCAGAATAAAACAGAAGTGAGAGGCAAAACACCCAGATGCTGAGTGTGGAACTTCTCCACGCCATATTTCTACACATGAACTGTAAAGAGACTTTCTTTGAGAAAATGGCAATTTTGTCGAAAATCGAGGAATTATTTTTTTTTTTTACCCTTGTTAGGTGTGATAAAGGCCTAATATTTACTCTTGAAAATGGCCACAGTTTTAAAAGATTCATAGTGTAGTTTTGGTGTGAAATGATGTGGTGCTGAGATTTGCTTGAAACTACTGCAGCGACCAGCACGGACCTACTGGGAGCTGGAGAGGAGGCACGAGGCTGGCTAAGGTGGCCAGTCAGAGGGAGGAGGCTGCACAGGCAGCCTAGTGTTCCTGTGCTGAGAGCCGGGTCGGGAGGGCTGCAGGACAATGCACTTGCCCCAGAGTTAGTCACTTCCTCAGGAACACCAAGTAATTTCATTTTTTTTCCATTTAATTTTTAAACTCAATTAATTAGCATATGATGTGTCATTTGTTTCAGGGTACAGGTGTGACATTCATCAGTGTCATATAAGGCCTGGTGCCCATTGCAACACACACCCTCCCCAGTGTCCATCACTTAGTTACCCCATCCCCCTCCCCCCTTCACTCCAGTAACCCTCAGTTTGTTTCCTATGGTTAAGAGTCACTTAGGGTTTTTCTCCCTCTCTGGTTTCATTTTGTTTCATTTTTCCCTCCCTTCTCCTGTGATCTTCTGCCTTGCTTCTTAAATTCCACATATCCTTAAGATCATATGATAATTGTCTTTCTCTGATTGATTTATTGGCTTAGTGTAATACCCTCTAGTTCCATCCATGTCCTTACAAATGTCAAGATTTCAGGTTTTTGATGACTGCATAGTATTCCATTATATATATATACCACATCTTCTTTATTCATTCATCTGTTGATGGACATCTAGGTTCTTTCCATAGTTTGGCTACTGTGGACATTGCTGCTGTAAACATTGGGGTGTGGATGCCTCTTTGGATCGCTGTATTTGTATCTTTGGGGTAAATTACCCAGTAGTGTGATTGCTGGGTCATAGGGTAGATCTATTTTCAACTTTTTAAGGAACCTCCATGCTGTTTTCCACAATGGTTGCATCAGCTTGCCTTCCTGCCAACAGTGTAGGAGGGTTCCCCTTTCTCCGCATCCTCACAAGCATCTGTTTTTTCCTGACTTATTAATTTTAGCCATTCTGACTGGTATGAGGTGGTATCTCATTGTAATCTTGATTTGTATTTCCCTGACGATGAGTGATGTGGAGCACTTTTTCATGTGTCTGTTGGCCATCTGGATGTCTTTTTTGCAGAAATGTCTATTCATGTCTTCTGCCCATTTTTTGATTGGATTATTTATTCTTTGGGTGTTTGATAAGTTCTTCATAGATTTTGGATACTATCCCTTTATTGATATGTCATTTGCAAATATCCTCTCCCATTATACTGGTTGTCTTTTGGTTTTGTCAATTGTTCCCTTTGCTGAGAAACATGAAGTGATTTTCAAAATAAAGGAAAAGCAAACCGTAGTTCTGAAATGCCAGTGACAGGATGTCAGGAGCCTGATTGCTAACATGCTCACCATTTCTTTTCAGACTCACTGGGAGCAAGCACGGCTGATGTGCTGCTCTTGCCCACCATCAGTTTCCCTCCTCAGTGGATGCCATTATTAGTTTCTTCTTTCCTGCGTGAGAGGCCAGTGGGGGCAGCCACGGAAACCTCTTGTGGCTTTTTCTGGTAGAATAAAGGTGAGATGGTGAGAGTGGGCTGGTTGGCAGAGAGGGACGCTGAGTGACAGAGGCTGTTCCGTCCCTCACTCCCCTTAGGGTATGGCCCGGTCTCAGCCGGGGGGTCAGAGTGTGTGGGCCATGCCATCTGCTGCTGGGTTAATAGATAGGTCTGTGTCCACATTTCCCCACGCCCACAGTGGGGCAGCATCTGGTTCTCTGGGGATCTGAGGCCCTGTGCCCAAGACACTGACACTGTCAGGCTGTCCCCTTGCTCAGCATGTGTGGCCCTTCTGTCCTGGAGGGAACTCACTATGTCCACAACCTTTTATACCCTCCACGTTCCCATAGACCCTGATTGGTTACTTATAGAGCAAAACCATGCTTCTGTTTACAGGATCTGTGTGATCCTGAGTGTGTGTGTGTGTGTGTGTGTGTGTGAGAGAGAGAGAGAGAGAGAGAGAGAGAGAGAGATTTCTGGGCCCTGAATCACATTTTTAGTGAGCTGGGATTTCACTCTTTGAGAGACAGGACTTTCCAGGCTCTCAGAAGTGAAGGATATCCTGCAGAGCACTGTGGAAACAGAGGATTTGGAGAAAACTGGGTTAGTGCATCTGTAGGAGGGACAGGGGTGACACCTGTCCTGTCTCTCTCCCGGGGTTCCTGGGGAACGGAGGAGGATGTGTGCAGAGGTGCTTGGGAAATTGTGCAGAGTTCTGCAGTTAATGGGGGCTTTCTTGTTTTGGTTTGCTTATGGTGAGAGACATGCTTCTCTTAAATAGCCCTTCCCTTCCTTCAAGGCTATAATGTAAGGATCCTCTCACAAATGGAGAAATTCAGAATAGCTGCCTCATACACCTGCTTCGGGTTTTTCTCTGAATCGTGCCCCACTCTTCCCTCTCCTCAGATCATCTGGATGCCATGGGAAATGAAACCCCATGAACTGTCAAGTAGAGAAGGACGTTTGCGTTTCGTGTGCACCTCTGCTGGCTGTATTTTATAGTCCCCCTCTTCCTTCCTTCCCCCCTTCCCTCCCTCCCTTCCTTCCACGCTTTCCCACCCTCTTCCTCCCTTGTGGGTACATTTTCATACCATTTCAGTGAGTCATTGTCAAATCTAATAACATTTATTACCTTGGATGTGTACTTATTTATTGGCTAGATTGAGAGAGAGAGAGAGAGAGAGAATCTCCCACCTTTCCCAGAGATGCTTGTTTGTTTCAGCCGGATGCACATTATTACGAGGTCCGCTAATTCTGTTAAGCGGT
Source organism: Neogale vison (assembly GCF_020171115.1). Taxonomy (NCBI): domain Eukaryota; kingdom Metazoa; phylum Chordata; class Mammalia; order Carnivora; family Mustelidae; genus Neogale; species Neogale vison. Next base: position 290,346,423 of record NC_058091.1, read on the forward strand.
AGGAATCACTGTGGCAGGGAGAGCCACTCGTAAGCAGGCATCTTTTCCAGAAAGACTGCAGTGCAGAGTTCTGGGTGTGCTCCACAGCCATTAGCTGGTGATCAAGGCAGGGACAGGGGTGCCCATCAGTGCTGGAATTACTTGGCATCCTTATGAGATCATCTCGATTCAGGGTGACTCAGCGTCACCTTTCCCCTCTCGTTGAGCGAGGCTGGGAGGTCCTTGGTGGCAGGGCCTGTGTTATATTCATCTTCAGCTGTTTGGTACGGGAACACTCCCTTGCACGTGGTAGGCATTCAGTGTCTATTTAATTCCTGCAGAAGAGTCAGGAGAAAAGAGCTCTTTTTCCTGCCCAGCTTTCCCGTGCCTTTAAATATCCTAGAGAAAAGTCACGTTCTTTTACATAGGGGAGACTCTTCTGTAACCCCACACAATTATGTAGTAATGATTCCTAGGAGCAGTCGTGTCTGAGGGTCCCCCAAGGACAGGGACGTGGAAGGGTCGAGATTATGGACAGCTTGGTTGGAAACCAGGAGACAGGCCTCCCAAAAGATGGGTCACAGCCCAGGGGAGCCTGTGGATTTGATGACATTCTATTCTTGAAGACTTTGGGCTGGTTCTGATGACAGATGTCACTGCTGTACCCTCTCAAATATGTGGGTCACTCAAGTACCCATAGTTTCTCTCTTAAGAAATGTGTTCTCGCTATGAACGAACCTTCATGGGAATGCGACATGTTTTGTTCACAAATGCTAGCGATGGTAGGAGTTTCAGGCAATTGGCTAGATAGGTTTAGGAACTTTGCTGAAATGCATAGAGCTGCCGGGGACACTTCCATAGATGGTCATCTTAATTTTGTTAATACCCCGTGTTCCCTCCCTATAAATCTTTACTTTTTCTAAAAAATACGATCTTTTAGCCTTTTTCTGTAGCCACCTGTTTGTTTGTTTTGTTTTGTTTTTTGTAAACTTGACAGCAAAATAAAACAGTAAGAGGTGACTGCAAATGGTAATTTTTTTAAAGATTTTTTTTTTCTTTTTGACAGGCAGAGATCACAAGCAGGCAGAGAGGTAGGCAGAGAAAGAAAGGAGAAGCAGGCTCCCCGCTGAGCAGAGAGCCTGACATGGGGCTCGATCCTAGAACCCTGGCATCACGACCTGAGCCGAAGGCAGAGGCCTTGACCCACTAAGCCACCCAGGTGCCCCTGCAAGTGGTGATTTTTAAATGTTTCCTATGTTCTTCCAAGGATGGGAGACTCCACCTGACTAAGGAATGACAAGCTGTTTCAAAGAAAAAGACATTACTTTTAAAAGGGGAAGTATATTCTTATAATCACCGAATTGGAAAGGCCTAAAGCACTTTTATGTATAGAGAACCACACCAAGGCATACGTTTAGTGAATTATTTCATGGCTAACATGTGTAATGGGTGTGATTAGTTATAATCATAATGAAATTGTCGGTCTTTTTGGTACTGAGCTCAGAGGGGTCACTTCCAGTGAACCGGAGTCCCCACAAAGGTGGAGGGATCAGGAATTGTGGTTGGTTTAATTCATTAGGATCGGGCAGGTACTTGCTATTCTCAGATCTAGCACTGGAGGTGGACGGCATAGACATGATTGAAAGGTCAGGAAATGGGTCTTCCCAGAGTCTGTTGATCCCACTGTGCCCTGCCACAGGGCGGAAGGGTTCTGGCATCGGAGACCATGGGCGGTGCGTCTTATACTCGTCTCATCACGAGAATCAGCCGTTTTGCTTTTTGAAAACATGGACTGCTGGGACCTCGTCTGATCAAGAGGAAACTCTCAGGAGTATATGTGTGTTGGCTAATGTGTATCAGAATCGCCTGGAATCATCAGAATCGTTTGCAAACTGTGTAAGTCTCCCCATAATGGATGACAATATCCTTTGATGTCTGGTATTACACTGCACAGAGGAAAAAATGCATGTGTTTAAAAAAAAACCTTCATTGGGGGATTGGGGGTAATATGCCTCCTCCTGTCTTGCTCCCCTTCCCCATAACCCACCCTCACTGGAGAACCATGAACCCAGAAGAATGGCCTTTTTTTTTTTTTTTTTTTTTTTTAGGAAATGTTTTTCAATAGCTTTGTCAAGGTAACATCTGCATGTTATCACATTTCACCCACTGTTAATTGTACAGTGCAGGGATTTTTGAGTGAACAGCAATTGTGGACTCATCACCACAATACATTTTTAAAATATTTCTGTCACTCCCCAAAAGTTCACTCATGCCTATTTGCAGGCAGTTCCCATTTCCAGCCCAGCCACAGGCAGACATCATTCTCTGCCTCTCGAGCTTTGCATTTTAAAGAAATTCCATGTAATGGAATCACGCAGGATGTAGTCTTTTGTGTCTGGCGTCTTTCACTTAGCATAACACTTTGGGGTTCATCCCTGTTGTTGCCTACATGGGTGGCTCATTCTTTTTATTGCCGAGCAGTGCCTGTTGTATTGATAGACTTTGGTTATCCATTCACCAGCCGGGGCACGTTTGGACTGTGTCCAGCTTTCGGCTATTTTAAATGAGGCTGCTGCCTCCGAGTCCTGTGTGACAGCATGCTTCACGTCTCTTGGGTACACACCTGGAAGTGGAATTGTTTGGTTATATGAAGAATATATGTGCAGTCTTTTGAAAAACTGCCACTCCATTTTGAAACATCTTGTTTCCAAAATACGCTATTTTACATTCCCACCAGCAATACATGAGAACTGCGGTTTCTCCAAATCTTAGCCAACACTTGGCATTGCCAGTCTTTTAGATCATGACCATTCTTCAAATAGGATGTACTGATATATAACTTAATGTGCATTCCCCTAATAATGAATAGTGTCGAACATCTTTTTGTAACCTTAGGGGCAAGTCATATATATATATATTTTTTAAGATTTATGTATTTATTTGAGAGAGAGAGAGAGCAAGCAGAGAAATCTTAGTGGTCTCTGTACAGAGCGTGGAGCCTGACTTGGGGTTCATCTCAAGATCACGACCTGAGCTGAAACCAAAGGTGAGATGCTTAAGTGACCACACCAAGCAGGGGCTCCGAGTCATATCTTTATATTTAAGTGTTCATTTAAATATTTTGCCCATTTCTAATTGGTCTGTCTTCTTACTGAGCTGTAAGAATGTACTGAATACAAGTCTTTTTCAGATACATGTTCTGCAAATATTTTCTCCCTCTCTGTGTCATTTCTTTTTCTAAAAGTTCTTTTGAGGAGAAAAACCAAAGTTTAGTTTTGTTGAAGTTCAGTTTACTAATTTTTTCTCTCAGGTGGTGTGCTTTTGGTATCATATATATAATTTTTTTTTGCCTTATCTAAGGTCATAGTGATTTTCTCCTCATATACTTTTAGTCTTTGCATTTAGGCTTGTGATCCATTTTGAGATAATTTTTGTATATGGCATGAGGTAAGTGCCATCTTCATTCTTTTCCAAGTGGATATCCACTTGTTTCCCCTCCATTTCCTTTCCCATTTTCCCTGTCCTGTCCCCATTAAATTGCCTTAGCTACTTCATGAAAAATTAATTGACTTAAGAGTAAGGGTTAATTTCTGAACTCTCCGTTCTCTTCCATTGGTGTATTTATCTTCTCTAACACCATGCTGTCTTGATTATGGTAGCTTTACAGTGAGCTTTGGAATTAGGTAGTGAATTTCCAAACTTGTTCTTCTTTATAAAAGTTATTTTGGCTATTCTAGGTACTTTTCATTTCAATATAAATTTTAGGATCATCTGATTATTTTCTACCCAAAAAAAAAAGGCATCTAGAATTTTGATAGGGATGGTGTTGAAATCATAGGTCATTCTGGGAAGAATTTCTAAAAACTGTTTTCAGTCCTTGAACATGGTATGTCTCTTCAACTATTTAGAAATTATTTAATTAATCTCAGTAATGTCTTATAGATTTGAAGGTATAAATATTGCCCATATATTTGAAAATTGACTTGTAATTATTCTATTCTCCTTGATTGTGTTTGTGAACTTTAATGTCCTAGTAATACTGGCTTCAGAAAAGGTTGGGAGGTTTTACCTTCTATTCTGCTTTCTCAAAGAGTTTGCATGGGATTGGTATTATTTCTTCCTTAAATACTTGAAAGAATTTACCAGTGACAACATTGAGTCTAAACTTTCCTTTGTCGGAAAATTTTAACTACTAATTCAGGTTTTAAAAGAATTTTATCTGTTGCATGTATGAGTCAAGACTGTCCATCTTGTAATCTCAGAGCATAAAGTCTGAGAGGCTAAACGTTTGGGTCCACGGCTGCGTTGTCAACATGACCCGGGAAAACTACTTGGTGTTCCTCATGGATTTTCTCAGCACATATTCCATACCAGCCACCACAGTATTCTTGGGGAAAGTAAAAAAGAAGAAAAGGGAAGAGGGTGTTTGTCAGATTTTACCTGGAAACTTCAGAGTTTTACCTGGAAACTTCTGCTGTCCTGCCACTGAGATTCTCTGACGTTACTCCTGTTGCGTGACTTCCAGTAGCTCTGGAAATGCTGCTGGCAGTGGAAGGGGAAAGACCACGTCCACGTTTATTAGACTCAGCTCAGGAGAGAGCTACAAGAACACAGAAGTCAGCTGGGCAACAAAGGGTGTCTGACCCAGTGGGATGAAGTTAGCGCTTCACCTTTTGAAGCAATGCGATTTTAGAAAACAATTTTTAAAGACTATGTATTTATTTATTTGAGAGAGAGAGAGTGAACGAGCATGAGCAGGGGCAGAGAGCAGAGCGACAAGCAGACTCCCTGCTGAGCGTGGAGCCTGATATGGGGCTCGATCCCAGGACTCGGAGATGATGACCTGAGCCAAAAACAGACACTTAACTGATTGAGCCACCCAGGCGCCCCTAGAAAACATTTTGAGTACACCATTAGCCTGATGACGTCCTGAATACTGATGAAGAATACATATTTGGTAGAATAAAATAAATGAAATGAAAATTCAGATGCTTTTATAGAAGATCTTTACATAGGAAACTCTCCAGTCTTTTTCTTTTCTCGTCAATCTACGTGAATCACCTTAGCTTACTCTTCTCTTAGCTTTTCCGATTCCTGTCAAAACCTCACCTTAATGAGACACCCTGAGTTTTTATTGAGAGCTGGAAGAAAGAAAGCGGCCACGTGACAATTTCTTGTAGTTTTTGTCTGTAAACCTATCATTGAACCCATACCTCTTAAGCATCTCTCTGTACCCAGCATGAGTGGGTCCGATTTCTAGTGTCAGAAGGAACCTTTTGTTACTTCAAACATCCTTTTGGGGAACGAGAATCACATAAGACATCTGATCTCCTTCATAACTGGCTGACTGTAAAGCTCAGGGAAGACTTGATTTTTAATTGCAATGAGCCTCCATTTCGGCCTCCATGGTGCAGGTACTTGAATTTTACCCTTCCTCATGGATTTAATTTGTGACCTCTGTCTTAAACCTTTTATGTGTATATTTTTCTAGAAAGAAGCTTGCATATGTTTGGCAACCAGGAGTATATACTTTCAAATTTATTATTGTTATTTTTTAAAAGACTTTTTTTATTTCTTTGAGAGAGATCACAAGTAGGCAGAGAGAGAGAAGGGGAAGCAGGCTCCCAACTGAGCAGAGAGCCCGATGTGGGGCTTGATCCCAGGACTCTGAGACCATGGCCCAAGCCTAAGGCAAGAGGCTCAACCCACTGAGCCACCCAGGTGTCCCTCAAATTTGTTATTTTTTAAAAGTGGTCATGTTCTGTCCAGGACTGTAAACCAAGTAGTGATGGTAATGATGTTGTTGTCCCTGTTGGTGCTCACAAGCCTCCCCACCCCACCCCAGTAGGAGCTTTTTTTAAAAAAGATTTTATTTATTTGACAGACAGAGATCACAAGTGGGCTGAGAGGCAGGCAGAGAGAGAGAGAGAGAGAGAGAGAGAGGCGGAAATAGGCTCCCTGCTGAGCAGAGAGCCCAGTGTGGGGCTGGATACCAGGACCCTGATATCATGACCTGAGCCGAAGGCAGAGGCTTTAACCCACTGAGCCACCCAGGCACCCCTCTCACCTGGAGCTTTTATTCCTTTTTCTCCTTGGGCTCTTTATCCACCTTGGAAATCCTATTCTCTCATATTCCTCCATTTGCTGCCCTGTCCTTCCACAGCCCCAAAGTACAAATGGCTAATGAAAGATTTAATTACTCATCTTTAAGAGGGGTTTATATCTTCAGGGGTTCAAAGCCCTGAGATAGAGAGGAGAGTTTCTGTTGATGGGATTTAGGCTTGGGCCGAGGATGACTTCTCTGGGCATGGGGACATTCTGGGTGCTTTTCCTCCAGTGGTTCCCAAACACCGTCACACTGACTTCTCAGCATCCATCACCTGGGGAGCTGGGAAAAGAGGCAGATTCTCAGGCCCTGTCCCCCAGAGATTCTGATTCAGTTGAGCTGGAGACTTAGAATCTGTATTTTTATAGCATTCCTCTCTTTTCTCTTCTTGATGACTTTCAAAGAGTTAGAAATATGATTTTCATACACACACACACACACACACACACACACACACGAAAATTTAATTCGTTAGGAGGAACCAGGAGCCTAGTAATGCTGGTAAAAGCAGAACACAAGTCACAGGAAGTAAGTGTGCTGGGATAAGAAGGCCAGGCCCCATGCAGAATGGGTTCCTGTGGTTCAGGGCCATACAAACTAACTGTTGGGCTTAGATTCTCTCCTGGACGGTAACCCTTTGCGTTTCTACTGGACAACGTCATTTTCAACTTTTCAGTGTTGTGCAAGTTAACCCTAACGTCAGAGAGTCTGGACTCTCATTGAAGGTAAAGAGCACCTCGGGACGCCAGGCTGCCTCAGTTGGTGGAGCATGTGAGTCTTGATCTCAAGGTCATGAGTTTGAGTCATATTGGGTGTAAGGATTACTTAAAAGTAAAAAAAAAAGCAAAATCTTAAAAGAAAAAAATATTAAACTGATAACTCAAATAAGAGCACACTCCTCTAGAGAATTAGCCTTTTAGTGGGCCTGATAGTGTGCTGGTATGAAGTCAAAGGGAAATGCTGCCATCCTTTTGCCTTATTTCAAAGTTTTTAATAATTTCTTACAATGTGTACAACCATGCTTAGAAAAAACAAACCCAGTTCATCTCCATACAAGCAGCCCCAAAACGTGTTATTTGGTGCCAAATTAGCTTAAGTGTCATTTCCTCTGGGGAGTCTTTCCTGGAACTCCTAGGTTCTTGTGTGTTCTTACAGAATCCTACACTTTCCTTGTTAGAACTTTTATTACGAAAGGTTTTCATTGCTTTTTCAGTTCTCTGAGTTTCCTCCCTGGAGTATGAGCTCCCCAACAGCTGCAGCATCTAGTTTGTTCACTGTTGTATTTTCAGGGCTTTGAAGGAGAGGCTGGTGCATAGGAAGCACCTAACACGTGCTTCTTGATTGGGTGAATGAAAGTGGTGATCTCCAGCCTGGTTGGGGGGGAAGTGAAAAATCCAAATGGCGGATGCAGAGGAGACCCAGACAGCTGCTTTCCTGGGCCAGTGCTTGATGGTCAGTGGCTTCTTCACAGTGTTTCTCTGGATGCAGGGCCAGCTCAGCCCCTTTTGTCCCCTTCAGCATAAAGGATTGAAGGTTATAGGCTTCTTAAAAAAAAAAAAACAATCATCATCAATACCCTTCAAAAGCAATTTTTTTTAGTAGCTCTGTGTGTGTGGTTCTGTGCTAGACTCCTGGAAAGAAGGCATTCACCATCATCAGGACCTGCTTGGGGTTAAATGGAATATAAGGTATAGGGTAGACCAAGAAGACATAGATAGGATCTTTATTCTTCACAGTTTTGTGCGTGTAGTTAGGTTCATGCTACTACAGGGAGTTGGGGGAATTGTGAGTCCAGTTACTAAGAATTCACATAGAAAAACAGACCCTAGTTTATCACACTGATGGCCACAATGGTGTAGCTGTGACAAGCCATGATGTAGGCTGTGTAGTTGACACACATATGCACCTGGAGTAGATGCAAAGGTCAAGAACATGACCTTTCCTTAGCATTGAGTAGACTAATTATGAAGAAGCTGGCCAAAAAATGACTGTGTTGAGCCTCTATTCAAGAAGAGACAGGCCCTGGAGCCTGAGACATGATTGAACAAAGAGATGAGCAAGAAAAAGGACAAAGAAGAATTGGAACAGAGGCTTCAATCAAGAACAGCTCACATTTTCTGGGATCCTGGCTATCCCTTATACCTTTCCTGTCTGGCCTTTGCACAGAGTCTTTTCAGCTGTCTAAAAGATTCTACTCCCAAATTATGAAGTATTACTCCTAGAAGGCTCAGATCATAAATATCCCCTTTATGAAACTTTCCCAGATGGAATTAATTTCTTTTTCTTTATACATCCACAGTGTCCTATCTCTTGCTTTGGTATTTCTTGTTCATGCCTGCATCTAGAAGGCAAAATACAAGCCTTATTCATATGTATATCACATGTGGTGGTGCTTAATGGACTTCAAATAGTTGGAACTCAACATAAATAGAATTTATCCAGTGCATACTAGCTCAGCTCTGAAGAGTAAAGCAGACCTGTCTTTAAGACAGAACTCTCATTGTGCACAGGGGGTGAAGCATAGCCTACTGGCTTCTTTCCAAGAACCCCAGAGAAAAAGGTTCTCAATTTCCATTCACATATTTACTTTACTATGTACACGTGCGGTCACAGATGGGACCTGTCTCCATCTCTTTCCCTAAAATACATATATTTTTTCTGTATATGTATAAAATACATATATATTCTGCCATGATTTTTGTTCAATGTCCTGATATCCCATATATTTCCTAAATGAGTAATCGAACATCTTAGGAAAAGGTATATCTAGATCACAATGGCAAATAAGTTTCATTTCACAAGGTCAAGTTTTACTAATGGGTCAAGTATGCCTGGAGAGCTTGTTGAGAGAATCTGTGATGGGTAGAAGATGAGCTAGAAAGGAATAGCAATGTCTGCTGAGCACCATACAGGGCCACACAGGTGAGGTGGGTGACAGCTTTGTGGAGCATGTTTTTTTGCCGTCTCTAGTGTAGGTGGATTATACCAGCTCCATGCAAGGAAAAGGCTGCTACGAATCTAAAATTAAAATTACATAGAATTTACTTATTGAAAGGAGCCGCAAAGGGTCTAGTTGGCACTATAATTTTCCTTGACAGTTTTATCATTTTAAGAACATGGGTATTTTTTTCTCTTTTTTTGCAGTTTTTGTTTATATCGTGGTAAAATATACATCATATGAAATTTACTGTTTTAATCATCTCTACATGTACAGTTCTGTGGAATTAAATATATTAACATTATGGATCTAGTTGCAGAACTCCTTTGGTCTTGCAAAAATTGAAACTCTTTTTTTTTTTTAAGATTTAATTTATTTATTTGACAGACAGAGATCACAGGTAGGCAGAGAGACAGGCAGAGAGAGAGAGAGGAGGAAGCAGGCTCCCTGCCGAGCAGAGAGCCCGATGCGGGGCTCGATCCCAGGACCCTGGGATCAGGACCTGAGCCGAAGGCAGAGGCTTTAACCCACTGAGCCACCCAGGTGCCCCTGAAACTCTATATTATTAAACAAACTTTATTTTTTAAGATTTTACCTTTTAAGGGAAGTTTTGAGTTCACAGCAAAATTAAGAGAAAATATAGAGATTTTCCATATGTTCCCTGCACCTATGTGTACGCAGCCTCTCCCCCATTACTGACAGTCCCTGCTGGAGTGGTACATTTATTACAACTGATGAGCTAGTATTAACACATCACATTCACCCGAAGTCCATGGTGACATTAAGGTCCACTCTTGGTCTGGAACAAGAGGGTTCAGACAAATATATAATGACGTGTGTCCATTAATATATTATTATACACAGTATTTTCACTGCTCTAAAAACCCTTGTGCTCTGCTTATTTGTCCTTTCCCCACCACCAGTCCCTGGGATCCATTGATTTTATTGCTATCTGCATAGTTTTGCTTTTCCAGAAAGCCAGATCGTTGGAATCATACAGTACGCAGCCTTTTCAGATTGGCTTCCTTCACTTAGTAATATGCATTTAAGTCTTTCATGGCTTGATAGCTGACTTCTTTTTAGTGCTGAGTAATATTCCAGTGTCTGGATGGACCACAGCTAATCCATCTCTTCATCTGCTGAGGGACACTTTGTTTGCTTCCAAGTTTTGGCAATTATGAATAAAGCTGCTGTAGTGCAGGTTTTGTGTGGACGTAAGTTTTCAACTCCTTTGGATAAATTCCAAGGAGCTCCAATGCTGGATTGTATGGTAAGAGTATGGCTAGTTTTGTAAGAAACCACCAAACTGCCTTCCAAAGTGGCTGTACCGTTCTGCATTCCCACCAGCAATGAGTGAGAGTTCCAGCTGCTCCACATTCTCAGCAGCATTTGATGTTGGCAGTGTTCTAGACGTGGACCATTCCAATAGGTGTACAGTGGTAGCTTTTTGTTCTTTAAATATGCATTTCCCTAATGACATGTGGTGTGGTGTATCTTTTTATATTTTTATTTGTCATCTGTGTGTCTTTTTTTTTGATGGGATGTGTGTTAAGGTCTTTGGCCCATGTTAAATCAGATTGTTTGTTTTCTTATTGTTGAATTTAAGAGTTCTTGTTATATTTTGAGCAACAGTCCTTTACCAGATGTATCTCCTGTAAATATTTTCTTCAGTCAGTGGCTTGTCTTCTCATTTTTTTGATGTTGTCTTTTGGAGAACATAATTTTTTTAATTTTAATGATGTCCAAATAATCAATTGTTTATTTCCTGGATCATGCCTTTGTATTATATCTTAAAAGTCATGGTCATACCCAAGGTGATCCAGGTTTTCTTCTAGGAATTTTATACTTTTGTGTTTTATATATAGGTCAGTGATGCATTTTGAGTTTAATTTTGTGAAGTGTGTAATGTCTGTATCTAGATTAATTCTCTCTCTCTCTCTCTTTTTTTTTTTTTTTTTTTTGCATTTGGATGCCAATTGTTCCATCACTATTTGTTGGAAAGACTATCTTTGCTCTGTTTTATTACCTTTGCTCTTTTGTCAGGAATCAGTTGACTGTACTTATGTGGGTTTATTTCTGGGCTCTCTGTATTGTTCTGTTAATCTGTTCATTCTTTTGCCAATACTGTACTGTCTTGATTACTGTAGCTTTTAAAAAATATTTGATTTTATTTTTTAAACAAGATTTTATTTGTTTATTTGAGAGAAAGCAAGTGAGGGAGAAAGAGAAAGAGTGCCAAGTAGGGATAGGAGCAGAGGGAGAGGGAGAAGCACACTCGCTGCTGAGCACAGAGCCTGACATGGGGCTTGATCCCAGGACCCTGGAATCATGACCTGAGCAAAAGGCAGATGTTTTGCTGGCTGAGCCAACCTGTTTTATAATAAAATCTTGAGGTTGGGTAGTGTTAGTCCTCCAACTTTGTTCTTCTCCAATATTATATTGATTATTATTCTTGTTTGTTTTTTTGCCTCTCCTTATAAAGTATAGAATTGATTTGTTGATATCCACAAAATAATTTTCTGGGATTTTGATTGGGATTGCATTGAATATATAGGTCAAGTTTGGAAGAACAGACATCTTGACAATACTGAGTCTTCCTATCTATAAATATAGACCATCTCTTCAATTATTTAGTTCTTTGATCTCCTTCATCAGAGTTTTATAATTTTTCCCATATAGATTTTTACATATTTTTCTTTTGGTTTATACCTAAATATTTCATTTTGGGGATGCTGATACAAATGGTATTGTGTTTTCAAGTTCAAATTTCATTTGTTCACTGCTGGTATATAAGAAAGTGATTAACTTTTGTGTATTAACCTGTATCCTACAACTTTGCTATAAACTTTATTAGTTCCAAGAGTTTTTTTTGTTAATTCTTTTGTATTTTCTTTTTTTTTTCCCCCAAGATTTTATTTATTTATCTATCAGAGAGAGGGAGAGAGTACACAAGCAGAGGGAGTGGCAGACAGAGGGAGAAGCAGGCTCCACATTCAGCAAGGAGGAGCCTGATGCAGGACTTGATCCCAGGACTCTGGGATCATGACCTGAGCTGAAGGCAGATGCTTAACTGACTGAGCCACTCAGGAGTCCCTCTTTTGTATTTTCTATATACACAACAATGCTCTCTGTAAACAAAGACAATAATATGGCCTCCTTCTCCGTCTGTGTACCTTTTACTTCTTCTTCCCTCCCTTGCGATCTTTACTTTTTTTTTTTTTTTTTGGCCTATTTGCATTAGTTAGAACTTCCTGTACAATGTTGAAAAGCAGTGGTAAGATGGGACATACATACGTGCCTTGTACTTGATCTTAGTGGGAAAGTTTCAAGTTTCGCATGATGAAGTATGATGTTAGTTTTTTTTGTTTTATTTTTAGATTTTATTTATTTGACAGAGAGAGAAAGTGATCACAAGTAGGCAGAGAGGCAGGCGGAGAGAGAGGGAGGGGGCAGTAGGCTCCCTGCTGAGCAGAGCCCGATGTAGGGCTCGATCCCAGGACCCTGAGATCATGACCTGAGCCAAAGGCAGAGGCTTTTTTTTAAAAAATAAATTAATTTATTTATTTTCAGAAAAACAGTATTCATTATTTTTTCACCACACCCAGTGCTCCATGCAATCCGTGCCCTCCATAATACCCACAACCTGGTACCCCAGCCTCCCAACTCCCCCGCCACTTCAAACCCCTCAGATTGTTTTTTGGAGTCCATAGTCTCTCATGGTTCACCTCCCCTTCCAATTTCTCCCAACTCCATTCTCCTCTCTAACACCCCTTGTCCTCCATGCTATTTGTTATGTTCCACAAATAAGTGAGACCATATGATAATTGACTCTCTCTGCTTGACTTATTTCACTCAGCATAATCTCTTCCAGTCCCGTCCATGTTGCTACAAAAGTTGGGTATTCATCCTTTCTGATGGAGGCATAATACTCCATAGTGTATATGGACCACATCTTCCTTATCCATTCATCCGTTGAAGGGCATCTTGGTTCTTTCCATAGTTTGGCAACCGTGGCCATTGCTGCTATAAACATTGAGGTACAGATGGCCCTTCTTTTCACAACATCTGTATCTTTGGGGTAAATACCCAGGAGTGCAATTGCAGGGTCAAAGGCAGAGGCTTTAACCCACTGAGCCACCCAGGCACCCCAGTTGTATGGTTTTTATAGATATTTTTATCAGGTTTTTGTTTTCGCTGATGTATGCTGAGGTATAGTATTTTTGGCATTTATCCTACATGGTGTTATCTGAGCTCCCTGGACCTGTGGTTTGGTTTCTGGCATTAATTTGGGGGAGATTCTCAGTCATTTTTTATTTCAAGTATTTCTTCTTGCCTTTCTTTCTTCTCCTTCTGGTATTTCCATTATGGGTAAGTTACACCTTTTATGGTTGCCCTGACAGTTCTTGAATTATCTGTTCTTCTTCTTCTCTTTTTTTTTTTCAGCCTTTGTTCTCTTTGATTTTCAGTTTTAGAGGTTTCCATTAGTATATTCTCAAGCTCAAAGATTCTTTTCTCAGGTCTGACCAATCTGCTGATAAGCCCATCAAAGGCATTCTTTATTGCTGTTATAGTGGTTTTGATCTCTAGCATATTTTTTGGTTCATTCTTAGGATTTCCAACTCTCAGCCTACATTTCCCATATGTTCTTGCATGCTGTCTACTTTATCTAATAGAGCTCTTAGCACATTAATCATATTTGCTCTAAATTCCCGGTCTGATAATTTCAACATCCCTGCCATGTCTGGTTCTGATGCTTGCTTGCTCTGTCTCTTCAAATTGTATTTTTTGCCTTTTGGTATGCTTTGTCATTTTTTTAAAGATTTTATTTATTTTTCTGACAGAGAGAGATCACAAGTAGGCAGAGAGGCAGGCAGAAAGAGAGGGAAGCAGGCTCCCTGCTGAGCGGAGAGCCTGATGCGGAACTCGATCCCAGGACCCTGAGATCATGACCGGAGCCGAAGGCAAAGGCTTAACCCACTGAGCCACCCAGGCGCCCCTGCTTTGTCATTTTTTAAAGAAAATTTCTATATGTTTACACATGCTGTTTTGATATACATAGTGAAATGATTACTATAGTCAAGCTAATTAACATCCATCTTCTTACATAGTTGCCATTTTGGGGGATAATTTTTCTTGATAGGTGACATACCAAATAAAAGAAACTGCTATGAATAGACTTTTTGTAATGTGGTGGTGAGGTTTAGGGGAAGGGGAAGTATTCTGTAGTCCTAGGATTAGGTCTCAGTGTTTTAGTGAGTCTTGTTTCTGGGCTGTGAACTTAGAGGTGATTCTCAGGTTTTTCCTCCTCTTTAGATGGGACAAGATGGGCTTGAGTGGACTGGAGTTGGGTATTTCCTTTTTCCCATGTAGAAGGCTAGAGCTATTTAAAGTTGGGTATTTTCTTTCCCTAAGGTGAGTCAGACTCTGATAATACCCGAGCAAGTTAGGCTCTGGTTAACTGGTTTCTTCTAAAGGCAGGCTTTGTGAAGAACATAGTGTTCTGGAGTATTTCACAATGGCTCCTTCTGCTCTCCTCCTGCCAGAAGAATGGCGGGATTTTTTTTTTTCCCCCTGATATTTATTGTGTGGATTTGGCCAAGTTTCACTATTTTGTAGGGGCCCCTTATAAATGAGTTCCCTTAGTGTTAATTCTCAGAGTTGTGTCTATGCTGAGCCTCCAGGACTGTGTGAAATTATAGTTCAGGTTTTCCCAGCTCTGGCTCCCATGGTGGTTTTCTCTAGTGAGTCTGTTCTAGTAAGCTGCTGCTCTTGTAGTCACCAGTCTGTCTCCCCAGTCCTGGGAGTAGCAGTTTGCCCTGTGTCCTCCTCTCTTCATGCATCTAAGAAGAGTTGATTTTTCAGTCTGTTGAGGTTTTTGCTTTTTAGGATGGAATGGTGACTACCTAGCTCCTTATATGCATAGTGGGAAACTAGAAACCTCCTCTGTACCTATTTTTGCTGGATGGATATTCATTCTTTAGTTTAAAATTTTAGTAATAAAAACTAATTACTTTAGGAGGTTTAGGATATACAAGGAAATAAAAAAGAGGAAAGTATCATGCAGAATGGGACTCAGTGTCTTGGAGAATGCTTCTCCACTTAATCGCTCAGGCTCTGATCTTGGTTTCCTGTGATTTATCAGGATCTCCTCCCAAGGGCTGAGATCAGCTCATTCAGACAGATTGAAGACTTTTTAAGATACTTCTTCCAAAGTTATTTTAATTAATTTCAGGAAACAAGTCTTTATTCACCTTAAGGAATGGAATAATGATCTAATTATGGATTTTAAGCATCCGTTATTCAACATTTGTCCCTGATCAGAGACATATTGAGCACCTACCAGGTTTTGGGCCAGATGCTAAGTAATGGTGGTGATACAGCATTGAACGAAATAGACAAAAGCTCCTCCCCTCATGGAACTAACACAGTAGTGTGGAGAGTGATACTAGACGAGATTACACTGGTAAATAAATGCCAATATATAGTATGAAATAAGTGCTATAAAGAAAAATAAAGGATGAAAGTGGATGGGGAGGGTTAGGGTGGGCACTATTTACATTTTTGTTTGCATGCTCAGGAAGTACTTTCTAGAAGATGACATGAGAAATATACATGTGTCTGGAGGAAGGGGATGAGAAGGCAGGGACCCTGAAAAAAAAAACCCATGATTTCAGTGATTCAAAGTGCACTCTCTGCTTAGATGCCTGAGTTTTTATGAATGTATTTCAGTCATATTTGAGAAGCACCTTTTAAAATATTTTTATAGTGCTCTTCCAAAATCCCAGATAGAGCTGGGGAAATAAAATCAGTGAGAGCTGGATTATTTGGAGTTCCTCATATGTCCTGGGAGAAGCTGAGTCAGAGACAGTTGAAAACTCTCCTTCCCCCAACCACATACAATAGTGTACAAGTTACAAATAATGAGAAAGGATTCAGCAATGTCCCTGCAGTTTCCCAGGGGACTCCGGAAAGGTTGAAACTTGATCCGAAGGGGATCTCTTGTTCCCTATAGATTTCAGATTTTCTTATACTCAGTTCATTATTGAAAACAGCTTCGTTCCAGTGCATAAGACCATTTCCTCCTTAATGCCGTTGAGGTCACACAGACTGTTCTGGGAAGGTCTCTTTGGAACCTTTGGAATGAAAGTGAGTTTAAAACCATGAGCTCATGCTTTCCACAGATGAGATGTTTTCTGATGGACTGTCACATTATTATAAGAAAACAGCCATCTACAATCCCAGGCATGAGTTAATTTGAAAGAAAACTATTCACGAAGCAGAATTATGATTTTCAGCAAAATAAGTCATTGGGATTTTTCAGCTGAAAATGATAGGGGGATGTGTGCATGTATTACTTGCAGATTCATGTATATAGTTTTATTTGCCTTTCACTATGGGAAGAAGACAGGGCAAGTATTATAATTTCCACTTTTCATCTGAAAAGACTTAGGTCCAAGAGATTCAAGTTTAAGGTCACATCCCGGGGTAAGACTCTGCCTCTCCCAATTTTCTTATGTTATTCCATTTTACTCTGTGCCTTGTAACTCAGAGTCCCAAATCCTCTGTTAAGACATCCAGAAAGACAACCACATATCTCAGCACCTTCTGTTTCTAATTTTTCTTCTCAGTGGGAAGAATACTGTATTTCAATCCTAAGAAACTTGACATTTTCTTTGTGTTGATCTGGCAGAAACTCCCGGGGCTGAGATGAGCTCTTACCACTGTAACTGACTTAAGGTGAACACAGTGACCTCTTTTTTTTTAAAGTTCTTTCAAACTCTTTAGCCTGAACCAAGTAGCTACAATTGGGGACAAAATTCGCCCTTTCCATCAACCCCAGGGTTGGATACTAGCTTTCATCTAAATTTAGGTCATCTTCTTTGATTTAGAGCTAGCACTCCAATTCTAGCTGGTACCGTCTCACCTTCTACACTCGATGTATGTAAGCATAGTGTGTGAATTTTCTTTTGCTGCTTTAACAGATTACCAAAAGTTGTGTGGTTTCAAACAACACAGATTTATTATCTCATAGTTCTGGAGGTGGGTGGTTGGACATGGGTCTTAGTGAGCCAATAGCAGGGTGTCAGCAGGGCTGCCTTCCTTCTGCAGACTTAAGGATAAAGCCTTTTCTTGCTTTTTCTAGATCTAGAAGTCCCTTTCATGGCTTACAGGCTTACATTCTTATTTCTCCATTGTCAAACCCAATGACGTTGGGCCAAGTCTTTTTCATACTGCCATCTCTCTACGTCTCGCTAGTTCCATCTTTCATTTATAAGAATCCTGTGGATGACATCACCCCTCCCCTCAATGATCCAGGCAAATCTCCCATCTCTCATTAGCAACCTTAATTCTGGTTGCATTTTTTATATCTCTTTGCTATGTTATCTCACTTTTTCACAGTTTCTGGGAATTAGGACATGGTTATCTTTGGGGCCTTATTTTGCCTACCACATATATATGATTTTGTTTTCTAGTTGTCTCCTTTTAATAGTGCACATATTAGTATACAACATTTTGGGTAGGGGCACCTACGTGGCTCAGTTGGTTGAGTGTCTGACACTTGATTTTGACTCAGTCATGTCTCAGGGTCATGAGATCGAGCCTTGAGTTGGACTCCCTGCTCACTGGGAAGTGTGCTTGATGATTCTCTCTCCCTCCCACCCCTGGCCCCCCATTCTCTCTCTCTCAAATAAATAAATAAACCTTTAAAAAAAAAACCCAAACCTCCAAATTGGATAGTTTGTCATGCTGGTAAGTATTCCTGAACACTGTAATAAGAGGGATCTTGTTTTCCTATAAGGAACATTTGAACCAAATAAATTATAACTAAAACTCACAGTATGCTGTAAAATAAAAGGTACAGGCATTAAAAACTTTTAAAATTAGATTAATGATATTAAGCCATAAACCCTGCAAAGCAAAGATAAATGTGTTCTGTCCAGTAATTCCATTTTGCTTGTTCAAGTACTGAAAATGATAAAGCTAGCACAGTATGGTTTTGATTTCATCATTTAAATACAGTAGAAACTAGTATCTTGGCAAGTCAAATATCCATAAAATACTTAAATATATATATAAATATATATGTAGTATAAAATATATAAATATATAAAATACTTAAAATACTGGTTTATAGCCTACTGTGAGTTTTAGCTATAATTTATTTGGTTCAAATGCTCCTTATAGGAAAACAGGATCCCACTTATTACAGTCTTCAGGAATATTTAGCACAGTACTTCAGATGAGGTCTAAACCTGATTAAAATAAACAAACAAAAAATCCAGCGTGTTATTTAGAAATATGGAGATAGCTTCCAGAAGAATAGGGTTAAAAAAGCTGCAAGTCATTACTTCTGAGAATTGGGTGAGGTAGAGCAAAGATTACTGCTCTTCATAACGGGCTTTTAAGAAATATTCCACTTAATTAAACTATGTGCTTGAGGTAATATGAATTAATTTTAAAAAAATCAATTTATTATATAACAACTAAATGCATTGTATTAAACATCATTAGATTCTGGTTACAAACAAACAAACAAACAATAACTCTACAAGAAATTTGGGAGAAAATACAGGAAATTTGAACATGGAATGAAAATTAGGTTGTGTTGTGGAATTATTACTAATTTTCTTAGGTGAGGTTATCTATGAGAATGTCTGCTTCTTAGGACAAGCATCCTGAAGTATTTAATGCAGGACTCCCACAGTGTCTGCAGATTATCTTCAAATAGGGCAGCATGTTCACTTCAGAGGTGAAAATATACTAGTATTTGTCGAATCTAGGTTGGTGGTATATGGGTGTTTATTATACTATTCTTTAAATTCTCTGTACTTCAGAAGTTTTTTGAAATAAAACATTGGGAAAAGAAACATCATTCACATGTACTTGGAAATCAACTTCTCCCCTGAAATGTGATATCAAGGCAGGTACTGTCTGCTTATTTTGTAGAGATTGGGACTGTTTGCAGAGTTTGGTGTGTGAGTTCATACCCCAAACAGCACTGCTGTTAAGGGGCCATTTCCATTAGGATGCTGAGGGAATGGTCCAAATAGTGCGGAATTCAAACTCTTAACGCAGGAGATGTCTGGCCGGTTCAGGGCCTGTTTAAGAAAAAAAATAATCATTAAACCTCAGTGGCCCCTGAGACATTCTGCCTTCAGTGTTGTCACAATGTACCTTTCTCAATCCTAGAGCTCATTGCCTGGACCCCATGCAATACCATGGAGAAAACCGATCTTTTTGTTAAGCCCTTGTACAAGAAGTAAGTCCTTATTAGACCAGATTTTTGCCTTACTGATTTGCTCCCTGCAGGATTTGATTCTTGTGGAGGAAAAAACTATACTTTTCCCCACTATTTTATTTCTCTGAGGTTGATGGCATTGGAGTGCTAGACTCCCAGCACTCAATTCTGGTGTCATTTTAGAGAAATATGAGCAAGCTATAGTGTGGTTCCAAAGAGATTAACCAGAGTGCTGGTGGTTGAGCCTAATAGGAAATAAAAAAGGGTTGAAGGAAATGGAAATATTTATCCTGAAGAGAAGTCTTAGTGGTGCCTCATAAATGTTGTCCAATATACTAAGTAAATATTGTGTGCCAAAGATACTAGACCTATTCTGGTATAACTCCAGAAGACAGAACTAAGACAATGAGTGGAAGTGATAGGGAGAAAGATTTTTAACTCCACAAAGGGAAGGAATTTCTAATGATTAAAATAGTTTAGCAACAGTGGATACCTTGAGAAATGTAGTCCCACTATCATCTGCAAAATTGAACCCTCTTATGATGATAAGGTTCCCTGATATTAGAGAAAGCCATTATTATTTCTGAATTAATACTGTGTGCCAGCCACTGTGATAGGTGTTTCTTTCTTTCTTTCTTTTTTTTGTGATAGGTGTTTCTTGATAATAGTTCCTTTATTCGTCATAATGCCTTTATCAAGTAGGCACTCCCCATTGTTCATACAAAGAGCCTGAGACTCCTCAGTGAACCAATTTGACCAAGGTCACGCAGGAAGAGAGCACAGACTGAGGATAAGAACTCAGATCCAGATCAAGCAATGAAGTCCAAGCACCATATCAATGTTGTTGAATCTGCAGGTTGTAACCCATTACATGGATATGAAATCGACTTCGTGGGTTGGAACCAGAATTTAAACTAAACAAAATAGGTTAATAGAAAGGAATATATCAGAATGCCTCCTCCATAGGAAAGGAGGGAAGCGTTACTCGCTGAAACGTTGGTTTGGTAATGTACTAGAGTCTTGATGTGAAATGGATTTTCTATTGTGTCAAGGCCAACACCTTAACCTCATGGACCCTTAACCTTCTTGATTTCCCTTCCCTAGACTTCTGCGACTGGGTTAACTTTGGTGACCACTCCCCAGATATATGAGATTCCTGGGACTGCTGTAAGAAATCACCACAATCATAGTAGCTTAAAACAACACAGATTTATTCTCTTATAATTCTGGAGGTCTGAGGTCGAAAATTCAGCATCATTAGGGCTACCTTTCTTCTGGAGACTTCATGGAACAATCTGTTCTCTTGCCATTTTCAGTTTCTAGAAGCCCCTGCACTCCTTGGCCTGTGGCCCCTCCCTCCAATCTCTGCTTCAGTCACCCCTTCTCCTGCTACTCACTCTGACCCTCTCACTTCCCTCTTGTAAGGACTCTTGTCATTATATTGGGTCAACAATCTCCCCATTTCAAGATCTTTAACTTCATCACATTTGAATGCTTCAATGTTAATATTCCCTTCTCTGACCACAACCTCTCCTGCGTTTGCCTAATTTGTCATTTCCTTTGACTGGGTTTTCAGTGGCCCGGTGTCCGCTGAGCGTTCGGCCGGGCTCCATAAAGTGAAGACGCTCCATAAAGTGTCTTCTCCCAACCTGACAGCAGTTTCCCGGCTGTCCTCCCTGCTTGCCGTCAGCAGGCACTCTCACCTCTGCTGAAAGAGAAAAAGAGGTTCCCTGTCTGTAGTGACTCGGTGACTCTCCTCTCTTTCTGCCCAGGCCATCTGTGGAGGGGAACACAGCCCTTCTAGTCCCATCAAAGTAACAGAGAAAATATTTATTTTACTGAGAATTTCACAGGCGAAATGGTAAAGGAGTTTATAATGTAATTTCCTATCATGCTTCAAGTAAAAATCTGCACTTTTCTTTTCGCAAAGCTTTCACTTTGGCTGCTGGCTGGTGTGTCTCAGTTCCCCTGTGGATCCTTTCCCTTCCGGCCTCTGCACCTCCAGGGGCTGCTTTGTCTACACCTGGCTTATCTCCAGGGCTCTCAACTTCTTTCTTCTTTCTTAAACATAGTCATTTAGGGCTCTCTGAGCTTCTCTTTCCCTTTCCTTTACCACTTCAATGTTATCTTCAAGGATAGGAAAGTCTGTTCTGCTGAGAAAGATTTTGTTTGTTCTTGGCCAAAAATACTAGTTACCCAGGCCTGTTCTGACAGGACAGTGGGGAATTACAAATAACTAACACTTGTTCTGCGATAGTTGTGACTTCAGGGGAGTTTGGAAAGTAGAGACAGTGAGTATAGACTTATTTTTTTAAAGAAAGAGCCCTTGGGAAGGCACATTTTTTTTTTTTTAATCTTGTTCATTCTAGAGATGTAATGAGGTTATAAGTATCAGTGTTCACATTCATGTCTTTACTATCTCATACTAGACCTTTTTTTCCTGTTCCTTTTAGTTTTTGTTTTTGTTTTTACCCTTTTTCTGCTGTGGCACTTAGGGAAGCTGACATCTGTCAAATTTCCTTATGGTTTGCCTTCTCCCGTCATTAGGCCACTAGAGAAGACATTCACCTTTGGCCAGAAGCCACTGGTAAAAATCCCTGGAATATTGTGTTTCAGGCCAGAATCACTTTGGCAGCCACAGCAACAGTCTTGGCTGGCTGCTGTGCTCTTTCCTGCCCATGCGGGAGCACTCCCAACCAGGAATTGTTGCCCATCGTGCTGGGAGATGCAGAGCCAGGGCCCTATTCTCCACAGCCCAGTGAGGCTTTGTGTCCTCACAGTGAAGGATGGTTTCTGGACTGAGAATGATGACCTGCTGGGGCATCATGAAAAAATAGTGCTGTATCTTGGCTCAATCCGCCATAACGGTTTTCTTCTCCCTGTAGGAGAAAGTGCTTTCACTTCTGCAGAGCTGCTTCTCTCCCATTGTTCTCCCTAATAACATGCTTCCTGGGCTTCCAATGCGCTGCCAGTTACCCTCCTTTCTTTGTAGTTGGACTTCCAGTTTTCTGGTGATGACAAACATGGCTTGCTACTTAGAGCTGCTCCCCCGCAATGGCAAAGCCATAGAGAAATTCTGAGGAACAGTATTTTTCTGATAGAAGATTATTGAGAGAAGGAGAAGTAGTCAGAAATGACCTTAAGTCTCTGACAACTCCTCCTTTTGCTCAGGACTGGAAAGACCATTTGGTAAGACACTGTCATCCAGGAGGCTCCCTCCCTGTCCCTGAAGACTGTGGGAGAGAGAAGTTCTGATGAGTTTTTGGTTGCTGCAGTGTATCTTAGCTGACGCTCCTTGATTTTTGTTAGCTTATCGAAGAATGCATGATTTGAGAAGTAATGGAATTCCTTTTTTAATTTTCAGGAATAATAGGTTTGGTGGGGTTCCTCAGCATTTGTGTCAAGCTAGATCTTTTAGATGCCGTATCTTCTTTTATTTTAATTAACATGTAATGTATTATTTGTTTCAGGTCAAATGTACCTGATGTATAATACCAAATGTATTATTTGATACGGGTCTGTGATTCATTAGTCTTACACAACTCACAGCACTCACCATAGCACATACCCTCCCCAGTGTCCCAGATGTCCCATCTTCTTCATGTCAAATGATTCCACATTTCAAACCCAGAACATTTACTCAGTTAGAGAATCTACTTCCTAGAATGTTTTAGACTTTTTTGGCATCTTGTATTGCCCTGATCTATTAAGATGTTATGGAAATTCTCTGTGAACCTGAGATTCAGGGAAACTTTCTCCATAAGCTGTAGTCAATAGTTGTTATGCTGAAACTTCTTTTGGTGGAGATGAACTAAGTGTTTAATTGGGGTTATTGCTAGTAATTCTCCATATCTTTAGTGTTGATGGGAGAAGAGGATAGAAATAACCAAGCACCATCTAAAGGAATAGTGTCATGTTTTCCAAAGTAGGACATGTGGATTATCTGTATCAAAAACCCCAGAGTACTTGCTAACATGCAGATTCCTATGTACACAATAGATGTACTGATGAGAATTTTTGGGCAAGGCTTCTGGGCACATGCCTTTTTAGTAAGCTTTCCATGATTCCTTTGCACATTAAAATTAGAAATAAGTGAACCCTACGATACCTTGTTCTCTTTGGTCATTGTGTTCTTATTTCTAAAGATCCACTTTAGTGGGGCGAGTGGCTATTCTACTGTCAGGGACTTAGTCTTTCTTCCCTAATAAGGGAACCTGAGATTCAGTGAATCTATGTGAAAATATCTATGTGAATCTATGTGAAAGTCAGTGAATCTGTGTGAACAGCTCTTGGGAATTAGAATGGAATACTTAGTTCCAAGTGTTATCTGGTGAGAACAATGAATTGAGAGACAGCTTTTCTATCCTTACGTGAGCAGAAAGTTTTCTTTTGGAACCAAAACCTGAGTCCTTTCAGAGAGGAGGAGTCAAGATGGCGGAGGAATAGCAGGCTGAGATGATGTCAGGTAGCAGGAGACCAGCTAGATAGTTTATCAAAACTTGAGTACTTTTAGAGATAAACAACAATGCTCACCATGCTATAAGATGAAATGATTTAATTACAGAGAAGAGTCCAAGTACCATCACCTTGAGAAAATCCATAAGGAATGGAAACATTTACTGAAGGCCCAGCTCTGTCTGGAGTAATTTTATGTATTGCCCTATTCAGTTCTTACCAGAGCTCCTCAGCAAAGAACATGCTGTCATCACCATGATATGGATGAGGAAACAGGCCCAGAGAGACCAAATTACTAGTGCAAAGCTACGGTGCTTGTTAGTGCTGGAATTGACTGGCAACTCAGCCTTGTCTCCAAAGTCTGGCTTTTCCCATTAGAGGCAGAAAGACTGTGCTGCTGATTCTGTTTTCAGGGGACAAAGAGGCCAGGACTTGGCATTCATGGTTGACCTAGCGACTTGAAATTAAGTTTATTGAAGATTTCAGCCTTCATTCATTTGAGGAAATCCCAGCTGGGGAGTTAAGCTTGATTCTGCCTGAGAGAAGCGGAGAAAATCGGTTCTCCGGGCTGAGGAGATGCCTGTGACGTGTGGAGGTTTGATTAGAAGGCCTCCACCTTCACTTGGAGCTCTCAGACTATTAAAGGAAGAAAGAGAAACCAGTTAATTCTGTCTCTGCACAAATTTTTCCAGACCACTCAGTGTACACCTGGTCGTTACTGATTCTCCCCTAGTTAGTGGGGCATGTATGTACGTACAGGAGGTTTATTGTCAGGAAGTGACTAGCACATTTATGGAATCTGAGAACACCCACGATCTGCCATCTGCAAGCTGGAGAACCAAGCGAAGCGTGGAATACTTGAATCTGAGTCTGAAGACCTGAGAAGCAGGGGAGCTGATGGGATACAGATCCCAGTCTGTGTATAAATGCCAGCTCTGACTCTCCAGCGGCCGGAGGATGTCCACGCTAGGGACGGTATTCTCCTTTACCGAATCCCATTGACTTCAAATGCTAAGGTCATATGGAAACACCCTCACAGACACACAGAAGTCATATTGAACGGGGCATTCCATGGCCAGTTGAGGTGGCCCATGAAGTTCACCATCACATCAGGCATTGGGGGGAAATGTTTCCTCAGATGATCACAATAGCTAATAGCATACCCTTATGAGACACTTATTAGGCGCTAATGTTCATCCACGTGCATTACGCTGGCTCATTTAATACACATGACAACTTTAATAAGTTAGGTAGCAAATTACTATCACTATTTGTATTTTTCAGGTGAAGAAATTGAGGCCCGGAGCTGTTAAGTGACATGTAGCTAAGAGATGAACTGAGCAAATGGACTTGGGAGACTTAAATTTTGTCACCACCCTTTGTATTGAGTTCACAGTAGGTGATGCTCTGATCACATGAGCTACTGTGCATTTATTAAGTGCCAAGAAATGCGGTAAAACCTTCTGCTAGGCATTTTACCTACAATGGCTCTGAGAGTTATTACCCTGCAAATCAAGATAGGTGATGCCCCATTTTACAGATGAGAAAACTGTGACTCACTGTGTTGACTCATTTGACCAAGATCACACAGCTCAAGCTATTTCTAGTAAACCCTCTCATAACTTCTTGAGCTTATAAATTTTTTGGAATTCATTCCATCAGTTTTTTTGTTTTTGTTTTGCTTTTTTTTTGGTTGTTTTTGTTTTTCTACTATTTAAACTCTGATCTGCCAGCCAGAGAGTGGGATGTGGTCTCATGTGTGTAAGGGTTGTGGTGGGCTTCTCTGAGAGCATGGCAGGGGTATGAGGACATGTAGGTTGACATTTCAGGGCTCTCAGGGAGACCACGCCTTCTAGAAGTGGAACCTTCTAGAAGTGGAGCAATTCCGGTCCTTCCATTTTGGTCTCAGGGCAGTGGCAGCCCCCTCACGTAGTCCTTGTCCTGCCAGATGTTTCATTTTAATTCTGGCAAATGTTGGATTGTTTATAGCTACTTATCTCTCTAATTTCTCTGAAGTCTGTATCAGTAAATCGGTGTTTCCAAGCTGGCTCCTGGTTGACTTGATCTTAAAAAACAGACTGTTACAGTGAAATGTCACTTTTGCAGTTTATTTTTCTTTTAAGGCAGGTCTTCAAATTTGCCTTGATTACAGTTCTGTCACTGTATGATGCCTGTGCTATGGCTCTCTTTCTGTCATCAGCAGGTCTCTAGAAATTTGCGGTCCAGTGCAGCCATTGAGCACCTGTGGCTCTTTTAATTCAGGATAATAATTAAAGTTAAATGAGATTGGGTAAGAGGGTATTTCTATTTTTTTTTTTTGAGGAACCTCCGTACTGTTTTGTAGTGTGGCTGCACCAGTTTTCATTCCCACCAACAGTGCACGAGGATTCCTTTTTTCTCTACCTCCCCGCCAACACTTGCTATTTCTTATCTTTTTGATAGTAGCCATTCTGATGGGTTTAAGATAATATTGCCTCTTTGTGGTTTTGATTTGTATTTCCTGGATGATGAGTCATGTTGAGCATCTTCTTGTGTGTCTGTTGCCATCTGTATGTCTTTGGAAAAATGTGTATTCAGGTCCTCTCTGCATTTTGTAATCATGTTTTTTTAGAGTTGAGTTGTAGAAGTTTTTTATATATTTTGGATACTAAACCCTTATTGGGTATATCATTTTTTAAGGTCAATTTTTATTTTTTTATTTTTTACGATTTTATTTATTTATTTGTCAGAGAGAGAGAGATAGAGCACAAGCAGGGGGAGGGGCAGAGAGAGAACCTGACTCCCTGCTGAACAAGGAGCCCATGTGATACTTGATTCCAGGACCTGGAGGTCATGACCTGAACCTAAGGCCCTTTTGTTTTGTTGATGGTTTCCTTTGCTGCACAGAAGCTTTTTATTCTGATGTAGTTCCAGTAGTTTACTTTTCCTTTTGTTTTCCTTGCCTGAGGAGACATAGCTAGAAAAATGTTGCTACAGCTGATGTCAAAGAAATTACTGCTTGTGTTCTCTTCTAGGATTTTCATGGTTTCAGGTATTACATTTGGGTCTTTAATCGATTTTGAGTTTATTTTTGTGTGTGGTATCAGAAAGTGGTCCAATTTCATTCTTTTGCATGTGGCCTCCCAGTTTTCCCAACACCATTTATTGAAGAGACTGTTTTTCCCCACTGTATATTCTTGCCTCCTTTGTCATAGATTGATTTACCATATGAGCAAGAGTTTGTTTCTGGGCTTTCTATTCTATTCCATTGATTTAGGTGTCCATTTGTGTGCTGGTACCATACTGTTTTGATTAATACATCTTTGTAACATGTCTTGAAATCTGGAATTGTGTTACTTCCAGCTTTGTTCTATGGTTCTGCATATATTCTCTATAATTCTACTACTGGGTATTTATCCAAAAGAATGAAAACACAAATTCAAAAATGATAGATGTACTCCTCTGTTTATTACAGCATTTTTTTAAAGATTTTATTTATTTATTTGACAGAGATCACAAGTAGGCAGAGAGGCGGGCAGAGAGAGAGAGTGAGAGAGGGAAGCAGGCTCCCTGCTGAGCAGAGAGCCCGATGTGGGACTCGATCCCAGGATCCTGAGATCATGACCTGAGCCGAAGGCAGCGGCTTAACCCACTGGGCCACCCAGGCGCCCTATTACAGCATTATTAATGGTAGCTAAGATATGCAAGCAATCTAAATGTCTATTGATAGAGGAATGGATAAAGAAGATGTGTGTGCATGTGTGTGCGCGCGCGCACACACACACACACACTCACACACAGATAATATTACTCAGCTATAAAAAAGGATGAGATCTTGCCATTTGTGACAACATGGATGGACCTAGAGGATATGCTGCTAAGTGAAATAAGCCGGACTGAGGAAGAGAAATGCCATGTGATTCACTCATGTGTAGAAACTGACAACAAAACAAATGAATAAAACAATAAGACAAACAAAAAGCAGAATCAGACCTTTGAATACAGAGGACAGAACTGATGATTGCCAGAGGGGATGGGGCTGGGGGAATGGGACTAATGATGAAGGGGAGTGGGAAATACATGTTTCCAGTTATGAAATGAATAACTCACAGGAATAAAAGGCACAGCCTAGGGAATATGGTCACGGATATTGTAATAGGTTTAGATGATGACCGTACTTATAGTAAGCATAGCATAATGTATAGACTTCTTGACTCACTATGTTGTACACCTCTCGACTATACTCAAATATTTTTTAAAATAAAATTAAGTGAAATTAAAACTTCAGTTCTGCTATTACATTAGCCACATCTTAAATGTTCAGTAACAACATGTGGCTTGTGGCTATGAAATCGGATGGTGCAGATGTAAAATGTCTCCATCATCACAGGAAGTTTTATTAGGCAGCACTGGTCTGGAAGATAGGGACCAGGTCTGTACTGTTAAAATATCTGCCCTACATATGGTTAACTACTGGGTGGAGGCACCAGAGGATGTCTTCTTGGCTTGAGCTTTACCTCCTCACACCCCCTGAATTACTAGCACTAAGACTAATACGGAAAATCTTCATGAATCTATGAGATTACCCATCACTCTCCCCATTGGCTTAATGTGGGCCAGTCAGGGAGCTCCTGGGATCACATCAGGGGGTGTGGTATTCCTGGGGTAATCTTTCTAGTGGTCTTCCATCTATATTCTGAGGCTTCTATCATGTCTTAATCTCTGGTCCTGGTTTAGGGTCCTGGTTACATATTAAAAGGTAAAATGCTCTGCCTGCTACAGACCAGCAGAAAAAGTTGATTCCGGGAGGCTGGCCTGGCTTTAGGACTGTGCCAAGTGTTTTGGAGACCAAAGAAGCGTAGTCTTCTGTGTCTGCCCTCCAGAAGCACTCACCCTCACCGGTCTTCATCTTCCCTGAACCATAGCACTGGAATCTGTAGCACTTAGGGAGGCACCCCCCCAACCCAGATACACACATTGCTCAGGGGTTCTGTATATCAAATCTTGTCTTCCTGGCTGCATTATAAACCTAGAAGTTGATATACCCCTCTTAGAGTTCTTAGCATAGGCCTGGCCAAGTGATAGATACAGATGGATAATCAATAAGGATGATTGTGAGGGTGTATTTTACCCTCTTTCCTGTGTATTATAATGGGCAACAGGTGGTATCTTTTCCAGTGATTCATGCACTGTGATTGAGTACCTTGGCTATCTCTATCCCAAACCAATATGTTGCTCCTGTTGTCTTTGTCACTATGAGAAGGAAAAGTTGATCTGGTAACTTCAGAAATTTTCAAATGAAAAGGAATTTCTTTCCAGGACAGGTTGATGAGTTTTGGCAGCACTGTTTCATTGTACAACTCCAGGGGGAGCCATTCACAGCTTTTTCTTATGTGAACAGCAGCCCCTTGAGCTGCATAACCCAGGGCTCTGAGTATTGGAACTGATTTAGTAATTCTTTCTTATGCCTTTTCCAATACTATTGTTGGTACCCTTCAGTCTGCTAGGTGTTATTTGTGGTAAAACTGGAAGGCATGTCAGCATAGGTTAGATGACTCTTCAGGGTCTCTAGGCTGTGTGATTCTAGAACACTATTCACAAGTTCCTTATTAGACACTACCAGTTTCCCATTGGACCCCAAATCATCACACTGATCCAAGTATAATGTCAGTTACATCAAGATGACTTTGATGGGAGGTGGAGAAGAGGTTGTAGGTGACTATTCTTAATCCGAGACTGGGGAAAATAAGTTGGTTCTGAGGGGTCTGTGAAAGTCCTTCCTGCACTCTCCTTAGCAGAGAGCAGTAGAGGTTCAATGTCACTGCCTCACACCAAGGTGGCTCAGCTCTTTGTCTCATGCTTACCTAGTTGGGCTTATCTGACGAGTAGAAAGCAATCTGAAGAGTCTGATTTAATGGACTTGAAGAAATCCACCTGTCGGGGCCCCGGGTGGCTCAGTGCGTTAAACCTCTACCTTGAGCTCAGGTCATGATCTCTGGGTCCTGGGATTGAGCCCCGCATTGGGCTCTCTGCTCGGCAGGGAGTCTGCTTTCCTTCCTCTCTCTCTGCCTGTCTCTTTGCCTACTTGTGACTCTGTCAAATAAATAAATAAAATCTTAAAAAAAAAAAAGGAAAGAAATTCACCTGCCTTAAAATCTTTTCCATCCATCCCTAACACTTGAAATGAACTAGTAGACATTTTGTGTGTGTGTGTCAAATAATACTTCCTATAAAAATTAAAGATGGACTTCAAGTTAATATATTAGTGTTAAAAATCAGAATAATGGTTACCTTTGTGGGGGTGGGGATGATATTGACTGGGAGGAGAATGGAGAACTTTTCAGCTGCTGCGAATGTTCTGTTTCTCTATTTAGATGTTCACCTATGGAAGATTTATGGGACTTTACAGTTATGATTTGTATATCCTTTTGTATGCTTATGAATCTTCAAAATAAAGTTTATTTAAAACAATTCTTGGGGCGCCTGGGTGGCTCAGTCAGTTAAGTAGCTGCCTTCAGCTCAGGTCATGATCCCAGGGTCCTGGGATCGAGTCCTGTATTGGGGCTCCCTGCTCAGCAGAGAGCCTCCTTCTTCCTCTCTCTCTGCCTGCTGCTCTGTCTACTTGTGCTCCCTCTCTCTCTCTCTCTCACTCTCTCTGTGTCAAAAAAAAAAAAAATCTTAAAAAAATAAAACAGTTCTTCGAAGATGGCCTCAGGAAGCATTCACAGATATTTATGACTTAGTTAAAGTGAGGAGGGGAGTTTCTTTCTGAAGGGGAGTCAGCAGTGTGCTGGGAGTACTGGAGCCTGACACAGAGGAGTAGATGACAATGGAGAGAAGGGGCAGATTGACCCTCCTCGAGCTTCTGCCTGGGGTTCATTCTGCCCAGGCACATCTGGGAAGAGAGTACAAGCCCCTGGTGAATTGGATACTTTTTAAAATTTTTTTAGTCCATCTTCAAAGATGTCAGAAAGGTAAGCAGGGTAGAGAGAAGACTGGAATGAAGAGTGCCTCTTCCAGACCTGGTAACAGGAGATGGGGATTCTCGGGGGGCAGTTCGCATCAGGAAAGCAGAGAGCCAGTCCTTCATTTGGAAAGCAAACCATAGACGAGTTCTTCCAGCATAACCTGGCTCTGGTTAGGTGAGAAAAGACCAATAAACCACGGCCACCTGGATACTCGCTGTCGAAAGCTCTGTGTCTCTGTATTGAGGCAGAGAAGAGGTGCAGAGCTCTGCCAGGAAATCTCCCCTCACTCTCCTCCAGACCAGTGGCTGTCTCTTCATCCCCTCTTCTTCTGTGTGGCACCCACATAGGGTCCATGCGTGTGAGCAGGTGTCTTGCTTCCCCTCTTGCTGGAGAGTCAGCCTGCTCCCCAAGGTGTCACCGTCCAGCCCCTGAGAAATATTTAGACTGGATATTTAGGTTATTTCCAGGTGCCAGACTGGCCTCGTGGAGGAATGCAGATGAAAGTAAGCCTGTAGGAAAATGCTTGCTTGGCTTTGAGGCATTCTCATTCATGTTGCCCATAAATAGTTATTATGTTCTCAGCCACAGCCCCGTCTGTTTCTTCAGTACCACCTGGGTCCAAAATTTGAGGGGAAAGAAATGCCAATAAATTCTTGTCGATGAATGTTTTTTCTTCAGGGACCTCCATATTGGGTTGACAGCAGTTGCACAAAGGGACCCCGCACCAGGCTTCCCTGAGGAGTCTTTGAGTTCTCCTTGTTTCTATGGAACAAATGAACTTTTTCAGCAACAGGCTTACATTCTCCTCATGTCCCTCCTCTTTGTCTCAGAGCAGAAACGGAACCAAATCCCAGCACCGTGCAAGGCTGTTCGCAGCTATTTTATTACAGTCTGAATCTTGTCAGCTCTTTGTATCCCATGGGATTCCTCGGAGAAAACATTACCACCCTATGTTTGTCAAGTACTTTGCATGGCACTTTCATAAGCCTTAGCTCCTTTGATTCCTCGAGCAGCCCTGGGAAGTAGTAGGCATCACTCCTCTGAGAGGTTGGGTGACCTCCTCCAAGTCACACAGCCGTTCTTACAACCGCCAGTAAGTGTGCCCCCTGCTTTTTCCCCCCTGTTCCCTGTGTTATTAAAGGTATTTCAACATCAGTAATCAAAACAGGAAGTCAGTTGTGAGATTTATGTTAAGATCTGGGTATGTTACTGGTCCGATGAAGCAAACATTTTGGAAAGACATCCGAGTTAGGGACTGTCCAGAGAGAGCAGCCTCCTTTCATGGAGCCCCTCTTGCCTTTTGAGTGTGGGGGCTGCTCATTTAGTCTTTGGACTCAATCTGCAGAGCAGGGCAGCCCTGGCTTGCTGAGGTGTGGTGAGGGGGCTTGAACTTGGAAGCCTTCACAGTTTCCCTGAGGCCCCGGTGTTTCCAGATTTGCTTTTGCAAATGTATTATTCACTGAATGGCTATCTTGACTCTAATACAACAAAATGACATAAAATTTGGAAAGAGACTAATGGTAGTTAAAACTATGAGCCTTTTCTAAGAGCTTCACATGTATTATTAACTCATTTGGTTTTCATAACAAGCCTTGATTACCCCCATATTTCACTGCCCAAAGTCACAGTGCTTATAACTGGGGGAGCTGGGATTGAATCTTGTTGAAGTCCATTGTCTGAGCTCCCGATCAGTCTAGGGCTAGTTCTTTTTTTCGTTAATACAAAATTCAGATCCTGAGCCTTAAGTCCCCCCAGGGAGATCATTGGCAAAGGAGTTCTCTAAAATCTCAAATGGGCCCTAAAAATTTGTCTTGAAAAGAAGAGAGAGTTGTAGCAATAGCACTTCTAGACCTGACCTCCAGAAAGAGTGATTCATCAATGGGCTTTTTCTAGCCCTTCACTGATTCCCGTGTCTGTGAATGAGAATGCCCCCTGGAAACTGACAGAGGACAACGCACTGTGGACTCCTGGAAGCCTAGTCCCAGATTTCTTTGTTTCTTTGTTTCCATGAGAGCATTGTGGCAAAAACACTTCAAGCAGTTGAGTGAACGTGTAGCTGGACTCCTCCCATACAGGTTCCCAAAAGCTGTCCATGGAATATGGCTTATAGATACCAACTCCATAATAGGGCAACTGGGAAGCATTGGTTCTTACTTTAAGAGTCACAGCAGTGGGTTTTAAGGGCAGGGCAATGAACTTGCAACATTGCATACCATGTTTCGGATACATGTGTATAGGTACCCTTTTTTCATTGGAGTCTCAGTGGAATCCATGACACCCAAACACTGAATAACTGTAACTACAAAGACATCTCATTAACTTATTTATGTGTCGCTTTTCTGTGAGATAAAATGGCAGATTCTGAAAGCACTAGTATGGGTTTTAAGGGATGATCACGATCTATGTACTTTGCACTTTACTAATTTTCTCCACATAGATACGGAATGGATTCAAGTAGACCTTTGTATTATGTATATTTACAGACTGGGTTTTTCCATCTACCCCATGGAGACTTCTTCATTGAGCCTGTCAAAAAGCATCCACTGGCTGAAGGAGAGTACCACCCACACATCATTTACAGGAAGCCGAGGCAGAGACCTCCAGAGAAGGAGGAACCAACCTGTGGATTAAAGGGTATTGTGACTTGAATCTCCTCACCTCATTGTACAGTCTGTTTTGTTCCATTATTGTTCTGCTACAACATGACCTGCTCTTATTCACATCTGTTATCTCTTCCGCCTTTCTATTGCCACAGAGTATGTGCCCTTGTAGGAATAATTTCACTTGTCTATATGCCAGTCTCTTCACATTCTTAATGGGAAGGGGAAAAGGCATCACCCACATCTTTGCCACATTAATTGATGATATTCACATGATATTCATCATGAAGAATTGTTTGTTTTTTAGATTCTTTGAATTCCTTAGAGGATGATAGTCTAAACTAAAGACAATGAGTTTCACTATTAGCAAAGTTATAATACTTTAGGGTGGACTATTACCAAACTGCTTGTCATATCCGTACATGAAAGGCAGATTTCAAGGTGTGATGATGCTGATGTGTGAAGAGAAACTGAAAGAATTATCAACAATTTATCAGGTGATGAATTCAGCAAAGCTTCTTTTGGCTGCCTTTTGTTTGTAGTTCACTGACATATGTTCCCTGCCCCTCGGCTCAAGAGCGATCCGAACTGGATTGCAGAGAGGTCTACCTTGTACCAAATAGTTTCAGGTAGTTTTCAGAGGTGAATTGACCCAAGTTGTTTCCTTGCAATTCCCATATTCTCTCTGATTCGTATGTTGTAATAATCTATGCATAAAGGACCACTGGAAATTGAGACATTTTCTTAAATATGGTACAGTTTCTCCTTTCTTCAGAGAAAAAAAATATAATGGACTGGGGGACAGTTAACAAAAGGAATCCATAATATTATTTCTATGTCTTAAGGATTTGGGTTTCATGGACTTCCGTGGGAAAATAGATTTGCTAATCTAGACAGATTCTAATAAAGATTTGAGAGGACTCAGAATTTTGCAAGCAGGAGAAGGAGAGAACAAGGGTATAAGTCATTTCTTTATAGACTTCACCCAGACCCTGGGATAGATGGTAACGTTCCTGGGAGTTTCTTCTGTGATCTTAGCAGAGTATGTAAACAAGAAGAAATTTTGAGTCTGTAATGTTTCCTGTACACAAAAATGGACAGCTGGTTACATTCCTTAACTTTAGGAAGCTGTTCCAATTTCATCCTGAATTAGGTAACAGACTGTCTAATTCTCCTTATAGCAAAAGATAAGAGAAGGGAAGAGATTCTTCTTCTGGATGGTCTGATTGATTAAGTTACCAATCCAGATAACTTAGTCTTTATGTGAAATTTTAGGGCTCCAATCTAATCACTCGAAGAATTTCCCAATTCCTGTTACACAGTGGATGATGAGATAACACTTTGTGTGATTCACTCTTTTTGAGATCACTGGGTCATCAGTATGGCAGAGCAAGTTACTAGGGCAGTGAGTGAACTTGGCCAGAGAATTGCTTCCCTAGCCACAGTTGTGCTATGGAATGAGTTAGGTTATTCCTCATGTACCCAACTTGAACACCTTCTCTTTGAGGTAGACTTGATTAATAATGAACTGAGAATGGCACATATTTCATCATAAAGGCAAAAGGGATGGGTAGGAAAGAAGTACGGTTTACGAATGTCATGTTCCCATTAGGTCACATACCATACCTCAGCCTTAGTCCTTGTCATACCATTTCCTTATTCATTCTCCACCAACCCTAAGACTTACCATTACTTTGGAAACTTCTCTGATTAATCCCATTTGGAACAGTCTTTGCATTGTGAATTTCTCTACACATATCTTCTAAAAAATCCTGTCTTAAACTTGCTTAAATCTTCACAATATCAGAATTGAATAGATAGCCCTGTTGGAAGGACACTTAGGTGCCATAATGCAGCCCATTTTTTTTCACCAAAGAATCAAGTGTGACTCAGAGAAGGGAGTGAACTTTCAAAACCATGAAGGTGGGAGGTGTTCAGAATATGGTCAAGCTTAGATGTCAAGGTTCTATTATATCTTGGGCTTTATACTCCCTCATGGTTATCTTTATGTCTTCTTTGAATATATAAATCTTATTTTATCAGCTGTCTTGAAAGCCCCATTAAGGTAGTTCCCCTCCCACACAGTATGTATCATAGTGTAATGTGCAAAGGAGAAGTTTATTAAATCACCGGAATGAAACGAAGAGTGATTCATAGCCAAATAGATGAGACTAGAGTATACTAGCCTCTCCTCTATATAACATTGATAGAAAGAAAAAGGAAGTGTGCATTTTCTAGAAGTTGACAAGTGTCCGTCATTTGTGACCATCTCTATTCCATGGACAATAAACATGATTTAATACCTAAATGATAGAGATTCAAGAATAATCTAATGTGCTTGTGAATATTCTTAAAATATACGTGACCTTTGGATTTTACAAATCTTGGTATATTGAAATGGACTTGGTCTTGCTAAACAAGGTAATTGCATTGTTCTTAGACCACGTTACCCTGCAGAAATGATGGAATTAACTGACACTGTCCATGTCATTAGCCAGCATTAAGGTACACTTTATACTTAGGTCAGCTGGGGTTTCAAAGTTGAATTACTGTGATTATATCAGGAAAGATCCTATTTACTTGTGTAAAATGTTCTGTCTTTGTTATGTTTAAAGCTGGAAGACCTTTGGTATTGAAAAAAGATGTCCTTTAAAAAAGCTCTAGTTGTTCAGGAAGGAAAATGTGTCAATTACTTTCCTCTAAAATGTGTCCCTTTACTTATGTTGATCTCGCATATAGAAAGGTGTCCAGGAGTTTCACAGTGGGTCCCTTATTATTATGGTCTGAAAGTTCATTTGATTAAACTCTCAAGAAATTCATTTTATTGACGTTGGCAATTTCCTTTATCTCAGTTTTTTTTGTCAAGAACGTAGACTGGGACTTGAGTGGCTATTAGATGGAAGTATCAAGGGGAATTATGGTTTTAGGAAGCTAGGGAGGGGGAATTAACACCAGTCAGATCAGATGCTACCTGGCTACCAGGTTGTCTGTGGCAGAAAGGGGTCTAGGCAGGTAAGATCAGAGTTTGAGATTTCGTACATTAGGACTCTAGGCTAATGTTTTTGTTTGCTTAGTAAAATCTAAGACCAAGACCATAGGGACTCAAAGCACCCGTTGTCTCTGTGCTGCAGTGGATTGGTAGCTCTGAGAGACTCCTGGATCCGGTCAGAAGCCTTTCCTCATGAGCCAGGCCTCACCACGGACTCCCCGCCTTGCATTTCCTCACTACTTGGCAGTTCTTTGCCTTGTTCCATCATCATTTCCGGGCCATAGGCTCCCACTTTCTGAACATATCATATCTATTTGGAGCTTATCATTCCAAACATAGCATTTGCCTTTCTGAACTAGTTTTTATTCCTCAAAAAAGCCTTGCTTTTCCTTAGCCCTTGTGTTTGGATTCCTTCTGCCTGAAACCTGTTTTCCCCAGAAGCTTTACTGAATTATTTCTGTTTTTTTGTTTTTTATTTCTTTTTTTGTTTTGTTTTGCTTTTTAGGACTTACGCATAGCTTCCTTTAGAAAACCTTCTTGGCTCAATCTGCATTAGATTTCTCTCCTCTGACTCTTAACACCAGCTTCCCCTATGTTAGGCTCTATCATATGATGAAAACCTATCTGTGTCCTTCTCTGCACTGTAAGCTTAACGGAGCTGAGAATCATGTCTGCTCATTCACAAGCTTGTCTCCAAGATCTGAGAGAGTTCCCAGCCAGGGGTGGAATCAGAAATGCTGAACTTGGAAGTACTGAGTTTCTGGACCATCTCTGATGCATTTGGCAGCTTATTACAAGCTTGCATTTAGCTATATGGAACATGTTTAACCTCTGAGAATACCCAGACTTGCCTGAAGAAATTTAGTAGACATGCTGATGCCTGCACATTGAAGAGAAGTTTGCATAAGACAAAACGTGGCTATGGTTGGGACTCTTGGCCCCAGGTTGTAGCTGGAAGTGACTACTTCAGATTTTGACTTTAGAATAAAAGAGAGTGGATGGGTAAGAGAAAGCAAGTGACGTTCATTCCCTTGACAAGCTCCACCAGGCAGTGTTCTAGGAACTGGGGATGCAGGGGCAAACAGATCACTGACCGAGGCAGGAATATAGAGACAGAGAGGCATGGGAGCCTAAGGCAGGCAGGAGAGGGGTGCTCTCCAGGGAGAGGCACAGAAGAGCAAGTGCCTTGGAAGATAAGAGGGCTGAGCCGTCATTAGCATCCCAAGCGCAGGCCTCTGAACCTGTGACTCACGGATTTTCAGCTTCCTGTGGAGAGTTGGGAGGACAATTCTCAGCTGCTCCAGGAGGCAGATTTCAGGTGTCCTTTCAGTCTTGTTTCAAAAGCTGCTTCCTTGTGAGTCTTCTCCCCTTACATGGTTGGCCCTAGGAGGACTGATGAGTTCCGAAAGGTCACCCTGCGTTTTGATGTGGTCCCTGGAGTCTTCTACCTTCCTGCCTCCCCACCTCCCTCTCATTCCCTGCCCCATAGATGTTCCTTCAGATGGGCTCACCTCAGGGCTTATGCACTTACTGTTCCCTCCACTGGAACATGCACCCTCTCTCCCTTGCCCCCGCCATTTCTTCATGGCTTATTCTCTCCCATTGCTCAGGTCACTGCTCAGATTCACACAATCAGAGAAGACTTTCTGATCACCATCTAATATAGGAGTCTTTCTGTCACCGTGTAAACTCTTTATCCTGCTTTGTCTATTTTCAGAGCATTTGTCATCACTTGATGTCACTCACCTATGTATTCGTTATTGTCTCTCTTCCCCAACTAGAATGTAGACACCCTGAAGGCACACACTACCTCACTTTTGTTCTCTGATGTATCCCCACTGCCCGGCACAGAGCCTGCCATAGTAAGCACCTAGTAAATGTTGAGTGAATGAGTGAGTAAATGAATGAACGTAGCTTCATTCATGATAATCCTGTTGAAATTGTAGTCCGTTTCCAGCACTAGACTCATCTTTGTACCAAGGATACTTGTATCCTAAATACTGAGCCCAGTGTCTGATCCTCATAGTTTGTTGATAAATGTTTGTCCACTGAATGAGTGAATGATGTGTACTTCCAAAAGGGTCCTGCAGGTGTGAGCAAACATTTAACCTCACCAGGGCTGGGGGTCCAGGCATACCAAGAGTGCTCTGAGTCACTGAGGGAAGGCAAATATGTTCCCTGGGAAGCAGCTAATGTTAACTATGTATTTGTCCCACAGCTTGATTAATGTCAG
Source organism: Neogale vison (assembly GCF_020171115.1). Taxonomy (NCBI): domain Eukaryota; kingdom Metazoa; phylum Chordata; class Mammalia; order Carnivora; family Mustelidae; genus Neogale; species Neogale vison. Next base: position 290,384,910 of record NC_058091.1, read on the forward strand.
TGTTTGGGGAAACAAACATTCCCACCCCCACATAGTCCCATTTCTGTATAGCAGCTGGAAGTCTCATAAATAACCATGAAATTTTCTCTATGGGGAAGGAAGTTTACTTGTTAGATTTGAAATAAAATATTTGAGGAAATTATGAGTGCATTTTAAGCTTCAAATTCTCTCCTCCAAAGGCAGAAAAGTGGATCCCTAGGGTATTTTCTGGGCCAATAGGCCATAGCTTAGAAAGTTCCAGAATTTAATTTACATGAGTGTGTGTGTCATTGGTTGACCTTTCTCCCTCCAGGATATATTAATTTGCTGTTTCTATGGGCTGGATACTAAGTGACACAGCTCTGAACATGGCAGGTTGGACCCTGCTTTCATGGACTTACAAGTTTGGAGGAAGAGAGTTTAACAAAAATTGTAAAAATAGCACACATGAGCATTGTGACAAATACCATAAGAGTGTATAGAAGAGAAGCCCAGTATGATCAGGAGCATTAAAGAAGGTCTGTCTGAGAGAAGCCATAGACTGGGTATAAATTCTTATGGAGCCATTTTCCTTGAGATCATTTCTATGGAACATCAGCATTTAAGGAGTGGTATCTGTTAGGGATTATATTGTATCTCCCCAAATTCCATTGTTGAAGTTATAAGTCTTGGTACCTCAGAACGTAACTACATTTGGAGATAGGATCTTTAAAGAGGTAACTAAATTAAAATATGATCATTAAGGTGGGCCCTAATTAAATATGGTGTCCTTAGAAGAAGAGGGTATTTGGACACAGATACACACAGCCAAGACCATGTGAAGACATAGGGGGAGGATGGCCATCTTCAAGCCCAGAAGAGAGTCCTCAGAAAGAAAGCAGGTTGCTAACACCCTGATCTTGAACTTCTAGCCTTCAGGATTGTGAGGAAATAAATTTCTGCTGTTTAAGCTACTCAGCCCGTGGTACTTTGTTCTGGTGGCCCTAGCAGATTAATAAGAGCAATGACGTGTTAGCTTACCTGCATGGCGATCCTCTAGTTCTTTCAAGCTGTGAGGAGTTGGTTATGCTACATGAAGAACAGAAGACTGTACACACAACAATAAAGTGTAGTCAGCACAGGCTATAAGGTGTGTGACTGGTGTGGCCACACAGGGCCATGCTCAGAAGAGGGGCACTCTGTGGTAGCCATCTTGAAATTCTTAATGATTTTATCTTTATCTCTTGTGCTTTGCAAGTGAAGACTAATCAGACAATGTAGCATGTGCTGTGGGCCTGGAGCCTCAGCCCCTACATGTTCTTGCCTCTGGCCACCTCTCTGCCTTCCCAGGATGGGTTGTCAGCCAGCTTTACTTTCTACTCTGACTCCACTGCCACATGAGCCTGTCTAGGCAGTGACCAGGGCACACCAATGTGGGGAGGCCTGCTTCCATGGCTGTCTTCCATCCCTGGGGGAGTCTGCATGCACAGGAGGAGGTTCAAGAGTGAGTGTCCTACAGTGTCTTGGGATGAGGCACGGCAGCAGTCCTCTCCATCCTAAGCTGGCATTTGGTAGATGACCGAAAAGGGACTGCTTATCCACTTCCCATTCAGGTACTGAACTTCTCCTGATGTGGTGTTTGTAATCCCATGGGGTCATCTCCCCGGGTAGCTTGAGGTCACGGGCTATAAAGGAAAGACTGACTTCTCTGCCCCTGCCCAGGGCCCTATGTTTTCTTTTTGTGTTGCACTATACAAACCGTGGCCCTGGGTTTACAGTTGCTTTGCTGGCAAAAAATTAAAGTGAATCTGACACATATTAATGATATTCCCAAGACTGCTGCAGAGGATATGATACTTTATATTGAAAACTCAAAAGACTCCATTGTAAAACTGCTAGAACTCACACAGGAATTTAGTAAAGTGTCAGGATATAAAATCAATGCACAGAAATCAGTTGCATTTCTATATACCAAGAGTAAGACAGAAGAAAGAAAAATTAAGGAGCCAATCCCGTTTACAATTGCACCCAAAACCATAAGATACATAGGAATAAACCTAACCAAAGAGGCAAAGAATCTGTACTCAGAAAACTATAAAGTACTCATGAAAGAAATTGAGGAAGACACAAAGAAATGGAAAAATGTTCCGTGCTCATGGATTGGAAGAACAAATTTTGTGAAAATGTCTATGCTACCTAAAGCAATCTACAAGTTTAATGCAATCCCTATCAAAATACCATCAACTTTTTTCAAAGAAATGGAACAAATAATCCTAAAATTTGTATAGAACAGGAAAATACCCCAAATAGCCAGAGGAATGTTGAAAAAGAAAACTAAAGTTGGCAGCATCACAATTCTGGACTTCAAGCTCTGTTACAGAGCTGTAATCATCAAGACAGTATGGTCCTGGCACAAAAACAGTGGAACAGAATAGAGAGCCCAGAATTGGCCCCTCGACACTATGGTCAACTAATCTTTGACAAAGCAGGAAAGAATGTCTAATGGAAAAAAGACAGTCTCTTCAACAAATGGTGTTGGGAAAATTGGACAGCCACATGCAGAAGAATGAAAACTGGACCATTTCCTTATACCACACACAAAAATAGACTCAAAATGGATGAAAGACCTCAATGTGAGACAGGAATCCATCAAAATCCTTGAGGAGAACACAGGTAGCAACTTCTTCTACCTCAGCCTTCACATATTCTTCCTAGAAACATTGCCAAAGGCAAGAGAAGCAAGAGAAAAAATGAACTTCATTCATTCTGGGGACTTCATCAAGATCAGAATTTGTACAGTAAAGGAAACAGTCAATGAAACCAAAAGACAGCCAATATAATGGGAAAAGATATTTGCAAAGGACATATCAGATAAAGGGCTAGTATCCAAAATCCGTAAAGAACTTATCAATCTCAACACCCAAAGAACAAATAATCCACTCAAGAAATGGTAAGGGACTGGAAGAGATTATGCTGAGTGAAATAAGTCAAGCAGAGAGAGTCAATTATCATATGGTTTCACTTATTTGTGGAGCATAACAAATAGCATGGAGGACAAGGGGAGTTAGAAGGGAGTTGAGGGAAATTGGAAGGGGAGGTGAACCATGAGAGACTATGGACTCTGAAAAACAATCTGAGGGTTTTGAAGGGGTGGGGGGGTGGGAGGTCGGGGGAACCTGGTGGTGGGTATTGGAGAGGGCACGGATTGCATGGAGCACTGGGGTGTGGTGCAAAAACAATGAATACTGTTATGCTGAAAATAAATTAAAAAAAATTTTTTTAAAGTGCTATTAAAGATGTTAAAATATTAAAAAAAAAAAGAAAAGAAATGAGCAGAAGACATGAACAGACATTTCTGCAAAGAAGACATCCAGATGGCCAGCACACATGAAAAAGTGCTCCACATCACTCATCATCAGGGAAATACAAATCAAAACCTCAATGAGATGCCACCTCACACCAGTCAGAATGGCTAAGATTTACAAGTCAGGAAACGACAGGTGTTGGAGAGGATGTGGAGAAAGGGGAACCCTCTGACATTGTTTGTGGGAATGCAAGCTGGTGTGGCCACTCTGAAAAACAGTAGGGAGGTTCCTCAGAAAGTTGAAAATAGAGCTACCCTACAACTTAGCAGTTGCACTCCTGGGTATTTACTGTAAAAATACAAATGTAGTGATCTGAAAGGGCATCTGCACCCCAATGTTCATAGCAGCAGTGTCCACAGTTGCTAAACTGTGGAAAGAGCCTAAATGTCCATCAACAGATGAATGGATAAAGAAGATGTGGCATACACACACACACACACACACACACACACACACACACAGTGTATGTGTTGTGGTGAGAACAGTGTCTTGTGTAAGACTGATGAATCACAGACCTGTACCCCTGAAACAAATAATACATTATATGTTAATTTTAAAAATAATTTAAAAAAGAAGGGAAAAAATAATAAGAAAACATTTTTAAAAAATCCATCAAGTGGGTTTATATACACTGGGGTCTCCCACTGGTGAGAGTGACCCATCTCTCTAGTGTCTGCAGGGCAGGGCTTCTGAGGGCCACTCTCCTTCTGGGCCTTCTGCCTTCTTTACGAACTTGCCCCATCCCAACCTGCCAAGCCTAAAGCTTTGGAGCACAGGCTGCTGCCGAGAGAGGCCCGTGGGGGCTGCTGTTTCTGGGGCTGTGAAGCTGAAGGCCCTGATTTAGTGGGTGCATCTGGTGTGTCAGCATGAGGAAGGGGCAGTCCAGAAACTGAATTCAGGCCCAAGGTCCTTAACGTCTTGGAGAGAGGGGAGAATGTGATGTTGTCGTAAGATTAGAGGGCCTACTTATCCAGCTTCCGTGACTCTCTCTCTCTTTCTCACACACACACACACACACCCACACATACACACATATACACTTCTCTTGAAATGTGATAGTTGATTAAAGAGACTCCACATATATTTAAGTGATGTCAGAAACAGTGGGATTGGCATTCTAGGTTCAGGACTTCATGTTTTAGCTAAATTTAACCTGAGGTGTGTGTGTGTGTGTGTGTGTGTGTAGTATGTGTATACATGTGATACATGTGTTTACATGTGTGGTGTGTGTGTGGTGTGTAGGTGTGTATGTATGTATGCTGTGTATTTGTGTAGTATATATGGTGTGTGTGTGGTATAGGTGTGTGTTTATGTGTGGTGTGTGTGTAGTATGTGTACATGTGTTTACATGTGGTGTATGTATGATGTAGGTGTGTGTTTATGTGTGGCGTGTGTTTGTGTAGTACGTACAATGTGTTTACATGTATGGTGGGTGTGGGGTATAGCTCTGTGTTTATGTGTGGTGTGTGTTTGTGTAGTGTGTGCACATGTGTTTACATACATGGTATGTGTGTGGTATAGGTGTGTGTTTATGTGTGGTGTGTGTGTGTGTGGTATGTGTACATGTGTGTACATGTGGGTGGGTGGGTGGTGTGTAGGTGTGTGTTTAAACACACATGTTGCACACCGTTGGCTCCACAAGGCAGACAGCTTGCTCAGCTGCGATGACTCAGGATTTTATGGAAGTTCTTTCCATTCCCATTAAATAGACCAAGTTGAAATTCCAGTGCATTCTCCTAGTCAACAGAGGAGTTCTTTGTTTAATTTAGCCGAGGGAGCGTCCACGCCCACAGAAGAACGCTTCCCTTTGCGGAGAGCCTGTGCTAAGAATAGAGCCAGTCCCAGCACTGCGGCCCTGCGCTTCTGAGGGAATCCTGCCGCTGTTTCCACAGGAGGGGATGGAGGGCCTGTGTTCTAGGAACCCCCCTCTGCCCCTTCCATCCCCTCAGGAGACCTTTAGCCCGAGTCAGCCCTTTCCACCAGCTCCTCAGGGACACCAGAGCTTTCTCCTGGGGACATCCATGAGCGCTGAGTTCCTGCTGATGGCTCTGTCCTCGCCGGGCCAGCCCGCGCCCTGACGGGACACCTGACTCACAGTGGCTTCCCCAGGGCGCTGCGGTCGGTGGGAGGGAGACAGGCAGCTGTGGGCGCGGGTCTGGTACGAAGACAGATCCATAGAGTATTGGCAGCTAAGAGCCTCTTCTCACCCCAGGACAGAGCAGCCGACCTCAGACACCCAAGAGGAGGAGAGCCCGAGGCCTTTTATCTGGCCAGTCCTGTCAGGCTTCAGATCCCAACGGGGCTGTTTCCCCTCGGAATACGCAGACGTGCCCGGCTGAGAGAATCACTTTCATTTGCACCTTCTGTTTCTGGGGAATAGTCCCAGTTGAAGGCAGACTATTAGTGTCGAGGGGAAGGGGGACAAAAGCCAACTGATTGGGGATATTCTGTACTTCAGTAATGAAAAAAAAAATCGAGGGATAGTCTCTGGGGACTACAGTGGTTTTTCCTGCTCATGATTCTGGCTCAGAGGATGACATGAATCGGGCTTGTGAGAACAGTCACGGCCGTCCCGGGGGAAAGGCCGTTATCGAAACCCCCAGATGGCTCCATCTCACGCACCTTCTACTAGCACCAACCCAGGCTGATATCTCTGGGATTCTGTTTTCACATTTCAGGGGACTTCTTTAGGATTCTGTGACTTGTCGATCACATCTGTGCCCGGGGGATCCGGGCTCAGCAGTAGCATGAGGCCAATTAAATTCCAACTAGCGGGGCGCCCAGGTGGCTCAGTGGGTTAAAGCCTCTGCCTTCAGCTCAGGTCATGATCCCAGGGTCCTGGGATCGAGTCCCACATTGGGCTCTCTGCTCAGCAGGGAGCCTGCTTCCTCCTCTCTCTGCCTGCTTCTCTGTCTACTTATGATCTCTGTCAAATAAATAAAATCTTAAAAAAAAAATTTCCAACTAGCTGGCAGGGGACTTGGGCAGGGGACTCTTTTCCTACTCTGTGACTTCTTATTTCTATTTTGTTATGTGTAAATTGTGGATAATAAAAATTTCATACCAAGATAGGGTAGGGTGGAATCAGTGAGAACTACAAGCTCACAGTTCCTGAGTGACAAGTCCAAATTCCAGAGACCCTTGAAAACCAAAAGTAGTTTAGTGGTTAGCGACTTCGTTTGGTGGCACAGTGCAACCCGCTTTGGTATGAGGCTGCTTATAATTTGCATTCATCTTAGTGAGACTAGATGCACAGTTTGTTGTGGAAGAATCCACGTGTTTTGTTTCAGGGTGCTCCCCTAGACCCTATAGTGTTGTTCCACTAAGACAGAGTGTGTGACCCAAGTTATTATTTTTTAATTGCGGCAAAATACATGTAACATAAAATTTACCGTCTCGGCCTTTTCCGAGTGTACGGTCCAGTAGTGTTACTTAGACTCACAGTGCTCTGCAACCGGTGTCTGGAATGCTTCATCTTGTAAAACGGAAACTCTACACCCATTAAACAGCTACTCTCTTCTATCTCTCCCCAACTAATGGCCATTTTGTTTTCCAGATTATGTTTAAAATGGCAACATTTTGAATTCCAGCCCATCTGGCCCCAAGGGTTTTGAATAAGGGATCACGGACCCTTGGGGAAGAGAAATGGACAGGATTTTGCAGTCACCACCCTGTGGAACCGTCCTGGAGAGGCCCGTTCCTCTGATCCCCCAGGGAGCTTTCCGCCGCAGCTCCCCACTTCCCAGCATCAGGAGTCCATGTGTGACAGATTGCGAAACACTGAGAACTAGCTCTGCTGGGTTCTCACTAATCGCAAAGAAAGTGTGGGTGCTTCAATGCAGTGACTAATACTCTCCTTCTTTGTTGTTGCCTCCATCTTGGTTTTTTTCTTTTTTTTTTTTTTTTTTCAGGAAGTAGAGGGGCACACATTGGCGTGGGGTGTGGTGTCAGCTTTTTAGTTCTGTGCTGTGGAGCGCAGTGTAGGACGCTGTCACAGTGAAAACGCATTTAAACCTTCATATGGACTGCACTATAGGGAACACGCTGCCAGCCTATTTAGACCCTGCTGGAGACCTTGAAAGCTGAATTTATGCATTTTGCAGAACTCTCCAGGCATGCTATGAGAAGCAATAATGCTTACCTTGCTATTCCCAGCAGACCCAGCGTAGAGACCGGTTCTGAGTCATGTCTTCTGTAACTGGAATGAATCAGGGAATTCCTGACGCATCTCCGAGAGCTGTGGGAGTGCATGGACCACTCAGGGTCATCATTGAAATCCCGACAGTGGTGGAGCGTTGTGACTGGACTATCTCCAGCACACCACTCATTTTGTGAACAGCCTGGGGGCAAATGGAGAGGTTGGTCTCTGCAGGAGGCTGATGGTTTCTTGCCCTGTTTTTAAATCACTGGGGACAAAAGTGGATGCTTAAAAAATTGGAACGCCCTGAACATAATTCAGAACATGAAACCCTCTGACCGATAACTCCTTATAAATACAGAATAAACTTAGGGCCAGATCTTTCACTTTGGGGTTATCTAAAATATGCAAAGAATTATGTACTTTTAAAGCCGATGACACTAATGTGGATGTCTTTCTTATCATTGTACTGTTTTCGAAAAGCTATGAGAATCCTCTACTTCCAAAGAAAATGACACTAAATAGAGAATTTTCAATGTCATCTGTCCCTGGAAAAATCAAACAAATGATCAGTTTCCAGACATCCACATGGGACATTCCAAATCCATGGTGACCAGGATGCCCATGAGTGTCTGAGGCTTGGGGCCAGCTGCAGAGGAAGTTTTCCTCTTAATGATGTTGCTCCCACGGTCACTGCTGTTCTCTGGCCTGTGCTGGACATTGGTCAAACACTCAACCACTGAAGCTGAGGTGCACTTTTCTTTTTTTTTTTTTTTTAATTTATTTTTATTTTTTCAGTGTTCCAGGATTCATTGTTTATGCACCACACCCAGTACTCCATGCAATACGTGCCTTCCACAATATCCACCACCAGGCTGATCCAACCTCCCACCCTCCTCTCCTCTAAAACCCTCAGTTTGTTTCTCAGAGTCCACAGTCTCTCATGGTTTGTCTCCCCCTCCAATTTCCCCCAACTCACTTCTCTCCATCTCCCCATGTCCTCCGGGTTATTCCTTATGGTCCACAAGTAAGTGAAACCATATGGTAATTGACTCTCTCTGCTTGACTTGTTTCACTCAGCATAATCTCCAGTTCCATCATGTTGATAGAAAAGTTGGGTATTCATCCTTACTTATGGAGGCATAATATTCCATTGTATATATGTATATACATCTTCTTTATCCATTCATCTGTTGAAGGACATCTTGGCTCTTTCTACAGTTTGGTGATAGTGGCTATTGCTGCTATGAACATTGGGATACAGATGGCCCTTCTTTTTGCTACATTTGTATCTTTGGGGGTAAATACCCAGTAGTGCAATTGCAGGGTCATAAGGTAGCTCTATTTTTAATTTATTGAGGAATCTACACACTGTTTTCCAAAATGGCTGCACTAACTTGCATTCCCACCAACAGTAAGAGTGTAAGAGGGTTCGCCTTTCTCCACATCCTCTCCAACATTTGTTGTTTACTCTCTTGTTAATTTTTGCCATTTTAACTGGTGTTAAACATTTTTTCATGTGTCTGTTAGCCATTTGTATGTCTTATTTGGAGAAGTGTCTGTTCATGTCTTCTGCCCATTTTTTGATGTGATTATCTGTTTTTGGAGTGTTGAGTTTGAGGGATTCTCTATGGATCTTGGATATCAGTTCTTTGTTTGTATTGTCATTTGCGAATATCTTCTTCCATTCTGTGGGTTGCCTCTTTGTCTTGTGGACTGTTTCCTTTGCTGTGCAGAAGCTTTTGATCTTGATGAAGTCCCCAGAGTTAATTTTTGCTTTTGTTTCCTTTACCTTTGAAGACATGTCTCCAAAGAAGTCAAGGTTTACTTTTCTGACTTGGCCATTAGGCAGCTGGGACCTCAAGAGAAACAGGAAAACTATGTGAGGTGTGGGGGAAAGGGGGCCCAAGACCAGAAATTAGAGTCTCGACCACACAGCATATTTGCCCGCCATCTGTTTTATTAGGGCCTGAGAGCTAAGAATGGATTTTTTTTAAAAGATTTTATTTATTTATTTGACAGAGAGAAATCACAAGTAGATGGAGAGGCAGGCAGAGAGAGAGAGAGGGAAGCAGGCTTCCTGCTGAGCAGAGAGCCCGATTCGGGACTCGATCCCAGGACCCTGAGATCATGACCTGAGCCGAAGGCAGCGGCTTAACCCACTAAGCCACCCAGGCGCCCTGGATTTTATATTTTTAAATGGTTACATTTACAATGGCTATATGAGCACCTATTTAATAGCCTTGATTTTGCTTCTTGATCCACAAAACATAAAATATTTGCTGCTGTGGCCCTTTCATCAAATTTGCTGACCCCCTGTCTAGACCACTGGTTCTCAAAGTGTGCAACATCACCTGGGAACTTGCTAGAAATTCAGACCCTCAGAAACTCTGGGAGTGGGACCCAGCGTGTGAGTCCAAACTGGCCCTCTGGAAGATTCTGATCCAGGCTACAGCTTTGGGAACCACTAATCTAGACTGTTACTGTGGCCCTTCATCACGAGTTTGTCATTTATCTATTACAAAAGAAGACCTGGGGCAAATTACTTAACTCTCTGTGCCTGGGGTTTTTCATCAGTAAGGGTTTGGTGGTGGTGGGGGGGGATTAAAAAAGCTAAAACACATACAACATATTAAATGCTTAATGCATGTCAGTTGTTATTTCAACTTTATTATTGTTATTAAAACCCATTTTATTAGGTCTCAGGTCAGTTAAAAACAAAGAGAACACCAGAGACCTGAGAATTTAGCAGAAATCATCAGGATATCTTACGGCAGCTGTGCCCTGGTGGAAATCAGACATGCTGGTCTAGACACTGGGGGCCAAAGGCTACAAACCGTGTCGGGGTGGACCACGAGTCCCCTTCCAGCCAGACCACGGGGCATCTCTGCAGCTCTGACCAGGTGCTCTGCTGGTCTTTTTCCCAAGGCAGTGCCCTGCCCGCCTGTTTTCCCTGATTTTGGCTTTTGGCACCAGTGCCCTTCCCGTCAGGCCTCTGGGGATTTTCAACATTTGAAACATCAAGCATCCCAGTCCCTCACTAACCCTGAACATGAGCACACATCATTTATTCGTGAATCACTACCAGGAAATTGGGCTCATAAAAACCACTCTCAGGGCATAGGGTTGTTGTAAGGAATAGGAAAAGCTGCACGTGTTTTAGGACGTGAAATTGAACATGTGAGACCCGTAAGCTGCTGTCGTTATAATTTTTAAAAAGTTTGTAATTGTTACTCAGAAATCGGTGGTGACTGTGTCTCAAACTGTTCTTCTGGCAGCTGAAGGTTCTCGCGGATGTTGCTGTTTCCTGCAGGGCTCTGTGCCTCGCCTCCGCTGGGAGTCCTGAGGATGAGCTCTGCAGACCTGTGTTCTCCCCTCTGACCCAGGGGCGCTTTAAAGAGCTCAGGCAGTGCCCGAGGAGTCCCTCTTTGCCTAAGGGGAGCCTCAGGAATGACAGAAATGGTTACCCACAGGAGAGGACGAGGGGCTTGGTCTCCAGTTGGCAGCAGGAACATCAGGAAGCACATCCCTTGGTTGTGGGGTGGAGGAGGAGAGAGAGGCAGGGACTGGAGCCTCTCTGCTCCCTCTGACGGCTTAGCCACTGCTCAGGGCCGGGCCCGGAGTGCTCGGCCATCTTCCAGAGGCATCCTGATGCTAAGAGCTCCGTGTGTGTGAGCGTGTGTGTGTTGATGGTGGTGGTCGGAGAATCCAGGCTTCGATGTGACATGGGTCTAGGGGTGAATCTTGTTAGGGAGCAGCTCTGTGACCTCGCTGAGCCTCCTTGTTTTCATCTGTAAAATGCACGTGGTCCTTACTCAGTTGCATTTCTGTGTGAATCGGAGAGGATGAAGGGCTCAGTGAACGCTGGCCTCTGTTGTGGAGCCTGGCAGCCGCTGTGTCTCAGCGATGAGACTTCTTGGCTGCAGTATAGGATGATGGTGTAGGAGATGGCCTTCACGTCTTTTCTCAAGAAACTCTGGCTCACAGTGGTTCTTCTGACCAACCGTAAAGCTGCCTGGACTTCCACGAAGCATGATCTTATAAAGCCCGATTTGGAATGTAGGGGAGCAGGGATGCCAAAGCCCCCTTTCACGGGCTGATGCTCATCTGTTCCACACCGATTGCTGGTTCTCCTGAGACCAGCTAGTGATCAGGATTAAGTACCCCCCATGTGCCAGGGCTTGTAGTAACCACCTGAGATTATCTCTTACTGAAGACTTCAGCTGGCTTATGGATAGGTAAAATTCTTCCTTAAGAAACTTCTCTCTGGGAGATATCATGTCTCATTTTTCTACTAGATCATTAGTATTTTTCCTAATAATTCATAAGAGAGTCTCATAAAAAAGTATGTGATACCTTTGTTTTATTTGTGAAAAAATATTTTTCCTGCCCTTTTTATTTTGAGTATTTTTTGATCCTCAGATATTTTATGCCTTTGTTGAAATGTTTGGCTTTCTTTGTGATTTCTTTCATTCTTTTGATGCTTACAAAGTTCTTTCCCATCCTAAGTATCAGATAAATATTCACCTTTTTTTTTTTTTTTTTTTTTTTGGTACCTCCTTCATGGCTTACAATTGGATTTCAAATGAGGAGGGAGATGGTGAGTGGTTGGCATGTGTGTGCATTGTTGCTTCTGACTCCTGGTGTCTGGGCAGACATCACTAATCTATCACAGCACCATAGCTGGCTTATCCAGGAGCCAGCCTGGGGAGGATTTTTCAATGCAGCTGCCCCTTGAGCAGTGTAGGATGCTAGGTATCCTATAAATCTGGTGTACTTGGAGTAATTCCTCGTCACACACAATCTAAAAAGATACAGTCTTACCATTTCTAGGTCAGAGTGAGAAGCCATTTGCAGACTTCTGGCATCTTTCCCCGGACAGCCTCTGCTGGGACAGAACACCTTTTCCCTATTACCAGAGCTTCCGAGTGAAGCTTAGGAACGCGTGACCAGATAGCAGGAGCCCAGTATGCATCTCTGTTGTCTTCAGTATGCGTTTTACTGTAGGGGAAGAGAGATCACAGGCAGAAGGGAAATGAATCTGTAATTCATAATAAGTGATTAAAAATAAGTTGCCCTTTATTACATGTACGATATTAAGCAAAATACTCTGCCAAGATCATGTGTCTCATTCTCACAGTAATGCTGAGGCCATTTTTAATGTCCTTGTTTAGGGGTGAGAAAGCAAGGCAGGTGGGAGCTCGTCCAAGAGGCAAATGTGGGTGGAGCTGCCCTGGGATTCATGTCCAGACCCGCCGGATCCTTCACCACTTACCGTTATGCTCTGCCCTTCCACCGCCTCAGCTGAGGCAGGGCCACCATTGCGGAAGAGCCTCAGCAAAATAATTAGCTTATCCTAAGTGAGCCAAGCAAAAGGGCCATGCAAAGAATTGCCTGTCTTTCATGGCCACAGTTAGGAATTTGTTCGAATGGATCGATAGACCTAATGATATCGTACCACAGTGGAAAACACTGTATGAAGCGGAGGCTCGCAAAGAAACAGACCTGCTGTAGAATGAGGTAGAAGAGGGAACTTTCTGTCTTTTGACACTTGATTCCTGCAGATTGGTGGTGGGAATCGGCCTCTGGGAGACCACGGACTGATTTTCATATACTTTCCTCTTACTGAAAAGTAATAAGATTATAGATTTTTTTTAAAGATTTTATTTATTTATTTGACAGAGAGAGATCACAAGCAGGCAGAGAGGCAGGCAGAGAGAGAGAGAGAAGGAAGCAGGCTCCCGGCTGAGCAGAGAGCCCAATGCGGGGCTCGATCCCAGGACCCTGCGATCATGACCTGAGCCGAAAGCAGCGGCTTAACCCACTGAGCCACCCAGGCGCCCCTAAGATTATAGATTTTTAATCCTGCCCCTTAGAGATTAAGATAATCAAAATTTTATACGAGAAATAAAAATGTGCATTCAAGATGTATTTTAGGAGCAAGGATAAAGTCAGGAGGCACAGGGGAGCAGCTGGAGGAAAGGGGTTCTGTGGTCATTCCTCCCTCCCACCCTCTGTCCACCCACCCCATCCAAAAAGGATTAACTCTTACCGGACACACACACACACACAGACACACAGACAGACAGACAGACACACACACACACACCCCCCACACACACACACCCCCCAACAGACTTTACCAGCATACTATCGCCATCTTGTGGCCATGTGCAATATTAATACTTCCAGAATGTCACGGATGATGCTATTTTTGCAACTCTTTGGCATAAACTGTGTATAATCCCATTTCGTGTGAAAAGATTCCGATTGACCCTGTGCTAGGAGGGCGTTCCTTATAACCCTGGATGGACAGTGAAGGACATCGTTACGAGCACCAAGGTGCAGGAGAGGAGCCTTCTACTTTCTGACTTTCACTTCAAGTTACAGAATTGAACTTTTTGCATAGGGCCCTCTTCATTATTACATATTTTGAAGCTGTTGGGTATTTAATAAGTAATATTTGAAAAGCTACACATTCTGTACTAGAGATTTATAAAATACACACATCCCCGATGCTCTGTTGCCTGAAACTAGGTATTAAGGATCTCATCAGTGCCAGCATCTCTTCTTTTCATTCGGAGGGAAATGTGGGGAGACTCTGCCACGGGCTAACAAGCAGAATCTGCCTGACCTGCGAGTTGCCAAAATCGCAGATGTTCATTTGCGCAACGTCTTGGATTGTTCAGAGTACTTTCGAGCGTTATCCCATTGGATCTTATAACTACTAACGTACCCAGTGTGCTCGAACTTATTTTCCTCTTAAACTGCTTTCCGAATTGTGTAAGTTATATCTGCACAATGTAACATTTGGAAATTTCATATGGATATAAAGATATGAACTATCAGTATGCCCTTCAACACCTGGGGCTGATATTCATGGGTCGTATTTCATGGGCCTCAGTCTTCCTATGCACCCATACATATATGTGCACACACATGTCCAAGTATACACATGCATGTGCACATGTACACACATGATGTGTGCTACTTTGTAATGGGATACTTTATAAGTGACGTCATCCCAACCTAGAGGTTAAATGACTTATTCTGCTGTACCTGATACCCCTGGATAGTCATTTGATCCCAGATATGCTTTCTCTTTATCCCTGTTCTAACTGGCCTTTCCTCCACTGCAAGCCATCTGAGCTCTCCACGGGTAGGTGGCCTTTCCCAACCTGGGGTTTGTGGAAGAGCCTGTGATGGGGAGAACCCTTGTTAGCGTGGACACTGCCCTACCCTCAATGAGGAGAAGTCAGCCTTAAAGAGCAAATGGCTTTGTCAGAGAGGGTCCGGGGACAGCCCATCCCACCCAGTGCTGTTGATCGGACTGCGTATGGAGAATCTGTGAGAGCCACCAGACAGAGGGCTGTGCGTCTAATGGTCACAGCTTTGGGGAGGGAAGAGGAAAGGATTGGAGGGTGTGGACACCGGAGACTCACTCTGTCTACCCGGCCGCCCGTGGCTGGTCGTGTCACTGCGGGCCTGGGCTGGGAGCGTCCCATCCCAAGCAGGCAGAGCCTGGGTGAGCTGGCTCTGTTCCCAGGCTGTCCTCCTGGGGTCTTTGCATCGTCAGTGCTTTGGCTCTGCTCCTCCCTCGCTCTTCTCTCTAGCATGTGGATTTCCAGCTGAAATGTATTATTTCAGTAAACATCCCAAATGGTAACTTCCTCTGGTCCCAGGGACTCTGGCGGCATACAAAGAGACGGGGCCTCCTCCTGGGGGAAGAGGCTGGGTCTCAGGGCTGCCCCAGGAGGGGGACGGGATGTCCAAGACCTGAGCATTTCATGACACACCAGGTGTTTTGAGCCAATTTCTGCTAAATTTATTGGCTGTTTTCTTTAGAAAATATGAAGGGATCCAGTCTTTGTGCTTTCACCGAATCTGTAGATACGTCGGATGGAGCGCTTACATTCTAGATGCTGAGGGTAGAGTGTGAACACAACAGGCAGCAGGGCGTCAGGGAGTCCGTTTCATAGGAAGACTGATAAAGAAACAGATAAAATATTAAAAATAAAAATAAATGCAAACCAGTAGATACCAGAAATGGAATTGGCAGCATAAGGCAACAGAGGACCAAGGGAATGATAGGAGGCTCTGCAAGGATCTTAGGGAGAAGGGAAGGAGAAGGGGTCAGCCACTCAACATCCAGGGAAACGTGTGTTCTGGGAACAAAATGCACGAGGGTCTTAAGCATAGATAGCTTGGCTCATCTGAAGAATTGAAAGGAGGTTTGTGTGGCCAGAGAGAAGACAAGGGAAGAGCTTGGAGAGAGAGTCAGGGGCCCCCTTGAATAAACCCTAAATTGTCACTCAAGTTTCTATAACAGTCCAAGGCCTTGGAAAATCTGGAAAATGGAAATGCCCAGGAAGCAGGCCTCAAGACCATCTGTAAAGCTAATAATATTTGGTCTGCTTTGGGTTTGCGCTCTCTTCAAAGCCACGTTGGAAAACTGCTCTTAACTTTTGCCTCCGAAGACATGGCTGCAAAGCTGTGAAATGCCTCTGAGGAGAAAGAACAGTCACACAATCCTGAAAACCTGCTCCAGGGTTAACTGAGAAATCATTCAGAAATGCGGGGACACGTACATGTACCTGTCACCCCAACCAGACCTCCAGGCTGGACCTGACTTTGACCCGGATTTACAGGAGCAGGGAAACCTTTGATTCATGGTTGCCAGCCCAGCTGTCTGGCTTTCTGTTTCACAGCCCTGTTCCTCCAGCTGGTGAGACAGGCACACCCCCGTCCAGGGGAGGTGAGAGGAAAGAGAAGACTCTTTGGGAGCCAGGAGGTGGGGTAAGGGGGCGAGTGTGACTGGATTAGAATCAGGAGCTTCCCCTGGAGCCAGGAGGAGCCAAAGAGCCACAGGTGAGGATGAAGTCAAGGAAGTACCGTCTCGATAAGCAGATTTCTGGACCCTTCCAAAGGGTGAATTCGTGTGGCTCCAGAATAGGAAGTGGAGAGCACCAAAAAAGCGTAAGGATTATTTTTAGCACCGAACTGAAGACGTATAGGTGATAGCTTGGAGATCACCTGACCAGAGACTTGGAGCTCAGCCACTGAACTGTTTCAGGAGCCCACATCTGCAGCCCTCTGCCTGGACCTCCTCACACAAGCATACGGTGGGGGAGAGATCAGTGTACCTTCCAAATAAAGGAGCTTCCACGTTATTCCCCTGGACACTCCTTCTTCTGACCAAATTGCTGCCTTGAGCCCCTTACAGACCTTTTCAGTGACCACCGTGGACACTGAGTCTTCTGGGGTTGTTGCTTAGGTCAGGTAGTAAGTGAACTAGAGCAGGACACAGGAGACCTGGGTCCACGGCCTGGCCGTGGCACTCAAGAGCTGTGTGACCCGGGTCAAGTGAATCAACCTCTCTGGGCCTCTTCCCTGGCCCAACTAGCAAGGTCAGGCACACTGAGGGATAAAAGCAGCACAATTTGGCAAGTCTGTACACACAAGAGTTTTAAATATATTGGAGAGTTTTGAGCTCTGGGATGGCAAGGGAATTTGATATCGTAAGAATGGGTAATGCAAAATCTCGCTTTTTAGGGCTGGACGAGATGATAAGGCAGGGAAGGAAGGGCTGGCTCTTGTGCCAGATGCCTTCCCTTAATGTTTGGTCTTACAGAATCAGATAAAGAGAAACTATGTCTGGAGAGCCGACAAGCCGGGAGGGCACCCCGGGAGGAGATCAGGATTGGAGCATGCTAAAGCTGGGGGGCGTTTGAGATCATTTAACTCAGCGGTTTATAAAAGCTGGTGTTTCTGCCAAACCATAAAGAGGGCCGTTTCAGGCCTGCCAATTGTCTGGCCCTCAGAGACCACCAGAAACTCCTCCCTCTCTTAGCTGGTTTGGTTAGACATGCCTCAGTAGGGAGGGCCTGGTGGGGTCCCTCTGTAGGGAAGTCAGGGCGGGGCATTGATGGGGTTTTCAGGCCCGGGGTGGGGGGATGTCCAAGCAGGTCCTGTAAGGGAGGAAATGGTTGGGATTGGGAGGGCTTACGACATGACAGCTTTGGATGGGTGGCTCAGCAGGGTGAGTGTCGCGAAGTGGACGTTGATACACGAGCTGCTGGTTCATACGTAGGCTGTTGAGAATCCTTATCCTCCAGAGAAAAGGTACGTCAGGTTTCCAGAACATGTAGCTTGTATATTCTTGCTTGGTCTCCAAACTGTTTCAGTAAGAACAAAGAAGTATGTGTGTTTCCAGCATCATTTATCAGAAAGAAACAAAGGGAATTATACTGGCCTCAGATCCCAGGGACCATGGGGAGCTGGTGACTGTGTGGGGTGCTCACCCTTCCCCTCACCTCTCAGTCAACTTAGGGCATCTCCACATTTTCTTATTTTCCACTTTGTGTCTCTACATCAGATTCCGTTGAAAGAAAGGGCTTTATGGTGGTTAAAAATCCAGAACTATGTTTTAAAAATCTCCATTTAGAAAAGAATACTGAGGCCCAGCGAGGTGATGCAGTTGGCCTCAGTCACACTGGTTCATAGCAGAGAAGAGGGTCAGGGTCAAGGACACACAGCTTACTCCAGTGTCACCATTTGCCATGACCCTGGGATGATCATAAATGATACCAACTGGGGTTGGGCAGCTTTCCTGAGCCTTCCTTCATTGCCACCCAGAGCACGGGGTCTCCAGTGTGCTGCGGAGGAAGAAAGAGAGGGGAAGAGGTGGCACCCTGACCCTGACCAGCAGCTGACACCCCATGTCCCCTCAGTGGGGACTGTGCATAGGCCGTGGCCAACCTGACTGCAAGGGAGGCTTGGAAGCATAGGGGAGCACTCGGAATGATTGGTGAGCACTGACTCCCTCTACCTCACCCAGGATTTGGGGGAGCACACATGCTCCATCTTGTGCTGCTTTTATCCTCCAGGTTCCAGAGGAGAAAATTCAAGAGCAGCAAGGAGGAGCCGCTTGGCCACTGTCACGTAGGTTGCTGTGGACAGCACTTGAGTCCAGATCTGATTTAAGATTAGCGCTCTCCTGGCTCTCCTCTCCTGTTAGGGACAGAGAAGTGGGTCCGATGAGGGGGCCAAAGCCAGATCGCTGGGAGGTGGGACAGCTCTGTGCACTGCAGAGGCAGAGCGGTAAGAATAGGGGGGCAAGGAGTTCAGGTGTAGGACGTTGAAATGAGGACCGATAAGATCTTCATGAGAAAATAAGATGAAAAGCACAGATCACATATTCGCAACCAGACACAGATGGGATTGTGTCTCTGACGCAGAAGGGAGGATCTGAGAGTGGTTTACAGACAGTGACTATGGGATGAATTGAGTGTGTCTTCCAAAGCCTACGTACAAACTTGAGATTCCGATGACAGATGGCAGGGGTAAGGGGAGGGGCCATCCGCACGTGCTGAGCAGGGCAGGAAACGAGCAGGGACTTAGATGACCCAAGTGTGCGTGACCCGAGAGGCTGAGCCATCCGTGGCTGTGGGAGTGTCCTCCGTGGCACTGCTTTCGCGGACGTGTCTCATGCGCTCACGGACGTGTCTCATGCGCTCGCGATCTGCTCTCCTTCTCCTCTCGCTTCTGCTGTGTGTTGGGCACTTGCCCTCTGCTCCCTCGGGTGCCCTGCCTCCAGGGAGGCCAGCTTGCTATTCTGCTTCCGTCACACCTTGCTCGTCACCCCCCGGACTATGGCTCTGACCTAATGATGCCTTCATCACCTGCCCTTGACTGGCTTGCTTCCAGATCATTCCCAGCAAATTCCTCTTGACCCCTCTGGCCAGTTAGTAGAGTAGTTGTCTCTCTAGACTCTCCCCATCCTTCTAGCCAGTCCTCCTACCCGCAGTAGCTAAAATGCACAGAAAGGAATCAAGCATATTTTGATACTTGGTCTAAGAGAAAAAGCCAAGAAGATCCAGCCACCTCAGGGAACCCAGTGAGGTTGCTTAGGTTTAAACCCAGTGGCCTCCCTACCGAACTCCAAGCCTTTACACAGAGTACTTAATCCCTTCGCCTAGCTCATTCTTCGTCTGTGCAGTGGGGAGAGCAATGATTTCTATCACACCTGGTGTTTCTGAGCATTACAATTTGACAATATGTCTAGAGCCCTTGGAACAATCATAAGAATAGTGTAACTGCTGTCTCTTTTTTTTTTTTTTTTGAAGATTTTATTTATTTATTTCACAGACAGAGATCACAAGCAAGCAGGGAAGCAGGCAGAGAGAGAGGGGGAAGCAGGCTCCTCGCTGAGCAGAGAGCCCGATATGGGGCTCCATCCCAGGATCCTGAGATCATGACCTGAGCCGAAGGCAGAGGCTTAACCCACTGAGCCACCCAGGCACTCTATGAACAGTGTAACTGCTAACTGTCATCATTTTTATTAGTAAACACACAACACAGTACAGGGTTGGTGGTGACACTGGTTTTATTATTTGTCTGGTGAGAGGTCTATATGCTATTTTTTTTTTAAGATTTTTATTTATTTATTTGATAGACAGAGAGAGATCACAAGTAGGCAGAGAGAGAGGGGGAAGCAGGCTCCCTGCTGAGCAGAGAGCCCGATGTGGGGCTCGATCCCAGGACCTTGAGATCATGACCTGAGCTGAAGGCAGAGGCTTAAACCACTGAGCCACCCAGGCGCCCCTCTATATGCTGTTTTGCTGCATTCTAATAGTAAATGATTATGGTGGGCCATATCCTTAGGTTGAAATATGAAAACATATCTTCCCAGTTGCCATGTTGGTCGAACTACACACTTACACTCTTGTCCGGCAATACTCTGACCCACGGAGTCCTTTTATCTCCAGTCATGAGGAGGAAAGTCTTACTGAATCCCGGATGAGGGGGAAATCTTGTCCACCCTGCTATCAGAATGAAAAGAAGTCTTTACACACTGATCCTGCGGCTTGTTTATGTAGAGAAGTCTCTGCCTGAGATCGCTATGAACAGAGACCACAGCCCCGGGCGCAGGCAGTGGGAGGCTGAGCGGACTGTCAGGAGGGACAGTCTTGTGTCCAGGGGTGCCAGGCCGAGCTGCTGAGTTTCTCCCTCAGCCAAGGCTTTCTGCTTGAAAACAAACAAAGGAACTTGCAGGTGGTGAAGGGGGAGGCGGCGATAGACTCAGGATTGCTGAGATAAATCCAGGATGTGGAATTAAAATATTTACTCTGGCATTGAGGAATGGCTGGGTTGAGTGTTTGCTGTCTCAGCCGCACCTTTGTCCTGGCTCCTTTTTTGTCACTACCAATCTTCAAGCCTGTGAAGCCTTTTAAATTACCAATATTTAGCATTTTGCAGGTGGAAAGTCAGATCTGGGGAAAAGGAACCCCTTCTGTCCTGGGAGGTCATGAACCCTTTGCTCCAGCCATGCCGAACTGTCTGGAAAGGAAAAGACAAGGATCCCTTCATGATCCACCTCCTGACCTGAACACTATTGCAACGGATGGACTGGATCTGTTTTGTTTTTTTTTTTTAACTCTTTCATCTATTTAACTTAAAAATGTTATCAAATTTAAGTGCACAGTTTATAGTTTTCACGAACTGAAAATACCCACATAACTAACATCCAGATCAAGACCCAGAACTTGCCCAGCCCTCTAGAAGCCTTCCTGCACCTTTGCTCTCCCCTAATTACTACCAGAATGGATCCCTTTTGCCATCTGGTACTTTGTAAAATGCAATAACTTAGTATACCCTCCTTTGTACCTGGCTTTTCTCCCTCAGCTTCACACTGGTGAGATTCATCCATAACATTTCCTGTGGTTGGAGATGATTCTCTGCTGGAGAGAAGCCCATCAGGTGAATTCTGTGGTGCACATTTGGGGTGGTGTGTGTGTGTGTGTGTGTGTGTGTGTGTGATACACGTACATAGGCATTGCTGGGTTGTACAGTATGCCTACAGTCAACTTTCATTGATCCTACAGCTTCACCAAATGGGTTGTCCCAGTTTGGTGATGGGGGTTCCATTTACTCTCCACCCAGCTTTCGTCTCCCTAGATTCTAGGCTAGGATGACAGCCTGCTCATGGACTAAGCACGTACAACAGGGAACATGCAATTCTGCTTCAAACAAGCAGGTGCAGCTTCTTTTCAAAGTAGGGCTGGGATTGTTCCGCTCACCTCAGCTGCTCGCCGTCTGGCTGATGACTTTAGTCATCAAGTCCCTCATGATAGAAGCACAGATCAGATCCTTGGTTCTGGTTTTCCTTAGACCGTTGACCATCCTGCCGAACATCTTTTTATTCATGGCTGCTGTCAAAAGACTAAATCTCCATGACCTGTTTATGACAGGAAGGGTAGGAGGACTGGGAATGCCTATTCCTGAATCCAGGAAAAATACTTAGACTGGAGTTGGAAGAGAAAACTACTTTCTGGAATTGGCAATCATATTTTGGGGAATGAGGAGAGTATTAAGAGCCTGTTTAAGAAGCTTGATACATTGGTACCAGAAATCTCTTTCATTCTCACTGAAGAATTCATTTTAATCTCACCATCCAATTGCATAAGAGTTGCTCACAATTTTGGAAGTCTCTGGATAACTTCTACTGTGCATATTTGTTTGGATGTTTTTACAAGCAGTGTATTTTCTTGTGGAATGTTTGGCAGACATTTTTAATAAAGATTTTGGACTTGAGGTTGTGGATACAGATGGATAAAATTAGACACATTTGGGGGAGGTAAAACCATATAAAACACCAATAAGTGACATTTTAAAGTTAAATGAGATATAAAAGAATGTTTGACTTTTTGTGTCCCCAACCCAATATTTCTCTTTAACTTGTATTTTTCTATAATTGTTTAACAGGATTTTCCCCCCCTTTTTGTTGGGTTTTGGGCAAAAGACAAAAAAAAAATTGCCTTCCTCTTACATAGTAACTTCCCTGCTTTTTTTTTTTTTCCCCAATTTATTTATTTTCAGAAAAACAGTATTCATTATTTTTTCACCACACCCAGTGCTCCATGCAAGCTGTGCCCTCTATAATACCCACCACCTGGTACCCCAACCTCCCACCCCCCCGCCACTTCAAACCCCTCAGACTGTTTTTCAGAGTCCATAGTCTCTCATGGTTCACCTCCCCTTCCAATTTACCCAAATTCCCTACTCCTCTCTAACGCCCCTTGTCCTCCATGCTATTTGTTATGCTCCACAAATGAGTGAAACCATATGATAATTGACTCTCTCTGCTTGACTGATTTCACTCAGCATAATCTCTTCCAGTCCCGTCCATGTTGCTACAAAAGTTGGATATTCGTCCTTTCTGATGGAGGCATAATACTCCATAGTGTATATGGACCACATCTTCCTTATCCATTCATCCGTTGAAGGGCATCTTGGTTCTTTCCATAGTTTGGCGACTGTGGCCATTGCTGCTATAAACATTGGGGTACAGATGGCCCTTCTTTTCACGACATCTGTGTCTTTGGGGTAAATACCCAGGAGTGCAATTGCAGGGTCGTAGGGAAGCTCTATTTTTAATTTCTTGAGGAATCTCCACACTGTTCTCCAAAGAGGCTGCACCAACTTGCATTCCCACCAACAGTGTAAGAGGGTTCCCCTTTCTCCACATCCTCTCCAACACATGTTGTTTCCCGTTTTGTTAATTTTGGCCATTCTAACTGGTGTAAGGTGATATCTCAATGTGGTTTTAATTTGAATCTCCCTGAGGGCTAATGATGATGAGCATTTTTTCATGTGTCTGATAGCCATTTGTATTTCTTGATTGGAGAAGTGTCTGTTCATATCTTCTGCCCATTTTTTGATGTGTTTGTCTGTTTCGTGTGGGTTGAGTTTGAGGAGTTCATTATAGATCCTGGATATCAACCTTTTGTCTGTACTGTCATTTGCAAATATCTTCTCCCATTCCGTGGGTTGCCTCTTTGTTTTTTTGACTGTTTCCTTTGCTGTGCAGAAGCTTTTGATTTTGATGAAGTCCCAGAAGTTTATTTTCGCTTTTGTTTCCTTTGCCTTTGGAGACGTATCTTGAAAGAAGTTGCTGTGGCTGATATCAAAGAGATTACTGCCTATGTTCTCCTCTAAGATTCTGATAGATTCCTGTCTCTGGCGGCATCACCTTACCTGATTTCAAGCTTTATTACAAAGCTGTGATCACCAAGACAGCATGGTACTGGCATAAAAACAGACACATAGACCAGTGGAACAGAGTAGAGAGCCCTGATATGGACCCTCAACTCTATGGTCAATTAATCTTCAACAAAACAGGAAAAAATATACAGTGGAAAAAAGACAGTCTCTTCAATAAATGGTGCTGGGAAAACTGGACAGCTATATGTAGAAGAATGAAACTCGACCATTCTCTTACACCGTACACAAAGATCAACTCAAAATGGATAAAAGACCTCAACTTCTCTGCTTTTGAGAGAACTAGTAAAATAGTTGCTTTTCATGGTGCGTGTTACTTATAAGTTAACTTAATTCCAGCATGTAAGGGTGACCAAAGCCAGTGGCTGCCTATTAAGGAGTGTTTGTCCTTTGGGTAGGATGTTTGGCACGAAGGGCTTTTAGATGTCGTTTTGCATGAGGGACCTGCTTCAGACCCAGAAGCTGACAGTGCTGCGAAGCCACGGTAGTACCCCATTCTCCTCACACAGCCGCGCCGGGCTTCTCACTCCCTGGTCAGAAGAGTGAGCTAATCACATACCCAACTATTTTGTAGCTAGATTTCTAGAAATGGAATTGCTAGGTCAGAGAGTAAGTATATTTAAGGATGTTAGAGATACTGCCAAATCATGGTCCAGGAGGGTCGCCTCACTTTTCACTCGGTCCAGACTATATGAGAGTGTATGTCTTTCTCATCACCTCCCCTAAAACGTGTCACAAAAACAAATTACCCTTGGCATCCCTTGAGAGCCTCCTTTTACCACCCTCCTTTGCGTTTCTGCAGAATCCATCCATCTCTTCTTTATGGCTCCTATTTTGCCTATTTTCACAGCTTACTTACCTACCCACCTCCTTCATCCACCTGCTCAGCCCATCTACCTTCCTACCTAAGAATGAACACCCAAGTGGACTGTGGGAATTGTTAAACTCTCATCTGGGGATTTGGAGTTATGTATAATTTTGATTTCATAATGACTTACTACATAGATAAATTGGGTAAGTTGAGGAATGCCTGTATAATGATGACGATATCAAGATTGGGACCATTACACTCTTCACAGTGACCATGGTCTTTCCCTTGGTCCAGGCTGCCCCATGAGGGAGGAGGGTGTTCATGAGACATTGTGGGGGTTAAGAGCCAAACTGCCTGTGTTTGAATCCCTGCTCTGCCCCTTATTGTCTCTGTGACATCTTGTAAGGGTCTTAGGTCATCTCTAAATGGGGGTAATAGTTGTATTTACCTCTGGGGGGGGGTTTTGTGTAGATACTTAACATATGCAAAGCACCTCGGATAGGATCTCTGTGCAGGACTATAGTTATTAGTTTGGGACCATTATTTGGTTAATTCATTGTTTCCCCTTCTTCATATAAGTTCATTGTTTCCCCTTCTTCAACTCAGTTAACTATTCCAGTGGACAAGAAGATGAAGACTCCCTCTGAGTAACACCTGCCAAACTTCGCATGCACAGCAGGGCAGTTTACTTGATACAACTGGGCTTTTCTGTCTGAAAAAATAGGCAAAATGGTACTAAAAGAAAGTAGCAAGGGAGAGGTGCAAATTTTATTTTATCTGTTTAAAAATATTGCCTGTGCGAGCCTCTGTTTTTCATCTATTTGATGGACGCTGCAGCTGGCCTAACATGAATGCTTCTTTCCTTCTCTTCTTGGCTCACCTGACAAGCCTTCAGCAAGGAGAGAGAAGCCATGAATTGTGTGCATGCCCCTAGATTTTTCCCCCTTCCTAAACCAGAAAAATAAAGATTCTGTTGGGCAAAGGTCAGTGACTATCTTCTGAGTAGGGCTTAGTTTTGCTAGACTAGTGTTGGTGAGGCATTTATACTGGAGAGTTAGGAGGACAGCGAAAGTGGAGGAGAGAATCTGAAACCCTTGGGCTTGGGTTGGAGGAGGAAGTTCTGGGGATAATTTCGGAGGGATGGGGTTTAAGAGGTTAATGGTCACTGTTATGATTCATCCTGGCTAGTAAATCACTCAAGTTATTTTATGTTTATTTTGTTTGTGGCTAAATTGTGTTCCTTGGTTCATATCAAAATATAATTTTCAATGAATAAAACAAACATAGCTCTGATCCAAACTCTGGTGAGTGTGTGCCAAGTTTTAACTGGCACAGGAATGAGAGGACCAGCAGGTGACAAAGCTGATTCGTAGAACGTGGAAAACTAACCTATAAGCAGCCAGTAAAGGGAAAACAAAAAGAACACTTCAATAAAGAAGAAAACGCAATCAAATTCCTGATTTAGATAAACAACTGGTTCGTTTCCTCCATAGGCCAATAAAACCATAACCTCCGGGTTAGCTTATCTACTGGGCAAAAAGCATTTGAAGTTTGTAAGTTTTCTGCAAATTAACATCTATCTTTACAGAGTTGTAAATGCCGGAGTCCTTCTCAGTAGTAAATAGGAAGTCGAACAAAGTCACATCCCTGAACCTGGAGAGTCCGATGGACCTTGGGCGGGCTCCTTAGACATCGCCCGTTATCCTCTCGCTTTTCTTCCAAGATTTGGGTATTTTTTCTTACTAGTCCCCTGTGTGGTCTTGTACAGTCTCCTAAGATTGTCTTTGATCACAAGAGAAAGCTGGTCTCATCGTGGTTTTGTCCTGTGCCAGTCTTCGTTTACAGAGAAGCCACATACAAGCCACAAGCACACACCCTCCCCCTCCCCCCCCAACCAGTTCAGCCAGCACGTGTACAGCCATGGGGAGCGAAGCAGCTGCAGAAGCCAGAGAAATCAGTGGCTTTGGTCTGGAAACTTCGTAAAAAATCTAGGATTGCATCTCAGTTAACCTCTATTATTCCGGAGATCACCACCCCACATGTTTCTTTGAATTCTCCTCAGAAGTTTATTTATTCCAAAGCCAGAGAAACAAAATGAAGAACTTCATCTCCATCCAGATTATATCTGCAGTGCCTACAACTGCACGTGAAATCCCCCCTCCCCGCCGCACCGTCTGCAGGCTGCTCAAAGTGCTAAGCCTCCTTATTGTCCGTGAGCCTGGGACCCAATACGCCATAGAACAGATACATGCCAGTTGCTGATGGTGGTGTTTTTTAATTTTATTTATTTGAGAGAGAGAGAGAGCAGAGAGGGAGAAGCAGACTCCCCACTGAGCTTGGGCCCCGATGTGGGGCTCGGTCCCAGAACCCTGAGATCGTGACCTGAGCTGAAGGCAGACACCTAACCAACTGAGCCACCCAGGCGCCCCTCCAGGAATGGTTTTGTAGGTGTTAGTTCTAATATGAAACCCAGCCTTTGTTGCTTAATAGTGAGCTTGTCGTACTGGATGAAATGAGAATTAACTCAGGTATGACACTCCAGGTGTGGCCTGAGTTCAGGAATCAGTGTGCTCTATTATACCTCCGTAAAAGGGAAAGACAGATTTTTAACAAAGCTCCTCGAATAACTGTCTTGCCACAAGAGTGTTATGGCATTGGTGTCAAGGTAAAAAGCGGGTTGTTAGCATTTTTGTCATGTAACAAGTGCCAAAGATGATTTGACTCTTAAAAACACTTTGGGAAGAACATTTTTCTTTCTTTCTTTCTTTTTTTTTTTTTTCGAATTTAGGGTCTTAATTTGAAAGGGCAGCATGAAAAAGAGATGTCAGAGGAGAGCAGGTTCTTTTTTTTTTTAATTCCAAGATGTGTTTTTTTTTCCAATTGATTTATTTTCAGAAAAACAGTATTCATTATTTTTTCACCACACCGAGAGCAGGTTCTTATTCAAACAGAAGCCTAACTGCCAAGCAGTGGTGAAGGGCTTTGCCTCATAACCTGTTTACCAGAACAGTAATACAATATTCAGCAGTAAGTACGTCAAGAACGACCTAAGGAGCTTCAGGCCTCTCAGCCCTCTCTTCTTTGTTTTTTAAAATCAAGTGCCCAACACAGAAAGTATTCTGGGGAGAAGCAAAATCTCTGTTATCTGGACAAATGACACAGAAGATAAAGAACTCCCCTTGCTAAAAGCAGACTGAATACTCTAGGGCCAATTTGTCATTTTAATGGAAAGAAAACCACACTCTAATTTTGGATTAATATCATATTTGATAGCAAAAAATACGTGAGCATTTTTTTAATGAAAATCGAGCCATCTCTGTCAACATTTGTGACAGGTTTCTTCTTTGCAGCCTTCAGTTTGTAGGTTTTATAAACAAAGGCACATAAAGCTCCCTTTTCATTAAACCCTGTATATCCTGTTCCCACCCAGGTTTTGGCATTTGCCAATCTTCTCTCCCCACCCCCCCACCAATCTCGTATAGTCAGGTGTTTCACTGTGATACTGAGTTACTTTCTTTTTTCATTGATAAAGAAAAACACATCTGATGATTTTTTACCCACCCAGCCACCCACACATTTTTATACTCACATTTGTTGGGCACTGTTTTTCTTGGTGTATCTCAAATATTCATTTATAATTTTTAACTGAAGTTACTAATTTCTATTTCAGAGTGAAAACTGGGAGGTCGTATTTAAGAACCATCTGTTACAGATGAGCCCCTTCAGACATGAGCAAAGTTCTTAAACACAAATAACACAACCTACCACTCTCCCTTTTATATACACATGCCAGTAGCTTGTGGCTTCAGCTCCACAACTGGGTCACAAATGCAGATATAGACACAGATACATATCAGACCCACTCACCCACCAACCCACTGCTGTCTGGAGTTAAAAAAAAAAAAAAGAACTCTTACAAGTCAACAGACTCTTAGACTAGATAGATAGCTACATTTTATAAAGGTCTTTCCCCAGAAATAGCTATGGACCATTACTTTATCAGACATTCAGATACAAATAAGTAGTATCACAATCAAGCTCACAATCTGGTCTCCGCCTTGAGGACAGGTGTCCAACCATACTGCCACCTGGCAAAGGAGATCAATGTCAAGGTGGATCTTTCAGGCTCTCACTCTGAATCATAGTAATCAGAGCAACTAGGCCTTAACTTTGTTGTTGTTCTTGTTGTTGTTTTTCAGGTCTCATATTTAGTTTTGCTTCTCTTGAGCAGTGGATTTTTGTCATATTAGCATTTGTCCGACTTGAACAACTAATCATGTTTCTCTTTTTTTTAGTGACAGCTGGAACTGTAGCTAAGTTTGTAGACCAACCAAAGCCAAAAAGATAGAAGATAATAACCAGTTTGTTAATTAGTGTCATTATTTTTCACTCATTTTACCTTATTCTTTTTTTTTGGGGGGGTGGGGGGCTATTGTTTGACTTAAGTTAACTGGGCGATAACTAAAGAGTGTCTGTCTTCAGGAGCCATGTTAACCCCTTTGTGAAATAAAGCAGGGTGTGTATAGATATGAATTAAAGACCCGTTCTGGGGTACATTCTCAGCCTCCAGTTTGTGATGCCCTTTCATAGTTTTGAAGCTCAAAAGTGCTTTAGAATGAATCAGAAAAAGATGTTCTGGCTTTAAATCTGTGCTTTCGAAAAGCTCTTTGTAAGAACTAATAAGGACATTATTTTGTAGGTTGTGGGCTTCTGCTGACTCTGGCTTCTGCTGGCTTCCCTAGAACTCGGCTTCTCAGCCATGAGCCGAGGGACACAGCCATCTACATCTTGATAAGACAATGTGTGCAAGCACAGCTCCATGATTGGCCCTTTTGATAATACTGATTTTTCCCTTTGTTGCGTTTTATGCTATGAATCAAACTCTAAGATCTGTGTGGGAAGCATCTCCTTAGTTTCAGAAACATCAAATTCAGAGCTTTAAGGCCCCAGATTACAGACCTTCCCCATGTACAAATCCAGTGTGGAACTTAGGGTATTTGACTAGTGTTTGTTCAAAATCAAGATGGGGATCTCTACCAAGTTCCAAATTTATTTTTAAAATGAGGCCAAACTACATGTAGTCTAGCCAGATCCCTGTGTTCTGCTGTGACCTGAACTGCCGTTGGGTCCAGGCCACGATCCAGCCAGTGGTCCACAGGCGACTCCGCAGTCCCTAGACCAGATGTTGGGTTGGGGGAGCCAAAGCCCCAGTGAGCCGCAGGAGGAGATTTGGATCCGTCTCTCTGTACAAGAGGAGCTCCCAGTAGGCTCAAAAGGAATGAGGTTTCAGTCGAGAGGCCAAACTAGTTGGTCTTTGCTGGTTTATTACATGAGTAGTCATAGCATGTCTGCTTCACTGATCTTGGACTTGGCTCTCTGTCTGTCCTTTACCTTGTTAAGCCTCACAGACCCTTTTGTTACCTCTGGCACCCCTAAGACCTATGGCAAATTTCACTCACCTTCATACTCCGCTGAATCCATGCCCCTTTGAGCTGCAGACTTGTCCCACACCGGCAAGAGGCAGATCTACTCCAAAGATGGGGGTTCCATAACTTTATTTTTGCAACCTGCTTTTCTTTCTGCATGCAGTTCTTTTCTGTCCCCCTTCACCTTCGTCTGTATTTGAGGCTTACCTTTGAAGAGCACTGGACAGCTTAACTCTGGCTTCATCCATGTGTCTGAGCGATATGTTAAGACCTGCTCTTACCATCCAAAGCCCCGAGGCTACCTTTGCTATTAATTGACGATGACTAGATTTTTGCAGCCAGTTTTTTTTTATTGAATTAATTCTTAACAGTAATAGTTAACATTTATTAAATTTCTTACAGTGTGTCTGCTACTGTTAGAGGTGTTTTCTGCATCAGCTCATTTAATGCTCGTAATAATTCCGTCAGATAAATTCTAGTATATTCCTTTTCTAGATGAGGAAACTAAGGCCGAGGGAGGTAACTCACAGTCAATTAGGAGCTCCTAGGAAGCAGTGCTGATTTGACCTTGAGACCCTGCACCTAAATATCATTCTAACCTCAGGAGGAAGATTAAGATACAGACCTCGGCTCTGCCTGTATGCTTGGGGCCCTCCGTCTCTCCAGGCTCTGTTCTGTTCTCTGTAGAGAGTAGTAATCATACCTGGGTTTCAGAGATAACTAGCACTGCAGTTGTCACCCCATAGACATGGTCAGCGAGGAGAGTGGCCAGGCACGGGGAGGGGGGAGGCCATCATGATTGTCACCTGAGGGGTTTGGCATTTTGCCTCTGTAGCACGGTGTTCCCTTGTGTGTCTGTTGACCTACTCTGTTCTCTCTGAGAGCGATGAGGGGCTGTGGTGTTCGGGCCATGCAGTGTGTTCGGAAGGGCTCCAGACTCTGTTTGTGTAGCCTGGACCCCGGGTCCCTGAGGCCTGGCCGTCCCAGCTGCAACTCTGCAAGGGCTTTAATTGAGAATTTCCTGAGCCACTTGTGTGACTGATCCAAAGTATGTCATGTGTGTTTCAAAATAATAATTAGAAAGAAAGCACAAACAGCAAGTCGGCTGTACAAATTGTACGATATCTAACAATGGGGCCACGTTACTAATGGTTGTCACCCCTGGTGGGAATCAGGAATAATGTGCCTTGGAAAGTTCCATGTTAATTTGGATGGAGAAGGTGGGGTGAGTCTAGAAGTGAGGGATGGTTCAGGCAATAATCTGAGTAGGGCAAGTGAGGTACTTACTGGGCTGGGATTTGGATATGAAGGACATTATCTGGGCCCTGAGTTGGGGATAAAGTCCCTGCCTTTAAATGTGGTTTCTACCTTCAAAGCACTTCTAGTCTAGTGGTGGAGATTGCTGTTGATGTATAAACACTCAAATAAATCTGAAATTACAAGTGTGATTAGTACTTGAGGAGGGAATATGTCATGGGATGAGAGCCCTGAGTCTGTGGGAGATTGATTCTAGGTAGGGAGGTTGAGTAAAGGCCTAAGAGGAAGGGACTTTTGAGCTGAGATCTGAAGGAGGACAGGGAGACAGGGAGATGAAGGAGGAAGGAAAGAGAGTGACAGGCAGAACAAACAGCATCCAAATGTGGAAGCCCTAATGAGGGACAGAGCAGGACACATTCGAGAATCAGGGTGAGGCTGGTGGGGATTGAGTTCTGAGAAGGAGGGACTCCACGAGGGGATGGACTGGAGAATTAGGGAGGCAGGAGAAAAGAGAGATGAGGTGGTGTCAGAAGGAGGGAAGTGCATGGATTCAGGGAGAGAGTTCCCATTTACATGTTTCTGAACTATTATATTCCATGGTCTGTGGAGGACACAACCCTGAAGTAGATGGTGTTGTTGGTCTTTACAGATGGAAAACTCAAGTCCTTTTCCAACATCATTGAAAACCTATTTCACCTTATTGGTTGTAGTGACTCAACACCAAAACCCCCAACTTCTCCAGATTCAGGAGTACTGTGAGAAGGTCCTTGGGAAACTCTGATTTCAGTAGAAAATTATAGTTGGTTCACAAAAGAAAACAGCTCTTACCTAGGAAGGTTTGGGGGGACTGAGGTAAAAAATAGACTCAGTGTCATTTGCCACTTGGCACTTCCAGAACAGTTTTTGTATAGGGTGAGTTCACTCAAAGCTCTCTTGTCCAGAGCCATTAGCCACTGAAGAGTTCAGGCAAACTCCACCCTCTGTTTGACTTACACTCTTACCTGTGTCCCTCTGTGTCTTCAGCATTTAAAATCACAGAAGATGATAAAAGTATTCAATAGAGGAGCTCAGATGGGAACAAGGATTTCTTTGATGATTGAGAAAGCACGTATAGGTCTTCACAGACTCCATCGCCATCAGGTCCATATAACACTATAGCAAAAGAGAGTATCCTGTAGGGAAGCTAGGCTGCCTCTAGAACCAGTGCTGGAAGCTACTTTGTATAAATTATTGATATCAGTGCCTTTATTACTCAGAGTGCCTGAGGGGATAATGAAGTCCTAGATGTGTCTTAGATGGAACTTTGTGCTCGTCACGTTTCTGTGAACAAAGTCATTTAGTGTAGCATTAATGGTACTTCTTCTGTGAAATAGGTTATGGGAGACTTTAATCTGCTCTTAGCCATCTGTGTATACCCAGAAAATCCATTGGATCTGGCACATGAACTACAAAAACCCTTTAAAGCTTGCTGTTAGTGGTTGTCACTATGCTTTAAGTTGACAGTGACAGGGAACCTGAAAAAGAAAAATGGCAGAGACGTTTGGGGCTTTGTGGCTTTGGGAGTTTTTCCAGCTTCATTTCCAATGGCTTCAGACAGACTACGGGGAAAGGTGTTGTGCCAATGGTTGGGTAATGCGTATCTTCAAATTTTATCCCCAGAAATTAAGTCTCCAGTGGGTAAAGGACCTGCAAGACAGGAGTCCTCGTCCCAACTGCCAACTCTGAGTATGGTTACTAGAAGGCCAAGTCTGTGGATTTGCTCCCACTTTATATGGCAGTCTCAAAGCACCTTTTGCCATGGCCCAGACACGCTCTTTAATTTTGTTTAATCTTACTTTATATTTTGAACATATAAAATATGAGGAGAGCGTCTCAGTAATTCTAGACATCCATATTCAGATAACTTCTTAACTCAGATCTGCTCCCAAGGACTGTGCTGGGACAGGTGGGGTGGTTACCCCTCCCTTTTGAGTTTCAAGGGAAGCTCAAAGGAAAGAAGTAGACACTGGCTTGTTTGGTCCATAATGCATGTAGATGTAGCACACTGGGTCACACTTAATAAAAGGAGTAACCAGGCCGCCAGGGGTTTTGCCCCTCGAGGAAAACCAGAAGAGG
Organism: Neogale vison; assembly: GCF_020171115.1. Taxonomy (NCBI): domain Eukaryota; kingdom Metazoa; phylum Chordata; class Mammalia; order Carnivora; family Mustelidae; genus Neogale; species Neogale vison. The sequence goes on from NC_058091.1 coordinate 290,418,039, forward strand.
ATGAAGGTTCTAAAGGTGGTTGGATGTTGGGAAGCAAAATCTGGAGAAATTCCCCTAGCAAGTGACAGCCCAGCTGGACCTTTTTGTAGGCTCCCTGTATCTGATTTACTTTGTCTTACTTGTTTGTATTTACTTAAGCATACCTCTCTAATCTCCATTCCTGGAATTATATCATGCATGCTGTTATTGCTATGGACAATTTCCCTTTCCCTACCCTACCCCCAGCAACAGGGAGTGGTGGTGAGTCATCGACTAGGACTAAGAATTGGGAGATTGAAGTTTAGTTTTTGCTTTTGCCACTGCTGTGTGAGCTCAGACAAAGAATTTCTTTTTTTTTAATATTCTATCATTTTTTTATTTATTTGTTTGAATGCTTATATGAAAAGGCACTTATCTATTATTTGGTTACCTAGTAGTTCAGTTCATCTGGAAAGGCAAGATAAATGCTTGATTCTTTACTGCAATCTACCAGTTTTCAGAAAATTTAATTTAAATAATTGTAGATTCACATACAGATGTAAGATACAATGGAAAAAGATCCTACCTACCCTCCACCCACCTTATCCCAATGGTAACATCTTACCAAACAATAGTATGCTATTATACTATTGATATCACAAGCAGGCCATTGACACGGACATTACCCAGCGATTTTACTTAGATTTCCCCAACATCTTTGTACTCGAGTGTATGGATTGGGGTACATTGTGAAACGACACAGTTTTGCGACACGTGTGGTTTCCTGCATCTGCTGACATAGCTGGGATACTGATTAGTTCCTTCCCCACGAGAATCCCTCATGTTGCTCTTTGCCCTGATGCTCCCCATTCTTAATTCTTAAACCTTGGGCAACCACCAAGCTGTTGTAACATTTTCTAAAATTGTTTTCATTTTGAAATGTCCTGTACATGGAAGGATACAGTATATAGCCTTCTGGGACTGGCTGTTTTCACTCAGCAACATTCCCCAGACATCCCTCTACTTTGTTGTGTATTTCAATGGTTTGCCCCTTTTAGTACCCTGTAGTGTTCTATGATACATATGCACCATAATTGGCTTAACCATTCACCTATGAAAGGACGGCTGGACTGTGTCTAGTTATGGGTTATTAGAAAGAAAGTTTCACTAAACATTGTGTACTGGTTTGGGGGTGAATGTAAATTCTCATTTCTCTAGGGTAATTGCCCAAGAGTACAGTTGCTGGTCATGTGATAATGGCCTGGGTAGTTCTATTGTGTGGCTGTACCATTTTACACTCTCATCAGCTGTGGATAAGTGATCTGTTTGCTCCATATCCGATATCACAATAATGATACTGTCACTATTTTTAAGTTTAGCATTCTTGATAGATCCATAGTGATATCTCTTTGTAGTGATAGCTCATTAGTTTTCATTTCCCTAATAAGTAATGTTGGACATCTTTTCATGTGCTTTTTTGACATCTGTATATTTTTTTCAGTGAAATATTTGTTTCTATCTTTTGCTTATTTTTAATTTGATTTTTTTTGTTATCATTGAGTTTTGAGAATTCCGTATATATTCTTGATACTAGGCTTTGGTTACATATGTGTTTGCATATATTTCTTGCCAATCTGCAGCTTGTTTTCCCATCCTCTTCACATTTTTTAAGACCGTTTTGTTGAGACATAATTCAAATACATATAATTGACCCATTTAAAGTGTACAATTCATTGGCTTTTCGTATATGCGCAGAGTGGTTCATCTATCACCACAGTCAACTTCGGAACATTTTTGTCACCCCAAAGTGAAGCTCTGTACTTCGCATTGTCTTTTCCAGAACACAAATTTTAATTTTGAAGAGGTTTGATTCATCAGTTGGTCCTTGATGGATGGTCTAAGAACACTTTGCTTATCCTAGATCTCAAAGATTTCCTCCTATTTTTAAAAATAATTTTATAGTTTTACATTTTATGATTAAATCCATGCACTCATATGTTTTTATTATGTTCATGCATTTTATTATTTTTTTAAGATTTTATTTATTTATTTGACAGAGAGAGATCACAAGTAGGCAGAGAGGCAGGCAGAGAGAGAGAGAGGAGGAAGCAGGCTCCCAGCTGAGCAGAGAGCCTGATGCGGGACTCAATCCCAGGACCCTGAGATCATGACCTGAGCCAAAGGCAGCGGCTTAACCCACTGAGCCACCCAGGCACCCCTATGTTCATGCATTTTAAAGTAATTTTTATATAAGAAGGAAAGCTTAGGTCAAGGTTTTCATTTGTTTGTTTTGCCTACAAATGTCTAATTTTTCCAGCGTCTCCTCCTCCATTAAATTGCTTTGCACCTTTGCCAGAAGTCACTTAGGTATCTTCATGTGGGTCTACCTTTGGGTTCTCTATTCTGCTCCCTTGGCCTGTGTGTTTATGCCTCCTAACTTAAGGCTTTTTAAATGAAATTGGTGTATCTGGAAAACAGGGTTATTAATAGCTGTTGTCCTACTGCTAGGTTATCAAGAGAGGCAACTATGATGGTGTAAAGTTCATGTTCTTATTGGAAAGAACAAATTTCACTCATTCCTCTGAAATTCTTTAAGCTTGCCTAGTTGGCATCACTCAGTTTTCATATTCATATGCTGGGAATCATGGTGACTTAACCACTCATCTGCAGACATGGGAAAGGTTCACCTTTGGAGTCTTTGCAGCAAAATTAACATTTTGCTTCCATCTGTAACATTTTTACAGGCTCTCTGAGTTCACCCTGCCAGCCCATGTGTTGGTTTAGAAATACAACCTCATTTTAATAAGCAACACATACCACGAAGGAGAGCTAATGTCCCCTAATCACTTGGCAAATTAAAATAGTTTAAGATTAGGCAGTTTGGAATTGTCCAGGCCATTGTGAATTTTTGAAAAGCTTCATTCTCTCTGCACCTTTGTTCATCCTGATCACCCCATCTCCTTTCCTCTCTCCTCCATCTAGTTACATTCTACCCACCCTGAAAATCTACCTTCTCCCTCCAGAAGGACGTCTGTTCCATCTGCTCACCAAACAGAGAGCACCTCAGTGGAAGTAAAGTTAAATTTTATTCATTTCTCTCATCTCAGGGCCCGCCCGGGGACTGGAAAATACAGCTGCTTATCGAATCCAGCTTTCCTTGGTCTCTTTCTCCCTCCAAAGGCTTATCTGCACTCTGATAAGCTTTTAATCATTTATTGTTTATATGATTCTCTGTTTCTGGCTGATGGGTTTTTTTCCTTCTCCAGTAAATGAGAGAACATCTTGAGCTCAAGAACTATAGTTTCTACTTTATCTTTCCACAGACAGGCTAGTGGAGACCTGACAGGTTTTGAATACACGCACGATATCTTGTGCCTGATTAAATACCACAGTTAAGTGTGCGCCATTCCTGACTTACCATGGTTCAGCTTACAGTTTTTTCACTTTATGATAGTGTGAATGCAGTGTGCATTCACTAGAAACCATACTTCAAGTATTGAGTTTTGATCTTTTCCTGGGCTAAGATTCTCTGCCTCTGTCTCTATTTGTCTCAATATGGGGGACATTAGGGAGACAAAGCTCCCAGTCAGCCACACCGTCATGAGGGAAACAAGGGATACACCTACAACCTTCTGTCCCCGTACGACTACGCTGTTCTTCACTTTCAGTACATTATTCAATAAAATTACATGAGCTAGTCAATGCTTTATTCTAGAATAGACTTTGTGTTAGATGATTTGGCCCAACTGTAGGTTTGCATAAGTGCTCTGAGCATGTTTAAGGTAGGTTAGGCTAAGCCGTGATGTTTACTAAGCTAGGTGTAGCATATATATTTTAGACTAAATGATATTTGCAACTCACAGTGGGTTTATGGGGACATCACCTCATTGCATGTCAAGGAATATCTGTATACATATTGAATTTACTACCCCATCTTTGAGAAGAAAAAATTCTAGAGTTTCTCTTTGTAAAGCTGGGAGGCCCAAAGCAACATCTGAGAGAGGAGTTATGTTTGGTAGATGCACGACAGAGTCACCTTTCTGGGCCAACAAAGAGTTAGTTGGAGGATTAGAGAGGAAAAATCATGTGCTTGAAAGATAGTCCAACAAAGCCAGAAGATCTATGAGGACACATGTCAGGTTGACAGTATAGCCAGAAAGAGCTGCCTAGAAAACAGCCTCAAGAGGGCAGAAGTGGGCAGAGGCATAAAGGTTCAGCCAAGACCAGCTTGTCTTGCGTTGATAGATGACTGTAGCCCTAGGACAAGGGGGACAGAGTCACAAGGGGCAGGAACAGCCCGGCTGCAGTCAGGAGTCCTGGAAAGGTTCAGGGAAAACTTTTAACCTATGTCACTGCCAAACTGCGTTTCACTGTAATGTGCTAGAGAATGGGATTTTTGGCCAACTAAAACGTGAGTTTACTTAGAAATGTCTTACTTTGACAGCTCTGCGTGTTGAAATGTTAACGCCTGAATAAGCACACTTCAGTGATTGTGAAACAGTGATTGGTGAGTGAGTCTCCTTAGGGATCTAAGGGTCACTTTGAGGCTGGCTGACATGGTGACAGAAAGTGTGAGATGTTGAGTTGATCTGTGTTCGCTTCAACATCCACCATCTACCATGAAATTTACCCATTTTAAACTTTTTAAAAATTGTGGTAAAATTGATATAAAATGAAATGTACCATTTTCATTATCAAAGGGTGCATTTCAGGGGCCTCACGTGCATTCGCTTTGTTGTGCGGCCCCAGCCCTCCCTGTCCATCTCCAGAACTGTTTCCGTCTTTCTGAACTGAAACTCTCTGCCAGTCAAGCAATAGCTCCTCTTACCACCACCCACCCCGCCCCCACCCTGGCAGCCCTTGGCAACTGCCATCCTGTTATCTGACTGTGTGAGTCTGACTACTCCAGGTGCCTCAGGTACGTGTAATCATACAGTCTTTGTCCCCTGATGCCTGGTTATTCCGCTTAGCATAACGTCCTCAAGTTTCATTAATGTAGCAGGTGTCAGGATGCTGAATAACATTCCATCCTACGTAGGTGTATCACCGCATTTTGTTTATCTGCTCATCTCTCGAAGGACGGGAAGGCACTTTTTATTTCTTTGCAAAGATTTATTTATTTATTTTAAAGAGGGAGCGAGCCTGAGTGGGTGGGGGAGACAGAGGAAGAGAGAGCGAGAGAGAGAGAGCGCAAGAAACTCAAATAGACTGTGCTGAGTTCAGAGCCTGATGTGGGGCTTGATCTCATGACCCTAGAGTTCGCCACCTGAGCTGACTGTGCCACCCAGGTGCCCCAGGAAGTCACTTTTTAGAATAAATCCAAGTGTTAGTACTATCTGGTCTCTCTCTCTCTCCTTTAAAAAATTGGAAAAAGTTAATAGGTAAAATTACTTGCTTCTGAATGATGCTCCCTTGCTGTTTTGCTCTAGTGTGTGAGGAGCCCAGATATTTTGTAAGGTGAGGGCAGGGATGAGGCAGCCAGGCTGGTTAAAATCATGGCTCTCCCCAGTCGTGAAATTACATAAGCATAACTGAAAACAAGAGGAACTAAGGTTTTCACCTATTAATAAGCATCATATCTTTAGTTGCAAATAAGATGAAGGAAAACAAAATAACACTTGTTACCACTCTGGCCTGTGGCAGGTATGTGCTTGGTGCTCCCCCCACATCATAAGGTACTTCTTCCTTACAGCAATTCTGTGAGGCAGACTTTAGACAAATAATTAGGAGACCCTAGATTAATAACCAAGTATCTAGAGCTCTAAACCAATTCTGTGCAATAAAAATCCAATGTACAACACATATAATTCTCAATTTTGTAGCAGCCAAGAATAATAATAATAATAATAATAAAAGAAACAGGTAAAGTTAATTTTAATAATTTTCTTAACCCAAGATATCAGAATATTTATTTCAACACCTAATCAATGTAAATTGTTAATGTGATATGTTATTTTTTTAAAACTAATTCTTTGAAATCTAGAGTGTGTTGAATCAAAAGTACAATGAGATACCACCTCACACCAGTCAGAATGGCTAAAATGAACAACACAAGAAACAACAGGTGTTGGAGAGGATGTAGAGAAAGGGGAACCCTCTTATACTGTTGGTGGGAAGGCAAGCTGGTGCGGCCACTCTGGAAAACAGCATGGAGGTTCCTCAAAAAGTTAAAAATAGAGCTACTCTATGACCCAGCAATCACACTATTAGGTATTTATCCAAAAGATATAAAAATAGTGATCCAAAGGAGCACGTGCACCTCAATGTTTAAAGCAGCAATGTCCATAGTAGCCAAATATGGAAAGAGCCCAGATGTCCATCAACAGATGAATGGATAAAAAAGAAGTGGTATATATACACATATGTGTATACACAACACACACACACACACACAATGGAATATTACTCAGTCATCAAAAAGAATGAAGTCTTGCCATTTGCAATGATGTGGATGGAACTACAGAGTATTATGTTAAGTGAAATAAGTCAGAGAAAGACAGGTACCATATGATTTCACTCATATGTGGAATTTAAGAAACAAAGCTTATGAACATAGGGGAAGGGAAGGAAAATAAGATAAAATCAGAGAAGGAGGCAAACAATAAGAGACCTGAGGGGTGGGGGGGTGGGGGTGGAGGGATGGGGAACTGGGTGATGGGCATTAAGGAGGGCACTGGGTGTTGTATGCAACTGATGAATCCCTAAATTCTACCTCTGAAACTAATAATACACTGCTGGTTAGCTAACTTGAACTTAAATAAAAAAGAAAAAGAAATGCAGGGTATACTTGACACGTACAGCACATTTCAGGTGCACTAGTACCACGTGTGGCTGGTGGGCTACAAATTGTCCTGGGCTTCCTTGGATCGTAATGTTCTTTCCAGTATCCCAGGAAATGTGTCTGTCTGGCTGAGTTCAGTGTCTCCCTTTGTACTTCATGCATCTCTAGTTCCGTGATGGAAATGCTGTTTCCTGTTTTGGAAGCTCTTTGCCACCACATACCTTCCTAGAAGAATGGCTGGCTGCTTACATAGAAGGAGTAATTCCTTTTTTTCCTCCATAATTTTCTATCTTCCTCCATCCTGGTCTCTTTGTCTTCCTTTGGGGAGCCAGAAAATGAATGAATAGACACATTGTGTGAGATCTTTCTTAATAATTATGTCATTTACTGTGTGATTGCTGTTGCTAGGGAAGCATTATAGATGGTTGGGGAGAATAACTTGGTTGAAAGGACAAATATTAATGAGAGAACTAGTGAAAAGGCTCAGAAAAATGCTGCTGCTAAATTATAAATTACGAGGAAAATAAAAGTGAAGGGCCTTCATCACATTTTTTAAAGTTTATTTTTCCAACTGTGAAAGTAACGTAGAAAACACAATAAAGCAGATAAAAGAAAAAAATTACCCCAAATTACATTTTCTGTTCTGAACTTCTGAGAAATCTGAGAGCTGAAATGGGAAGGCCTTATTACTTTGTGGCTTCCCTCATCTGTTGGAGGCAAGAGAGGACCTTCCTCCAGAATAACATTTCCTTCAGCAAACAAAACTTGCCGGATTTCAATGTGTGCACAATTGTTGTTGACATTCTGGTTTGGGGATTAGGGGTTGGAGGTGGGTAGATATGTTGAGAAAAATATAGAAGTTGGAATGAATGAAAGGTGAAGATTAGATGAGACTCACTAGAATCTGAATTCTTCTCTTTGTTTTATTAATGCCCTATGTGACCCTTCAGCCCCACAAATAGATATTAAGTGAAGAAATCCATATACTTATTCAGCAGACACCTACCACATGTTGGAAGACACCAGGCTCAGTGCTGAGTGTTGAGTTACAGCCCTACTATATTTCCAAAATAGTGTATTCAACTTACAAAAATGTTTTTTGTAAAATTGGAAATGTTGCAGAGTGTAGAGTCCCCCTATGTGTTGTAAGAATCTGTTTCCTAGGGGCACCTGGGTGGCTCAGTGGGTTAAGCTGCTACCTTCGGCTCAGGTCATGATCTCAGGGTCCTGGGATCGAGTCCCACATCGGGCTCTCTGCTCGGCGGAAAGCCTGTGTCCCCTCTCTCTCTACCTACTTGTGATCTCTCTCTCTCTATCTCTGTCAAATAAACAAATAAAAATCTTAAAAGAAGAAAAATCAGTTTCCTAAATAGTCTAAAGTCACTGAAAGCACTAAATACAGCATTTTTCCTTAGCCCTCTCAGATATCACACTTGACAAAGTAATTCAAGGGAGGGAGAATTCAGGAAACATGAATTATAATCCCAGGGGACATTATATCTGCTGCAGTCATGGACCACTTTGCTTTTGTGACAAGAGCCAAAAAGAGAGATTGCAATTTGTTTTTTTCTAGTAGAGGTCGCGATGATATTATCATTGTCATGAACCAAAGGCAGGATTTTAACTATTCTCAAATGTAGCAAATAAATGGATTTGCTATTTAATTCTCTTAGCTCAAAGCTCTATGTTTCATTTAATGTCCAGCCTGGGTCATGCTGCTGGTCTGGACTGCATCCCCCTGAGGAGGAAGCCTTTCACCAAGCAGAATAATGAGTCCCAGCAAGCTGAGACATTGGTAGGACTCCAATGACAGCCTTTCCTTAGCTTAAGTAAGGAAATGGTGAATAACCGAGGGCTTTCACCCTTCACCCAAGGTATCATGAAAAGCGTCTTACACAGCCTCTAGGTCCTCAGTGGTAAGTTCTCCATTTCTGAAGGTGTTTAGGAAGAGTTTATTCCTTCACAGTTAAATTTTCATGTTGAATCTAGAATTCCACCAGCTTATAAATAACTAGGTACACTGCAGTGTAAGCAGGGAATTCAGTATACTCTTTCCAAACGCTCTTGATCTTGGGACTTGCAGTTTCAGAGCTCTCATGAATACCTAATATTCCAGGCTGCATCACTTGGGAAATACAGTTTTTAAGGATTCCTAGCTCAGGAAGAAACTCAGATTAAATGACTGCTGAAGCTTCTTCAGATGATAAGGTTCCATCAATCTAAGAGGATCTTATGATTACGTCTCTCTTTTCTTTCTCCTCCTCCTCCTCCTCCTCCTTCTTCTTCTTCTTCTTCTTTTTTTTGTAACTACTTCTCCGTGTGTTCTGACCTCACACAGACGGTGAAAGTGAGCAAGGAGAAAGGGTTACAGAGCAGACCCGTGTATCCACACTACCTTTTGCCTTGTTGAAGGACATGCAGCTGCTTCTCCAGCTTACACGTTCTCCAGTTGTATGCACAGTTCCTCAGTGGGAGACTACAATGTAGAGTACATGAAAAATGCATGATTTTAGGGCATAGAAAACCTTGGATCTTCTGGACCTTATGGGCTGTGTGACTCTGGGGAAATTATTGAACCAGGCATTTTGAACATAAATTTTCCCATATGCAAAACAGAGATAGAAGTACATCCCTCATAAACAGCTTGGTGTTTCAAAACCTCGTATTGCTTTGTGCATAGTAGGCACTGAATAATTTAGAGGAGGAGGAGAAGAAAATGTTTCCAATTTTTATCATAACACCTTTTTGATAGTGAGGGACCTGTTTAATGAAATAGGTAATAATTATTTCAAAGAAGTACTTTGAACCTCTCTATAAGGTACAGATTTCTGTTATTTTGGTCCTAATCATTCAACTCAGTCCCTTCCTCCATTTCAGACGTGTATATGAGAACACTGAGTTCCTACATTGTTGAACATAAATTAAACTTACGGCCTTGCATCTTTAAACATAGGTGGGTAGTATGTGCGAGATACACAGTGTTAGCCCACTGTCTCCTGTTTAATGTTTAGATGGTCTTGCCACCTCCCAGAAGCTGGAGCGACAGCGAGAGGAGTGGGAGAGGAGCCAGTGGCCCAGGAGAAGCCTGTCCCGGCGGTCCATCAGCAAAGAGCGCTGGGTGGAGACGCTGGTCGTGGCTGACACGAAGATGATTGAGTATCATGGGAGCGACAGCGTCGAGTCCTACATCCTCACCATCATGAACATGGTAAGTCAGATGGTGGGGTGGGGACACACAGCCGGGGCCGGTGTCACCCTCCCCAAATAAGAGAGACCTGTTTCATTCCTTCCATATATCTCTGAACCTATTCCCTGCCTAAGTGAGGAAGGATGGAAATTCTGGACCAATTTGTCCTGTCTCTTAAAAAAGTGTATCCTAGGGAAATTTGGAATTTATCACCCATTTTCTGCTAGGTATTTCTCAAGTGACTCAGTCCTTTTAGTTTGAGTTTATCTCCCCACTTTATGTGGGGGCACAGATAAGTAAACTCAGGCAAAGAATTAGAATGTGATTTCCTCAAGTTAGTTAGAATTGGAGTAAAGTTAAGGACCCCTGATTCCCGACCTCCCTTTTGCATTTTTGATGTTTCTGCCTTCCCAGAGAGAGTATTAGTCCTGTCAAGATGGGGAAAGGTATTTTCCTCCAGAACTGATAATAAAACAGAGAAAGAACCTGGGTCAAGGAAAGGGTCAAAGACAAGAAAGGACACTGCCAGTCTGTCACCTTAAAAAGGTTGCCTTTCAGTATCACAGTGTGGATGGAGCCAGAGGTATCTCTCAAATCTTCGTCGTACTCCCTCCCAGAATTCCTGACCTCTAAGGCGACATTATTTGAAGTGTATCACAATGCTGTTTTCCCCCTCCTTTGGCATTTATCACTTATCTATTTCATGTGAGCTAATGGTTTTCCCTCTCTGACTCTAGGTCACTGGGTTGTTCCATAACCCAAGCATCGGCAATGCCATTCACATTGTGGTGGTTCGGCTCATTCTACTTGAAGAAGAAGAGGTAAGGGGAAGTTTCCCTCCACTCTTCTGACCTATATCCTTATACTCCCTACCTCCTTTTTTTAGGACAGCTCTTGATGGACAAGAAAGGGGACACGAGGAAGCTATTTAGAAGCCCATTGAGAAGGACAGTGATATTTCTGTATTGTTTTCTTGGGAATTTTGTGTTGTCAAGTGGGAGATGGAGAACATTTCTGGGAGAGACATCATTGGACTCACCTGGCAGTCGTTTAGTCTAGTAACACACAAATCAGATTTACAGCAGTGGCTTAGAATGTCCACAATGAATAAGACTAAATCATGAAATGGTTGTGTGGTTTCAGTAAAAGTTAAGAGGGACATGGACATGTTGAGCCCTTTATCCTGTTTATTTGCCTCTTGCCTATTAATATATACCCCTCAACTCTGGGTTGTCTTGTCTCTCTGTCCCTCCAAGATTACCCTTGGAAATGGCATCTGTTCTCAGAGACTCACATGTCTTCTACATGGTGAGACTCGGCTGTTACCTTAAACCCAGACCTCTTCCTTACTTTCACTCCAGACTCCCATCCTGTTGCCTCCTTGCCATGTCACTCTGGGTGTGTCAGAGCTCACCCAAACTTGGAAACTTAGTAAGCCCACAGCGGCATTCTTGATGGCTGCCTGTCCAGATCATCTCAATTCTGCCACCACCCAGGCTCCAACCCTCCCTGTTACCCACCTCAGTAACCACGTACAGGCCTAGGAGTCATTCTCGAATCTCCTTTCCTTATCTTCCACATTCAACAGCAGGGTCTGCAATGCTACCTTCAAGAAGTTCTGGAACATACATGGCCCTCTTCAGCCTCATGGCGTAGGCACTTATGGTTCCCAATGCCCAAAATACCCGTCCCTTGGCTCTGCTGATGGCTGGCTTATTCTCTGGCACCTGTCAGACCTCTCTGTTCAAATGCTGCTTCTCCAGAGAAGTCCCAGTGACCATCCGACTCAAAGCCAACCCCACTTGCTGTTCTCCATCACAGAATAAAGTTTTCTTCCTTTATTTGTACTTCTTGCACAGTTCATTGCTCTTCTATATATTTGTTTACTCTTCTCTTGGCTGTCTTAGCCACCATCGCGATGTAAATTCCTTCTTTATTCTTGGCTGTATCCCCAGCACCTAACACAGTGCCTGGGACATGAATGAATGAAGTGACATTCAATGAAGGCATGAACCCTCCAACCTGGTGAAATGCCTTTGCAATCTACTGACCTTACCCAGCAGTGAAACATGTGAAGAATAGCCTCATTCAAGTCTGCCTCCTCAAGAAACCTGAGGTTAGAAGGCTCCAGGCAGGATTTACTGTTTTCTGGCCCTTCATGCTCAGAAGACTGAAAAACAATAATATCCAGACTCTGGATCCATTTTCCTTTTTCTTTCCCTTTCTATGCCCCACTTCCTGAATCACTGAAGGCATACATTGGGTATCTTGGAATACTGACAGGTGTATTATTTTCCTTCCTGTGAACCTTTTGTTATGAAAATTTTTCTAAGTCTTAGAAGCCAAGCCAGACAAAAGCTATGTATCTTTTCAATGTCTAACATGACCTGTCTGACTCTACGGGAATGCAATTTTGTCTGATTATTATGTGCTATTGAGTAGGTCCTAGACACAATAAAGTTAGGTATGAACATGCAGAAAACTGACAGGGTACAAATGGTTTTTGTCTAGAAGAGGTAAAAATAATTCGTGTCTAATAGAGAAGATAACTCTGAAGGTTGCAGTTTTATTGGCCTGTTGACTAATTTTGTATCTAATTTAGCAATCTGAGTCCAGCATTTTTTCTTTATAGTTTCACCAGCTAAAGTGGCATCACTTTCCTGTATCTGCCTTTAAACCAGCTTGGACATCTTGTCTATCTTCTTATTAATCAGTTAAATACATCCCCAACATGTTCACTGTATATTTTTTTATGAGAATTACATATTTTTAGCTTTGTAAAAGTTATACTTTGATACTTTGGAAGACAAATATCCTCTATTGTGTTATAGTCTTTCCTATATGCATGCTTCACTGCAGAATGTGCAGAAGTTTAGGGTTTTCAGACCAAAAAAAAAAAGCCAAGGAAAAACCTTTCCCCTCTGCAGTCCCTGTGGTAGTGCTAGTCAGATGTCAAAGTGTGCCTTCCGTGGATCAGGCCCCTGAGAACTCCACATCTCTCCCTCCCCAGGGAACAATGCCACTTGGAGACTGTGGAAGTCTCCTGATCTAATGGGGGGGGCACCAAATATTAGGCGGCCCAGTTGGATGGAGGCCAGCAGTGTGGACAGTGGAAGGATTCACTTGAGACAGAACAAAAAAGATGGAAGTGTACAGAAACTTCTGTCAAGGAGCAGTAGGAAGGACAGAAAAGGGAGAGACTGTCCACACGATTCTAGTCTCACTTTGCACTCATCCAGAAGATCACTTTGAAGAAGTGACATCATTGCCTCATACACCGTTTTTCTCCATCTGTAATTCAAAAGAGAATTATGGTATATTAACTATATGTCAAACACTATGTTGGCCTCTGAGGATACAAATACGAGTATAAGTCTCATTTCCTGATTGTGAGATGCTTCAACTCTGATGCCCCAAAGCACAAAATAGAAAATTTCAAACTGAGTTATCATGAGTATAATAAATAAATAAATAAATAAGCGAGCATCCAGTCTAGGGAAGGCTAAGGTGGGTTTTAGAGGATGAGAAGGAATTAACTTGTGAGGAAGAACACTACAGGTAGAGGGACCTGCATGGTGCCTTTTGAGCATGTAAACTAGCATCTTACACATGGGGACACATCACTGTACACATCACTGATAATGAACCTCCAAGAGGAGGGCTGAGTACACCTGGCAGTGCACAGAGGAGACAGTGGACTATGCAGGAGGCAGGAGAGAAGATTGTGGGTCCCAATCTGCCCTGCTCCATGCACACATGGTCTTGTTGCACACTGGGTCTCTCTGCTGGCATCATCACCGTTCTAGTTGTGGAAGTCAGAGATCCAGAAACATCCGTGACACCTCCCTCTCCCACCCCTCATATCCAGTCCATCAGTAGGTATTGCCAATTTTGTCTGACCATCTGCATTTCTATCACTCAAATTCAAGATGGAGTCCTCTCTTTCTTGGGCTACAGTTGTGTTTACTTTGGTCTACTTGGATTCCTTTCAATCTCATTTTCTCATTGCAGCCAAATGGTAATCCAGTCATATCCCCCCTTCCTGGCACCCACTCTCTAATCCCCATCCCTGGATTAAAGTGCTTTTAGAAAATCACTAAAAGAATTAGTGCTTTTCTAATTCCCTCTCTCATCCTTACCATGCCCCTCTTGCCTTTGGAATAGAGCAGTAGTCTTCTCATGGTGTCTCCTGCCCATGGTCTTGTTGCCCAGACTGTCTTCGTTGGGTTGACACCTTAATCCTTCAGATAGCAGCTCCAGAGTCAGTTCACAGGGGAAGCCTCCCCTGGTCTTCCTGCGCAGCAAGATTCTATCATATAACTTCACAATTATATGATTGTGAAATTCTCCTCCATAGCACATATCACACTTGTAATTTCACATCTGTTGGTTTGATAGCCTCCCTTCATTAGTATGTAGGGCTGAAGGCCGAGGCTGGGTTTGGTGTTGCTCACCACCTAGTCCTATGGGTACATAATACATAAGGGAAAGTGAAGTCAGCAGTCAGAGGGCAAAGATGAGGGTCAGCCATGGCCACGGTCATGAAAAGTCTTGTAAGGGGATAGAGCCCATGTAAAGGGATGTGGATCTCATTCTAGGGGAGCCTCTGGGTGGTTCCAAACTGAGGGATAATATGGAGAGAAAGGCATTAGAGAGATAGTTCTAGGGCTCCGTGGAAAGTGATATGAGGTGGGCAATCTGTGGTAGGCCTCCTCCATTATGCCTAAGAACAACTCCCGTCTTTCTTATTCTAATCACATCTGACAGCTGACATCATTTTGGACTTCATTTCCTATGGTGGGTTCAAGAGAATTTCTGGTTAATAAAGTACAGTTTTTGTCTGTCAGTCACGGCTATGGAAAAACCACTCTGGATTGTCATCGCACTTTGAGAATAAGCCAGGATAATCAGACATAATACTCAATTTGGAGCATCCTCGAGACTTCCTCAAAGACTAGGTGGTCATATTTCAGACCAGGGGAAACTGAGGTACCCAAAACCATGTGCTGGAAAGACATCATGCTGATCAGGCATACTGAGACATCATGGGCTATGAAATCAAAGAGTAGCTTCAGATAGGAGTCAGTGTTCTCTCATTCCTGTCCTGCCTCCCTCCAGCCTTGAATCAAGCGCTCGTTTTCCTGTTATGACCCTAATCCTATCTTTTGAACTTTTCACTCTCCCTCAAAGACTTGGACACAGACTTGGCCTCAAGCCCTTTGCACTTTAGACCAATTCATTCAATGTCCTCCCTGTTCCCCTTTTGCGCCAGAGGTTCAGGATAGGATGACTCCCCTCCTTCCCGTTCCTGTGAGTAGTTGATATCAGGGAGAGTTTCCCATTTATCATTAGTCCCTTCCCTTGCAAGCTGTAGGAGCTTTGGTAAGTGATATAACCTCCATTCTTCATTTTGTAAAACGGGGAGAAACATATCTACTTCCTAGGGTTGCTGTGAGAACCAGACATGTGAATTCCCGCATTAGTGAGCATAGTATCTGGCTCCCAGAAACCAGTGGGTAAACATTGCTTCCCATCATCACCTCTGAGGTCCTACCACAACCCCGTAAACTTGTTGCTGGTAGGCTCATTTCACAGAATTGTGCAGAATTGTTGGAGGAAAACAGAAAATTGGAAGGACAAGATTAGGATGTGAAGTATGAGACTTCTTTTAAGAACAGGCTAGAGAGAAAACAGGGATGGCAGTGAGCTGGGATGAGGCCGGATGTGCCATCTGGGACAGAGCCTGAGGGCAGCAGGCTGGCTTGATTAGCAGCTGGTGGGCTGATAGGCAGGGAGCTGGTAACTGTTTTCACAGAGAATGAATTTCCCTCTTGGTCTCGCAGTGATTTAAGGTTGGGTTCCCTTTTGTGAGACTCAAGAGTTAAAAAGTCTGTTAGTTTTGGGAATTCAGGGTGGTGATTTCCCCTGCCCCCTCCTTGAGAATTTTTAGATCGTTAATGACCTATAAAATTGTGGCTCTTTCAGGATCAGTGTCAAAAATACTGGCAGAAAATTTGTATACTCATCACCTTTTTTTTTTTTTTTCAGTTTCTGCATTGTTATTTTTTCTTTATCTTTTTTTTAATTTTATTTTATTTTATTTCTTTTCAGTGTTCCAAGATTCATTGTTTATGCATCACACCCAGTGCCCCATGCAATACGTGCCCTCCTTAATACCCACCACCAGGCTCACCCAACCTCTCAACCCCCTCCCCTCCAAAACCCTCAGTTTGTTTCTCAGAGTCCACAGTCTCTCATGGTTTGTTTCCCCCTCTGATTTCCCCCAAATCACTCATCACTTTTTTAAATCAAGAATCTTTCCCTCTGGTAGGGCACGTGGGTGGCTCAGTCGGTTAAGCATCTGCCTTTGGCTCAGGTCATGATCCCAGTATCCTGGGAGCCTGCTTCTCCCTCTCCCTCTGCGTCTTCCTACTGCTTGTGTGCTCGCACGCTCTCTCTCATTTGAGTAAATAAAATCTTTAAAGAAAAAAAAAAGAATCCTTCCACCGAAAGAGGAGTTATTCCTTAGTTTTCATGTAAAGCTTTGTGCTGTTTTCCCTTCTCTGCGTCATCTCTTTATTTCTGAGGAACCTAAGCCTGGCTGGCAGAGAATAATCACCCTATGTATTGAATCCCAAGCTGCTACTGGCAATTCCCAAGGAAATTGATACAAAATTTTTTTTTTCATTATAAAGGGAGCTTATCCAGAGAGAACAATTTATAGTAAAAGCCACATTTTGCAAAATCATTTCTTTTCTCCCATTTGGGGCTGTTTCTGTGAGCTGTTGCTGATTTCCTTGACGTCTTCTTGCCATCCATTGTCCTTCGGTGTCACGTACCCAAATAAGTAGGGAAGGGGAAGTGGGGAGTGAATTGGACTCACTTAAGAAAATGAGATGAGAAAAAAAGTAAAACCAACAGTGGAAGAACAAAAAGGGAAAGCTATTTTTCAGGGGCAAAATCAGTGTGGTTGGGGGTTTGTCTTGATAAGCTCAAATAATTACGAGGGTGCTTCACGAAGCATGTGTAGTCCAAGTCTCCCCAATTTGGCGAGCTAGCATGACCCCCCTACAGTTCTTTTGCAACAGGGACATGCTCAGGGCATGTGGTATTGAGGCAGAGCTCATTAATGCCTCTTGAGGCTTCTGTGTTCAAAGGCATTCAAGAAACTAAAAGGGTAAGTGTTTCCTGGACTTAGCTTTTACGAGACTTGGAGATTAAAAGGCCAAGGGGGCAGAGAAAAATTGTACTCACTTAAAACCTGCCTGCAGAATCGTGACATTTAGTAGAGAAGTATTAAGGTATCCTGATGACCTTGTCACTGAAAATGTGTTAAATGCCACATATTGCAGGTGGAAGTTCTACACAGGGGGGAGGTACCTAGCCACAAATGATCAGCGCCCTAGTTCCTTGTGCACTAACTTTGTTAAAAAAAAAGCAAAAATTGACAAAAGCACTAGAGGAGGCTTCAGACCCTAACATTTCGTTCCTCTCTTCAATGACTAATCCCCAGGTTATTCCAGAATTGCTCTTGTAGGCGTGATGGAACGGGGGAAGAATCCTCCCCGTGGTTGCCATCCACATTTCTGCTCCTTCTCCTCTCCTTCCCTCCCTCTGCCTGTGGTCCCACTGCTCGCTTATCTCGACAACCTCGCAGACCCAGCCCGTGTGGAGACAGTTCAACCTCAGCAGTCCCTGTTCTCCCTTCTCGCCCTTATTGCTGTCAAGAGTTATACAGATTCTTAGATTAGAGCGAGGCTCACCAGCTCTCCGGCCATGCTTCTGTGGATATGATGCTGGGAGATGGCGTGAGCCTTCCAGGTAGGGATGGAGGACTTTCCTCCTCACAACACGACACAGCACAGCACAATACAGCACAAGCTCGGGCTTCATGATTGCAGCTGCCCCTCTTGTCCCCTTGCTGTGGAGACAGGAGCAGCCCAGGTGGATGCTGGGCACATAGTGGGCTTCAGCTCGGCTGAGGAGTTCCAACCCAAGGAAACATCAGCCCTTCAGAGGTGCCTGGGAGCAAGCCTGTCAGCTTGTGCCCTAGAGGGAGCCATTATCCTGGACAGTGAAGAAATCTGCCCTCTTCCCTGGAGGGGAACACTGACTCAGTACTCCAACTCTGTTTCTACACAACATCCTTGGAGAAAGACAAAAGCTGTTGGTGTCTTTGCTCAGATGACTTGAAGAAACATGAGAGAGCCATGTGGACCTGCCGCCCAGCAGTTCCTACCACAGGCACCAGGATTATTATGACAGATGTTCGTTGTTCTGTTCTTATACTTCTGACCCCTTACCTTCTGCCTCCCTAAGCCACAGGAGATCTTGCCTCTTCACTGACTCACCACGAAGCCCTGTCCCCGTGGGTGCTGTGCTTTTGTCCAGCACAGTGGGCGTCTTCTTCACTTTTTCTCCATTCCTGGCGGGGGTGGTGTGCGGCCCTGGGGTGGGGTGTACACCTGCTGTGTGTCAGGCTTGTGCAGGGCTGAAGCGAGTAGGGAAATAAGCCTCAGTCCTTGTGCTGAAAAGAACTGAGGAGGAAAACAGGCCCATGGTCTAACCATTCTAACCCCAGGCAGCAAGTGCTGTGAGCCAGCGGGGCACGAGATAAATGGGTGCGAACATAATCCAGAATGAGGTCAGGGAAGGCTTCCTGGAAATGCTCAGATTGAGTCTCAAAGGACTGATGCTGGGTAGGTTGAAGGGGTAAGAGAGGGGAGAAAGTCATTCTAGGTAGAGAAGCGGCTTGAAGAAAGCGAGGTAAAGGGGTGCCTGGGTGACTCGTCGATTCAGGGTTTGATTCTTGGTTTCAGCTCAGGTCACGATCCCAGGGTCATGAGGTAGAGCCCCACATTGGACTCTGTGTGCAGCAGGGAGTCTGCTTGAGATTCTCTTCCTTCCTCTCTTCCTCCCCTTCTTCCCTTCTCCCCACTCTCTCTCTCTAAAATAATATATATAAAATATATATAATAAAATAAATAAATATTTATTTATTAAAAAATAAAGAGGTAAAGGTAAAATAATAAAATAATGAAAAAATAAGAAAGGTAGAAAGAGCATGGTATATGGCATGGCGGGGGTGGGGGGATATCAACTGTTTGAATGTTGCTGGAACATGCACTGTGAGGCTGCAGATGAAGGGAGACCCTCCTGGAGGTCACACTCCAAGGGGTCTTGAGTCCTGGGTCATAATATGGGCAGACTTTGGTTTTGACCAGATCGGTCTGGCACCAGCCTGGAGAATGGATTTAAGAACAAGGAAGAAAGGAGAAGAGTTATGAGATGATGTGAGCAAAAACCAGGCATGAAATGAAGAGAGTGTCAGCTCGGGCAGCTGGGAGTAAAGAAGGAGGCGAGGTCGACTTAGCAGCACACGAGGACAGATGGGGACGCTGGATGCAGAGGGAGAGAAGACCACCAGGAGGACGTTGGGGTTTTCTAGATGAGGCTGCTAAGCTCATGGTGTTTCAGCTGAGAGGAAGCAGGAAGAAGAGCAGGTAAATATTGTAGGGGGAAGACTCTGGGGATGCTGAGTTGGGGGATCCTCTGGTGCCATCTAGAAGGTGCCCATCAAGAGATTTGAGTGCATGAGTTTGCCCTCTAGGAGAGGTTTGGGGTGAGATCTAGATTGGAGAGTCAGGGGCATACAGATGATCTCCCCCAATCTGACTGTGATTGAGAGTGAACTAAGCTGTGAGCTCAAGGAAGGCTGAAGAAGAAGAGCCTGTAGAGGGGCCTGGGAAGTGGTCAGAGGGCAGGAGGAGGATGAGGAGCTGGGGGTCTCAGAAGCGGAGGGTTTCTTTCTGCGTTTGTCTCCTCCCCAGGGTGGGAGTGTGACCTTGGGGAATAGAAAAAAGTCAGAGTCATCCATTGGCTAACTGATAAATCATTCCAGTTATTTAAGCAATAAGTTTAGAGAAGTTTTCAACAGTTTGGAAGCCACTCGTCCTGGATGCGTAGCTGCAAACCTGGAAGGAAAGCCCAACTCTGCCAACCGCTGCTGTGTGGCTTGGCTAAGGTGGTGCCCTTCTCTGGCCTGGGTTTCCTCACTGTTGAAGTGAGAAGATTGGATGCATAAAACCTAAGACCCTTCAGGGAAATGGGCTCTAAGTAATGATGGGAAAACTGGAGGTAGCGTTCCTGCTGCAACATCTGGAAAAGGACTCTGCTTTCCTCAGGACGAAGAAGAAGTGTCCTTGCAGACACTGAATTTGACTCAGGTACTGGGGAGAGTGGAAGTTAGTAAACATTCCCTTTTCTTTAAATGAACATTCATGGATTGGTATCTAAGTCTTACAAAATGGTGAGTCTCGCCAATATTGGAGCTAAAATTGAGTTTTCTGATCTGGTGGTTTCCCATCTTGAGCTGTGTGCCCCACCAGGGCCTTTGTGAGTCAAAGGAGAACATTCTAAGATGGGATTCTTCTGCTTCTGTGTATTTACGGCTACTTAGGGAACTTAACTGACGCTTTTATGTGGGTGTGTGAGTGTGTGGAGTGTATGGGTGTGTGAGTGTGTGGGGTTGTGTGGGTATGTGAGTGTGTATGTGGGGTGTTTGGGTGTGTGAGTGTGTGGGCTCTTCCTACCCACTGTAATTCATTGAAAGTTTCCCTTTGATTCAAAACTATGGAATGTCATGTAAAATTAAGTAGCAACCCACATAGAATCATACTGAAAAGGCTTTGTAAGATTTTCTATTGCAACCCTTAAGCCTTAATTCAGATCAGTTATTTTTAAGATATTTAAAAAATACTCTTGTTTTGAAATAATTATAGATGTACATGCAATTAGAAGAAATAGTTCAGGGAATTCCCTTATATCCCTCCCCCATCTTCTGATGCTAACATCTGGTTTAACTGGAGTATAATATTATAACCGAAAAGTTAATATTTGTACAAACACTTACCTTATTCAGATTTCATTAGTTTTACCAGCGCTGATGGGGTGGGGGGTGTGTTTGTGTGTACATTTCATTCTATGCAGTTTTAACACATGTAGATTTATGTGACTATTGACACAATACAGAATGGTTTCATCACCAAGTCCCCACAGGCTACCCTTTTGTACCCCCCCTCTGCCTACCAGCCTAACCCCTGGAAAGCCCTAGTCTGTTCTCTGTGTCTATAATTGTGTCATTTCAAGAATGTTATACAAATGGAATTGTAGAGTATGTGTAACCTCTTGAGATTGGATTGTTTCATTCAGCCTAATTCCCTGAAGATACATCCAAATTGTGTCTTCAAGTATTTGTTCCATTTTATTTTATTTTAATTTTTAAAAAATATTTTATTTATTTATTTGAGAAAGAGAGAGAGAGTCCGAGCAAGAAGAGTTGGCAGAGGGAGAGGGAGAAGCAGACTCCCCACTGAACAGGCAGCCTGATGACGGGGGTCCACCCCAGGATACCAAGATCATGATCCGAGCCAAAGGCAGACGCCTAACTGACTGAGCCACCCAGGTGTTCCCCTGTTCTGTATTTTAAAGAAACTGTCAAGCTGCTGTCTGCAGAGGCTGTACCCGTTTCTGTCCTCACCAGCAGTGTTCCTGGTGACCAGCTTTAGCACACCTGTCCTCCCCACTCTTCGGGTGCTGCCGCTGCCTTTCATTGCCTTTGTTCGATAGGTCTGTAGTGACAGGCCCTGGAGGTCTTAACTTGGAATTCTCTGATGGCAAAAGATGTTGAATCTGCTGTCTTCACGTGCTTATTTGTCCTCTGTCCATCCTCCTCAGTGAGATGAAACTTCATGTTTGCTTATTTTCTCATTGTTTCTATTGTTGAGTTTTGGGAGATCTTTATGTATTCTAGGTCTGAGTCTGAATCTTTGTCTTACAAAGATTTCCCTCCACTCTACAGTCATCTTCTCATTGTCTTTGAAGATTTCTCTCATAGGAGAAATTTTTAATTTTGAATGCGGTCCAGTCTTTCAGTTTCCCTTGTATGGTTCGTGTCCTTACTGTCAAGTCTGTGAACCCTTTGGCTAGTCCCAGGTCCCCAAGATTTTCTCCTGTGATTTTTTTTTTTTTCTAATTTAAGTCTGATCTGTTCTGAGTCAGTATTTGTGTAAGGTGTGAAGCTGGGATTGAGGCTCCTGTCTTTCAACAGTGTTTGGTTGTTTTCCTGATCCAGAGCTTACACGGGTTCTGCTAGACTTATACCTAAGGATTTCTTTTTCTTTGGAATAATTTTAGATGGTATTATTTTTTAATTCATGAGTATTCTCTCAGAGACCTCCTTGCTCACATACAAAAAACAACAAAAGCCCACAACCAAACAGAAGAAATACAGGATTGAAAACAGACCTCAAAGCAATTGAATTGCAGTTGATGCTTTGTTGAATGCTCGGGCCTCTGGTGTGAAGGGCCTGTACCTGAGGTGGGCTCCTCACGAGGCTGGCTACCCATGGGAGGCGCGCTTCACCCAGAAGCCCTTGTTCTTGGAACATTTGCTTCCGTATCTGGCCCGATTCACCTTCAGCTAGCTTCTCACTTCTCCGAGGTTTAATTCCTTCTTATTATAAAATGAAACTAACTCTGCTCTCTTAAGGATAAAATGCCCAGAAGATGCAATTAAATTAAATGAAAGAATATATGTGATGGCATCTGACACATAGTAAATGATCGGGAAACAATGCCTTTTTTACCTTCCTTCCTCTCTGCCTTTTTATTTACTTCTCTTTCTTTCCATTCCGACTTTACGCCCCTTGCCGGTTCCTGATGGCGGGTGGGGGCTGTTGGCTCTGGCAGGGCTGCTACTGTAACTAGGGCTTGACAAGATGAACGGAGGCTGACGCCTGTGCCCAGCTAGTCTCCCGCAACTCTGCCTCCTCCTCCACCATCTAGCGTTCTGCTGGACGATGAAATAGTGAGGATTAGTAAATAATGAAGTCTGTTTCTTCTATTTAAATTCAGAATGCTTAGCAGCTCGTGAGTTTTCATGAGTGAAGATGAGCCGCATTTCTGTTTTTGTGGTGGTTCGTTAGCATACCTGGGACCTGCAGATGCCTTTAACAGGCAACTGCAGCCTCTCAGGTCTTGTTTGTACAGAACGGTACCGAAGCAGGTTCATGGTTTCATGTAGAGATTGTCCTGAACTCCTTGGATGGAAGCCAGAGTGATAGACTCAGAGCAGGCCAATGGAGGTCGTCGTTCTCCAGGTAGAATCCATCTTGTATGAAAGACAGCTTCATACAGAGACCCCAGAGAAATGGGGCAAGTGAAAGGAATGTCTCCTTTAGAAATTCAAATGAAGCTGGAGTCCCCCTAGAGCCCCCCTAGAGCTGATTATCCCTCCCCCTCCTTTTAACAAGTGTTCATCCAGTTAATTTGGAACAAGTCCTCTCCTCCCATCCCCAGTAGTAACTTTGGGCCAAGTGGGTGACTCAGGAACCCTGAGAGTTGCAGGCTGGGGGTGTCCCCTCCAGCATCCTGGTCACTGTCAGACAGCCAGTGATCCTAACTGGTCAGAAGCCTGGAGAGATTATGTCACCCTCTGCCCTTCACCCATGGATGTGAGACCAAAATGGAAACCACGGGCAAGCAAGTGTTGAGTGCAACCCAGCCTTGTAGTTCTCATGTAAGGAAGAAGCTTAGTGTTGAATTATTATTATTATTATTATTGGTAATAGAAATAAAAATGCCTCTTTGGAATTGTACTGGTTTAGGAAGCAGAGAGCTGCAAGAGATGGAACATCACACAGGTCTTGGTCTTGGCGGATGTACTTTTAAGTTTTCTTTAAGGGCTACTTGTTCCAGTGATAACTTCTGTCCCGCACTTCTGTCCTTCAGGTTCTTTTAATAAAAGTCATGAGGGTAATGGTGTTGAGAGCAGGGAGGGGCCTCTGCCAAACTCATGCCAAAAAGATGTCTGAGGCGTCCACCCAGATCTTGGCCCACTCGGCAGCTTCCAAGGACTTGTGTGATGAGCCCTGAGCACAGGAAACTCAGCTGTGCCTGTCTCTTCCTCTTCTTTCTCCAGCAAGGATTGAAAATCATCCACCATGCGGAGAAGACACTGTCCAGCTTCTGTAAGTGGCAGAAGAGCATCAATCCAAAGAGTGACCTCAACCCTGCCCATCATGATGTGGCTGTCCTCCTCACCAGGTACCCTGGGAACTACACGGAGGCCGGGGTCTGCAAAGCAGGGGGGCTGGTGGGTGGGAGAGTTACCTGGTTTTCAAATTTATGCGTGTCTCCTACTCTTCACTGCTCTGTCATTTTTAAAGGCAGTCCTGTGATCTACATGACTCCCAAGACCCATACCAGTGAGGGGGCAGTTGGCAAACAATACAGAAAACTCTCCTTTTTAATAAACTACATCTGCTGGCAAAATGCAGGCCTTTTTCCTATCCTGAAAATGACTTCATCTTTAAAATTGGCTTTTTCATGCGGCTCCATAAGCAATCAGGAAGATTGTTTGCAGATCCTCATTAAAGACTCCTTGTAAGTCTTCAGCATGGGGTTTCCGATCCTTTGTTTTATTTTTAAAAACTTTCCCTCTAGTTTAGAAACATGCAACTGTCTCTACAGAAACCAGTCCTCCTGGTAAACCACCCCTGACTGATGCTAAAGACAGAATATAGGCAGCAGGTTGCCCTCGCCTGAATAGGCAGAACTGTTTGCCTACACTTGTCTCCCTTTACCCCCATGAAGACAGTATTTTGTTCTGATTACACATAGCCCCTCTGGTACAAAGAAGAACCATCAGCCTTCTAGGATTCTTAGCTGTGAAAGGCTGATAAACTCTTCTGATCATCCCAGGCTCTTGGAGGCTATGTGTGCTCATTGATTCAATAAATGTTTGTTGAATACCTGCAGGGTAGTAGACACTATTTATTCTAGACATATGAAGGTCTTCCATTCATGGGGAAGTATGTTCTCATGGGGGGAACCCCTATGCAGATTCAGAGACACTAAGAAATCCAGGCACGTGTCATGGAGGAGGGTGCTTGGCCTGGCCTTTCAGCCACCAAGAACCTCATGCACAGAAAGCCGTTGTTTATGTTCTCCCTGGGGAGGACAGGCTGCCCCCGAACACTTGGGCCTGTCATCTCTCCCAGTGCATGGGATGCCTGCAGAGGTTGATAAGCAGCCTTCACTCCAACTATCAGAAGCACTCTTTTGAGTGAAAGTATCAAAACATTGGTTGAATGCAAACAATCTCCAGAGGTTCATATTGGAACCTGTGACATCAGTCGGTCCCCTGGGAGGTAGGTTAATGTGAGTTGGGAAGGTAAGCACAGGGGCCCTGGGAAGTCAGCAAGCAGGCAGAAAACACTGAGGACCTGGGCGAGAAGCCATGGAAAGACTTCAGTCCAGGCAGTACCTCTCTGTAGAGAAGAATCCTGGATCTGGGACCACCATTGGAAGCTGGGTCAGCTCCACCTCTTTCCTTGCCCTTAAAGTAGAAATTATTTCTTCTCTCCTTCTCACATGAAGAAATGAGTGAGTTGAGGATGATTAGCATTTGTGGAGTGTTTGATGTAGCACTGTGCTACATCTCTTAGAATAATCAGCATTCCATTTAATCTCCACAGCAACCCTGGTCATTGACTCCTACTAGCCATTCCCATTTTACAGAGCGGGAAACTGAGGTTTGGTTATGTCACTTGCCCCAAATCTCATTGCTGTTAACAGGAACAGCTGGGACATGAATCAGGCAGTTGTACCCTAATAGTTAAACTATTACACATAAGGATATGAAGGATCTGCTCTCTTATTATGACCAGTTTTCTCTTATTATGATCATGTTTCTTCTTTGGAACAAAGGCCTGGTTTCAATGTATGTTGAACTTCACCAGCTCCTAAACAATGGAGAGTATTTCAGATTCGAAAACAGGATTTCTCACTCTTGGCATCACTGACTTTTTGGCTTGGTTAATTCTTTGTTGTGAAGGGCTGTCCCGTGCATGGAAGTATATTTGACATCATCTCTGGGCCCTCTCCATGAGATGACAGTAGCACCCGCTTCTGAGTGTGGCAACCAAAACTGTCTCCAGACACTGCCTAATGTCCTGTAGGAGTCGGTGGGTGAGCCAAAGCACCCCCTTCTGGGAACCTCTGTTCTGAAGAAACAGGCAGCACCAGGGAGGGAGGTGTGAGACTTGCCTCCAGAGATCCAGGCTGAGGTCCACTTCAACAGGGTTCTCTATAGAGCTGCATTGAGGAGAAGGTACATTTGCTTGAACATATTTTGGTTTGAGCATACCTTATGAAGTGGGACTAGTATACCAAAAGATGCATGCCAAACCATCTTTTCTCTTATACTACTCACAGTATAGGGGTGGGGTGTAGAGCTTATGTGCTTTGGGGAGCATAAGCTCCTGGCCTGGAAGACTCCTATTCCTACATTTGTTTTCTCTTTAGTGCTAGATACTTAGTAGGCATGCAGTGAACAATTGTTTAATGGACCTAACTCCTGTCTTATCACAATGAGAAAGCCAGGGAGTTAGCAATAGACTCCATCTTTTCCCAGCAGCTCCACGCAGGCCTAGACTTTTTTGAAAAGAGTGAAATAGTGACCAGTACATCTTGCTGTAGGGGCGGAATAGTGTTTTCTTGATCCTCCCACAGCCCCAGCAGTTAGTTAGAATGATTGGGCTGTATGATTCAATCTAGCTCTCCAACATAAAACCACCCAGCAACTATTGCTGACAGTGGAGATCAGATCTGCTGGCGTGCCCTGAGATGGGAGCTGTCTCTCTGTCCTAACCCATTGTCCCAGCCATTGTCTCCTGGGGAACTGAGGACTCATAGGAGTTTTTGGAGTCTCCATCTTTTCCATGGCCCATTGGAAACAAAAAAAACCCAGAATATTTGTTGCCAATAATGGTACCCACACTAGCCCAGTGAGCTGAAGATCTGCAACTAACTGAAGTTCAGAGCCTTGTTAGCATTTGTGCTAATTATTCTTGACAAAGAGCTCTTCTTGAATTGAAGAAAACCAAAAGACTAGTTAACTCTTGTCCTTGACTGAAATGATGCGCACAAATATATGGGAGCACATTTTTACATTTAAAGACTATAACCAGTATTTTTTTGAGATCCAAGGAGTTTTTATTTGTATGGGCATTCCTTCCCATATGCCATGTTGTTAGCATAGTGGGGCTGCAGAGACAGCTGATTTGAGCTCCAGATGGATTGATGAGACCAACTGCCTGTTTTCGTGAATAAGCAGAAGTTCTCAGGGGAATTTTGAGCACAGATCTCAGAAAGACAACAAGGGGTTTCATACTTGAAAACCTTCAGCCACTGCTGGTTGTCCTTCCTTTGTATAAAAGTTCAAATAATCTTACATTTTCCATAAAATCCTTCTCTTTTGGTCCAAACAATGTAATTTGCCCTCTTGGGATTAAGGGCAGAAGCAACTCAAAATAAAACATTTGTCATATTTTCCTACATTTTTTTTTCTTTCCCAATTTATTTATTTTCAGAAAAACAGTATTCATTATTTTTTCACCACACCCAGTGCTCCATGCAAGCTGTGCCATCTATAATACCCACCACCTGGTACCCCAACCTCCCACCCCCCCGCCACTTCAAACCCCTCAGACTGTTTTTCAGAGTCCATAGTCTCTCATGGTTCACCTCCCCTTCCAATTTACCCAAATTCCCTACTCCTTTTCCTACATTTTTAAGGTGTTACTGAGATTTAATAATTAAGAAGTGAAATCAGAGTAATCTTGTGAATGCAGAATTACCCTGCTATATTCGTATGAACTTTTAATAAACAATTTTAATCATGCTTCCCAGACCACACTGAATGTGAGTTAATACCCAGATTTTTTCCAGAAGGGTTTTTTCAGATGTTTCTTTGCGAACTTACACATCTCTGTTCTCTGCTTTCAGAAAAGACATCTGTGCTGGTGTCAATCGCCCCTGTGAGACCTTGGGTCTGTCCCACCTGTCTGGAATGTGCCAGCCTCACAGGAGCTGTAACATCAATGAAGACTCTGGACTCCCTCTGGCTTTCACAATTGCCCATGAACTTGGACACAGGTAAAGGGCCAAGGAAACAGAGATCTCCTTGCTATGTTCATGTACCATGTGGGTAGAAAGAAGGGAAAGCCCCTTAAATGGATCATCAGGAGTTGGGCTGTGCTGCATCTTGAGACTCATTCTCCCAAACTTCTGCTTCCTCACCTGTAAAGTGGGGACCATCATGTGCTTCAAAGATTTCTGTGTCTTTTATTCCCTGACCACTCATGCCTGTCTACATCACAGAACCAAAGAGGCTACTACAGTTTTCTAAATTAGAATGGGTGGAGCACAGACAAGGACAAAAGCTGTAACTCACTTGATGAATTCAGAAATAACAATCCCTGTTTAGTTCTTACGGAATAGTAATAATATTAATATCACTGAAAAGTCACAAACATGAACATTTTTCACCTTTACTTTAGGTCATACACTTTGTGTTGTGTTATTGAATCCTCTTAAGAACCTTATGAAACAGCTACTATTGTTAACCCCATTTTACTCATATGCATTAAAGGAACACATTGAATAAAGCAGAGATTTAAAACTGCCATCAACTGGAAAAGACCATCAAGCAAACGTTGGTGAGCAGGATGTACATTTGTCTCAATAATGAGTGAATTTGATTAGGTGAATTCATAGAAGGCAGATTGCAGAATGTTTTGAGTGAAGAGAGAATGAGGATTTTGGATATTCCAGGCCTGGCCTCTGGTCTGGGCTTTCTCATCTTTTTTCTCATGTAATACTGGAAGTTTTAAAAAATACTTTTACCTGCAGGACAAAACTAGAGTATCGGCTTGGGAGTTGGGAAAAGTGAGTGCTTACTCTGGCTTTCCATCAGCCAATATTATTACCTTAGATAATTCCCAACACCTCTGCTCACCAGCTCCCTCATCTGTGAAGCGAGTAGGTTGAACAAGGCAATTTCTTAGGTATTGTCATTTTTTAGATTATTACCAAAAAGCCCTGGGAGATAAAGATGTTATGTTTTAGTATCCTTAGCCATCAGAAATTTAAAGACAGAGAGGTTAAGTGACTTGCTTATACAGGTAATTAACGATCGGAGATAGAAGGCTAGATGTTGAAAAGACTAGGCTGTAGTAGTTGGCATGCTTATAGTAAAACTTGACAAAATGAAAGCTATTCTCATGTAGAAACATAGACATCCTCCGTCCTGATATGTGAAGGGATATATTCCCTGCAGCCTCCAGTCAAGTCTTTGGTGTCAGTAGCATCTGCTGGCTAAGTAATGCTAATAAGTATAATGAGGTCAAACTGAGAAATGACTGCTCAAGGTCTTCCCAGAGTGGTATACTCAAGGTAAAGAAAAATTGAGAAGACTTGCTTGATAAAAGGTGCTCTCAAATGCTCATTACTTCTGTTCAAAGAATGGATTTCTTATATGTTCAACTTAATCTGGCTGTATAAAAGGCCTCAAAAATAAGCTAAGCATATTCTACAAAATCATATTTGCTCCAATTTTTGACACAATCATTGGCATGATTATCTGGAGATGGACCTATGATTTTTGTGAGCAAGACTACAAAGCCAAGGCCATAAAGCCAAGGGCAAGTATAATCCTTTAGAGTTTAGAAATTCTCCAATAAATGTAAAAACCTCTTGGTAACATTACTTGAGCACTATTTCCCTGAATTCTTGGAAACAGAGTTGTAGATGTTTACTGGTTATCAGAAGTGGTAGATTATCTAACAGAATAGAACTGGGTCACTATCTGAATTGATTTAATATTTTGATATTTGTCCTCTAAATGTCAAGGATCTGTGCTGTGATTGCTAATGGCTGCTTCTGATTCACAAAGGTAAAAACAAAGTTGTGGGCAGCCATTGTTGTTGTACTTCTCCATGTTGTTGTAAGCCTCCATGCCCCTGCCTTTAACTGGAGTGTCTTCTGGAGGACTTAAAGGATCAGCACCCTTTTCTCCCCCTATTCACCTTTCTTTTTACCTTTTGGGAGCCAGACAATAAAGAATAGGACTTTTGAAAGTAATTGCATATATGGGGAAAATTAGAAAGTAACCACATATGCCCAGATAGATTCAGAAAAGACCTGAGAAGACCTCAAATTTTTACCTCAGTTTGCTCCTTGGCATAAACACAACCTATAACTAAGATGATTAATAATAATAATGATAATAATGATTGGGGTGCCTGGTTGGCTCAGTGGGTTAAAGCTTCTGCCTTCGGCTCAGGTCATGATCCCAGGGTCCTGGGATCGAGCCCCGCATTGGGCTCTCTGCTCAGCAGGGAGCCTGCTTCCTCCTCTCTCTCTGCCCACTTGTGATCTCTGTCTGTTAAATAAATAAATAAAATCTTAAAAAAATAATGATGATAATAGTAATAATAACAATAATAAAAACAGCAAACCATAAGGAAGAAGAACATGATTTTTAGAGTTTCCACATTAATAGATTCAAATGTTCACTTTCCCCTACACACAAAAATCCCAAAACATGCAAAGAATCAGGGAAGTATGGCCCATTCAAAGGAAAAATAAATCATTAGAAATTGTTTCTGATGGCAGATTTATTACACAAAGATTTTAAAACAAGTGCCTTAAAGATGCTCAGAGAACTAAGGAAGATGTGGATAAAACCAAGAAAATGATGTATGAACAAAATTAGAATATCAGTAAAGAGATAGAAAATCTAAAAAGAAAACCAAGATGAAATTTTAGAGCTAAAAAACAAAAAGTACAATCAGTGTAATAAAAAATTAACTAGAGGGAATCATTGGCAGGTTTGAGTAGGCAGAATAAACACCAACGAACTTGAAGATAGGACAATGTAAATGATCAAGCCTGAAGAACAGATAGAAAAAAGAGTACAGTTTTAGCCAGTGCAATAAGACAAGAAAACAAAAAAAGACAACAGGTTGGGAAGATATATAACTAGCTTTATTTACAGATAATATAATTGTATCTATAGAAAACCCCAAAGAATCTATGTAAACACACAGACTAGAAAAATAAGTTCACAGGGTACAATAGAGTCATAAAAATCACATTTTTATATACTGATCATGAATAGGTGGATATTGAAATTAAAAATGTAGTAACCTTCATGATCACTCAAAAGTATGATATTTTTACATACATGATTATATACTTTTAAATCTAACAAAACATGTACAGGACTTGTATGCTGAAAACTACATAACACCAAGGAAAGAATGAGAGATCTAAATAAATGGAGACACATACTCTGTTTATAAATTGGAAAACTCAACATGATAAAGATGGAATTCTCCTGAAATAAATATATAAGTTTAATGATATTTCTACCAAAACTGCAGCAAGATTTTTTTTAATATAGAAAATTATTCTAAAATGTATGTGGAAAGGCAAAGGAACTAGAGTAAGTTTTCTAAATAGTTTGAAAAAGAATGACAAAATGGGAGGAATCAGTCTACAAGATTTCAAAAATTATTATACAACTTCAGTAACCAAGATTGTGTGGTTTGGGCAGAGGAAGAGACACAAATGGAATCAATCAGAGAAGTCAAAAATAGTGCAAAACAAATATAACTGATTTCTTGACAAAGGTATAAAAGCAGTTTAATGGAGGAAAAGTGGCCTGTTAAAGAAAGGGTACCGAAGGAATTGGACATCCATAAGCAAAATTTTAAAAAATATAAAATGAACCTCTACTTAAGTATCACACCATCTGCAAAAATTATCTTGAAGTAGACACAAACTTAAATGTAAAATGTACAACTAAAAATCTTTCAGGACATTAAAGAGGAGAAAATTTTCAGTATCCAGGGCTAGGCAAAGAGCTTCTATACTTGACATCAAACATGCATTCCATAAATGGCAACATTAAAAATTGGACTCTTCAAAATTAAAACAAAAGTAAAAACAAAAACTTTTGACTCTTTTAAGAGGATGAAAAGACAAGCCACAGCCTAGGAGAAAATACTTGCAAATCCTATGTAATGACTTGAACAGTGTTCTTCACTAATCCAAGGCTACTTGGAATTTCAAAATGTAACCTGTTTTAGAAATAGGGTCTTTGCAGATGTTATTGGTTAAAAATTTTGAGATGTAATCAGACTAGTTTCAGGCTCGCCCTAGACCCAGGAGCTGGAAAGGGAGATTTGGACACAGAGAGATCAAAGAGAAGAAGGCCATGCACAGTCGGAGGCAGAAGTTCAAGTCTTGATCCCAGAAGTCAAGGAAGCCTGCACTGAGCAGAAGCTGGAAGAAGCAAGCACAGATTCTCCCCTGGAGCCTTTGAAGTGTTCATAGTACTGCTGACCTGTTGATTTCAGACTTCTATCCTCCATGACTGTGAGAGAAGAAGTTACTGTTATTTAAGCCCCTGAGTTTACAATAATTTTTATGGCAGTCCTAGGAAAAGAATACACCATATATCAATAGGACCAGCATCTAAAATACATAAGCAGCTATCAAAACTCACTAGTAATAAGACAAATAGTAATTAGAAAATGGGCAAAAGACCATTTTACCAAATTTCACCAAAAAGGATATATGGCAAATAAGCATTTGAAGGTATATTCAACATCATTAGCTATCAGGGAAATGCAAATTAAGACCACGATGAGATATCGCTACACACCAATCAGAATGACTAATACTAGAGTGGTGACACCAAATGCTGGCAAAGGTCGCAGAAGAACTGGATTGTTCGGGCATTACTGTTTAGAAAGTAAGATGGTTTGGGCACTATGGAGAACAGGTTTCCAGTGTTTTAAACAGTAGACTACCATATGATCCAGTGCTCTTGAGCATTTATCCTGGAGAAATGAAGACTTACAGTCACACAAAAAACTGTATGTGAATGGTTCTAGAAGCTTAATCTTAATAGCCCAGAATTGGAAACCATCCAGCGGTGGTGTTGACCCAACAGAGTGAATGGTTACTAAACTGGGACAGACGCCCTAAAAGAAAGGAACCAGTGATACATGTAGTGACCTGATGAATCTTCAGAGAGTTACACTCCGTGAAAGAATGCCAATCCCCACAGTTACATGCTGTGTGATATATGACTGACATGTCAAAATTACAGAAATGGAGGTTTTAGTGGCTGCCAGGGCTTCAGGACAGAATGGGGGTGGGAAGGAAGAGAGTGTGACTGTAAGTGCAACAGGAGAGATCCTTGCGGTGACCAGTGCTCTGTGTCTTGATGGTATCTACATCAGTACCTCATTGTGTTAGTGGATTATGGTTTTACAGTGTGTTATCTTGTGGGGAAAGTGTGGGATGGGTACAGAGGACCTCTTCATTTCTATTTCTTAAAACTGCAGCTGAACTTACAATTATCTCAAAATGAAAAGTTTAATTAAAAAAAAAAGACATTGGGCCATGTACAGATGACCTAAATAAAACAATGTCATTTATTTTTTAATTAAATTTTTTTCATTTGAGTATAGTTGACACACAATGTTACATTTTCCAGGTATACAATATAGTGATTCAGCTTCTCTATACTTTATGCTCTGCTCAGCACAAATGTAGTGTATCTGTCACCACACAACCCTACTACACTATCATTGGCTGTATTTCCTGTGTTGTTCCGTCACTGGAAGCCTGTATCTGCCGCTCTCCTTTGCCCATTTCGCCCACCCCCAACCCCTTCTCTTCTGGAAACCACCAGTTTGTTCTCCATATTTACATGTCTGATTCTGCTTTTTGTTTGTTTATTCATTTGCTTTTTTAGATCCCACATATAAGTGAAATATACAGTATTTGTCTGACTTATTTCATTTAGCATAATGTTCTCTAGGTCCATCCATGTTGTTGCAGATGTTAAGATCCCATTCTTTTTTATGCCTGAGTAACAGTCCCTTATATGTATACACACACCATGTCTTCTTCATCCATTCGTCTATAGATGGACACTTAGGTTGCTTCCATAACTTGGCTATGGTAAATAATGTTCCAGTAAACATGGGGGGCATATATCTTTTTGAATTGGTGTTTTCATTTTCTTTGGGTAAATACCCAGTAGTGAATTACTGGATCATGTGGTATTTCTGTTTTTAAAGAACCGCCATACTGTTTTCCACAGTGGCTGTAAGGATTTACATTCCCACCAACATTGCCCGAGGCTTCCTTTTTCCCTACATTCTCATCAACACTTGTTATTTCTTGTTTGTTTTTTATTGTTGTTGTTGTTGTTTTTATTTTAGCCATTCTGACCGGACTGAGGTGATCTCTCACAGTGCTTTTGATTTGCATTAAAATGCTGTCTTTATTTGGCAAGAAAAGTTTAGGGTCACTGGTAAAAGTACAGAACACATAAGCTTGAGTTTGAATGATGGAAAAAGAATGCTTTAGTAAAACACAAAACCAAACCAGAGAAGACTTTAAGAGCTTCCTAAGAAACTTTTGCTTCTGGCCAATGATACTTCTGAGGTATTTAGTTCTTTCTTTGGTTATATAGTTCTAATTATCTGTGGACCAAACCGATAAACTGGAAAGTTCAATGAAAGGGCCTGAGGCAGCTCAAAAACCAAAATGAAAACTGTGATAAACCAGTATCCCCAAAGACACTCATTATAGTTTAATAACATAGATACCCCATTGTTTCTTGGAAACATGCTTTGTTTCATTACCGATTATGTGTGATGCAAAATAGAAAGTAAAATTAACTAACTTGTGCTGTGGCCTTGTGTGAATAATTTCCCTTTTGAGAGAAAACTTTTTGAAAATCTGTATATGAGGACCCTGGATTATATCAGTCATTTATACCTGAGTTCTCTTACTACCTTCCTTAGGCTCCATAGGTATGTTACCAAAAACGAAGGTAGAGTTCCAGGAGGAAATTTAAAAACTTATCTGAGACCTAGCATCCTTTTCTTTTAAGTAATGAAAATATCACGATATATAGATATACATCTAAAAGCCAATATTCACCCAATATTTCTCTCCTGCTTCTGGATTTCATTAGAGACCTTTGCGTTTCACATACAGGAAATCGATACTTCCTCAATCAGCTTGGAAAGTACACAATCACGCTTATCATGGTTTGTGTCTTCTGCACCATGAAATGAATCACAAGTCACAGGAACAAAAGGTAGAACACAAGGAATACAGTCCAGGATGTTGTAATAATGATGTAATTGGACAGATAGTAGCTAAACTTACAGTGAGCCGAGCCTAATATATAAACTTGTCAAATCACTAAGTCGTGCATCCGAAACCAATATACCATTGTGTCCCCTATGCTCAGATTAAAAAAAAAAAAAGAAGAAGAAAAGGCAAGGAATAGCCATCAAGTGAAACCCTGAAACCCAGCCAACGAACTTACTATTTCACAGCTGTAATTCGGCAAACTCATCTAACAGAGGTGAAGCCAGTGAATCCAACAGCCCAGCAAGTTGTGGGAGACTCGGGAGGGCTCCGTACTGCCAACTGCTCTTCAGCGTCCATCCCATCTGCTGGAAAGGAGCTTCCTGGAAACATTCTATGACCCCATGTGCTTTCCTTGGCCTTCATTTATCACTGGCCCACTGTGCTCATGTGGCAGGGGGCCCCACACATCTAGACATAGTAGACACAGTCCAGAGGGACACTTGTTAGTGGCATTGCTTTTCTCCCATAACATGGGGGCACAGAGAGGTGACAAAGCTGGAGGGGGAAATCCTTTAGTGAATTAAAAACCTGAGGTAGAGCAGGGGCCCCTGGGTGGCTCAGTCGGTTAAGTTTCTGACTCCTGATTTCGGCTCAGGTCATGATCTCAGGGTGGTGAGACTGGGCTCTGGGCTCAGTGGGGAGTCTGCTTGAGATTCTCTCTCTCCCTCTCTCTCTCCTCCATGCCTCTGCATGTGTGTATGCTTTCGTTCAAATAAATTAATCCTTTAAAAAGGAAATAAAACCTTTCAATAGAACAAAAAGAGCTTTAAGGGAACTGATATGTTTTGAACGTTATGTTTGAATCCAACCAGTGTATAGGGTATGGCTGTTTGGTTCTGGAATTAGACTATCTGATGCTAGAAAAACCACTATATGTGCATATTTTCAAACCATGCCTACAGTTCAGTGTTTTACTGATTATTGAGAAGGTGAGCTTGTGGCCCACCTGAGCGGGGTAAGAATAGATTTGAGCAAGCATAGGGAAGGCCTGCTTTGCAATAAAAGCTTTGACTGAGTCACATTAGTGGCTGAGTGAGAACAGTTCTGTAGATTAATTCCCTGATTCCTTTGTGAATTTTGTATTTATCTGGAATGTGATCAAAGTCCGTAAGGAAGTCGATAACATCATAACACATTAAAGCAAAATACAAGAAACCTCTAAATCCCCCCAGACGGTTCTCTGTGAGAGTTGCTAATGTGGATCGGGAGATTGTATTAAAGTCACATGTGAGCTTGCCTGTCAGGGTGGTTGAATTTCACTAGCGGAGTCAGAGGTCACCCTTCCCCTCTGTTCAGATTTGGAAATTTGAGCCAACCTCGCCGCGTTGCAAGTGCACCAGTGAAGAGAGTTCTTGGGGAGCCTCTGCAGGTGTCTTGGGGCGATCCTGAGGACTCAGCTTATAAACAGACTCTGAGTCCGCTTCCTTCCCCGGCGCCCCTTCATGTGGCCAACGAGCTCTGTCGGGGCATCCAGGGCTGCTGTACCTGCTCAGCCATGGCAGCAGGAGGCCGGGAGCAGAGGAGCAGGACGAGGGTAAGGACACTGACAGAGCAGCACATGCTGCGGAAGACCTGGTTTTACCTCTCACGAGCTGTGCGATGTTTGAAAAGCTCCACAAGGATCAAGGCAGCAGTAAAGGACTTCCATGAGTCCCCGAGTCCTGATTCTATGTCAGGCCCTTGCTAAGTAGTTTTCAGACTCTTCCATTCAGATCTGACCCCAACGCCGTGATGACCTCTGCGTTTTCCAGGGGAGGGACTCCCAGATCACGAAGTGGAAAGCTGGCACCTTCCAGATGGTCTGTCTGTGAACCCCCTGCTCCGACCCCACCTGGGAGGCCTCCCTAACGTCTCCCATCTTGAAGGACCCCCATGACAATACTCAAAAGAAAATCTGTCACTCAAAGTTTGTGGCCTCGGACAAAGTTTCTCTTAGGCTCTCCCTTTCGTGTCCTTCTGTACAGGATAATGAAAAGGAGAGAAGGAAGGTTTTGTGCTTCAGCCGCTTGAGGCGGGATTTGCCCTCCTTACTCCAGACTCCTGGAAAGCCGAACTGGGAGCTCTCAGCCAAACACAGGTTTTTGAATTAGCCACGTGGTTCCCATGGTTGTAGAAGCTGAAAGCATCTCCTGTGCCTTTTAGTTCAAAGTCAGCTGTCCCTGTCCAGGTAGAGCCTCACTTTGTAAACAGGTGCATTCGGTACAAAGTGGCTCTCGTGGAGGGACTGGGGTTGTCGCGCTGTTTCATACCCGCCTCCTTAATACTCCTGCGCCTTCTGCCTTCTTGCAGCTTTGGCATCCAGCATGACGGGAAAGAGAATGACTGTGAGCCCGTGGGCAGGCACCCGTACCTCATGTCCCGCCAGCTCCAGTACAATCCCAGCCCACTGACCTGGTCCAAGTGCAGCAAGGAGTACATCACCCGCTTCCTGGAGTAAGTGACAGCATGTTTCTGGGCAGCCTGACCTGGTGCTCTTTAAACCGGAAGTCCCTTGGAGTTTCACCCTAGGCCTGGAAAAGTCTTCGTTCCTCTCCCAGATCTTTGCATCAGGGTGGCATCAGAAGGAGGGGGGGATTTTGCTTCTGCTTTCTGCCCCCGAGTTGTAGGTGGGTCCTGTCTTCCAAGCACAGCCCAGTGAATTTCCCATCCCCCTGCTTGCCCTGCTTGCAGTGGGCAGAGCAAGCACTTTAGAGCTGAGTGTGTAAGTCCCCCGCACTGGCAGGAACAGCTGGCATATGTTACGAGTGGTCACTGAAACCCCTTTGATGATTTTATTTTGCTCTCCCGCTTGTATTTCCTGGCTCATGGCTGAAGTAATAGTCTGAGCCCGTGTCTGATTTCCTGTTCGGCCATTCCCATCTTGGGCCTAGAGGGTTCTATGCCTTGTGGCAATAAATTTGTCTTGAAGGACAAAGGGTAAACCACAGGGATAGAAGGTTTCTGTTGAATAAAAGACTAAGACAAAGGAAATCATAAGCAACTGTTCTCCTTTTTGATAATTTGTTTTCAGCCGGGGCTGGGGGTTTTGTCTCGATGATATCCCCCAAAAGAAAGGCTTGAAGTCCAAGGTCATTGCCCCTGGAGTGATCTATGATGTTCACCATCAATGCCAGCTGCAGTATGGCCCTAATGCCACCTTCTGCCAGGAAGTAGAAGTAAGTGTTGGGTATCTTGGTGCCTCTGGTGGGTGGGCGCTGGACTTGAGATCTCCAGCATGCAAAAGAAAGGGCCAGGGAAAAAGCTGGTAGTCCAAAGAGCCCGACACAGAAATGGAAACCTATTCCTGGTATGACGTTTGTAAGGCAGTATATATGAAGTCGGAATCATTTACATTCCTTGATCCTGCCTCCTTGGTATTCTTTGGAGACAGCAAACCTTTGCAAGTGGGTGCTGATGAAGAACATTTTATAGTGATTTTCAGGAATCACAGTGATTCACGCCTGTAGACTCCATAGCAACCTAGAGTCGCTCCCTTTCCTGAATTTCCCATCTGGTTGTAGAGAACCCCCAGATCCCAAGGTAAAAATAAGTTTCATCCCAATTCATTCTTCTCCTTAATTTTTAATATCCAAATGTGCGTTTTTTAAAGATTTTGTCTATTTATTATTTGAGATGGAGAGAGAGAGAGAGTGGCTGTTGGGGGAGGGGCGGCAGGGAGGAGTAGAGAGGGAGAGAGAAGCAGACTCTATGCTGAGCACGCAGCCTAATGTGGGGCTCAATTCCACCACCCTGAGATCACAGTCCGAGCGGGAATCAAGAGTCCGATGCCTAACCGACTGAGCCACCCAGGCACCCCTCAATATCTAAATGTTAAGCCAATCCCTGACTTTTAGCCTCCGAAAGAGTTTGTGGTTCTGCCCTGTCATCTTCATTCCCACTGTTACTGTCTTGATTCAGTCTTCATTTTCTTTCCTGGCAATTGTAATTCCCTCCTACCTAATCACCTCACCATTCAAATTGTTGCTTAGGTTATTTCAAAACAATGCAGATCTAACCACAGCTCTGCTCTGCTCTGCCCAACTCCTTTGTGTGGCATTCCTTTGTGATCTGAAACTGGGCAATCCTCTGAGTGCGTCCCTTTCAGAGCGAAGGTGCCGGTGTTAACACATAGATGTGGGCCTGGCAAGGCTTGAGCCCCGCCCTGATTCGGTGCTGGGTACTGAGTGAGATGAAAAAGAGAAGCCCTCAGTAATTCATAGGATAAGTTCTCTGACTTTGAGGAGCTTGTGGTCTTGTGGAGGAGGCAGACTGAATAATTTCAATATAGTGAGATAAACACACAGAAAGATTATGCTGAGTGAAATAAGTCAAGCAGAGAGAGTCAATTATCATATAGTTTCACTTACTTGTGGAGCATAAGGAATAGCACGGTGGACATTAGGAGAAGGAAAGGGAAAGTGAGTTGGTAGAAATCGGAGGGGGAGACAAACCATGAGAGACTGTGGACTCTGAGAAACAAACAAAGTTTTGGAGAGGAGAGGGGATGGGGAGTTGGGAGAGCCTGGTGGTGGGTATTATGGAGGGCACGTATTGCATGGAACACTGGATGTGGTGCATAAACAATGAATCTTGGAACACTGAAAAAACTAAATTAAATTAAAAAAAAAGACATGTAGAAAGACCTTTCGAGGAGGAAGTAACTGTGCTTAAACACAGTGAGCAAGACTTGTGCTCGCTTCGGCAGCACATATACACAGTGAACAAGACTTAATAGAGAAGGTAAAGTTGATGCAAAAACCCCTCACCCCTCACTGGTTCCCAAGTTACTCCAACTCTACCTCCTAAAATCTAAAATCTCACTCGTCCAGGTGACTGCTCTCCTTTCCTGGAATTTGACTGCTTCTCTCAACTCTGATCCGTCTCCCAAAATGCAGCCAAAGTGACCTTTATAACTGGAAATTGGATTTTGTTCCTCTCTGATGAAAATATTTCAGTCTCCCTATTCCTGATGATAAAGTTTAAATTCTCTAAAATGGCTTAAAAGAGGCCTCAGGATTCATCCCATCTCTAGTTGTCTGGCCTCATCTCTTAAAATATTGTTTTAATTCTCCATTCTGTAATCCAGAATTCATTCTTTCTTGCTCTTTCTTCCTTCCGTTCTTTTCTTTTCTTCCTATTCTTTCTTCTCTTTTTTTATTCTTTTCTTTCCTATTATGTTACATTAGTCACCATACAGTACATCATTAGTTTTTTTTAATTAATTTATTTATTTTCAGAAAAACAGTATTCATTATTTTTTCACCACACCCAGTGTTCCATGCAATCCGTGCCTTCTATAATACCCCCAACCTGGTACCCCAACCTCCCACCCCCCGCCACTTCAAACCCCTCAGATTGTTTTTCAGAGTCCATAGTCTCTCATGGTTCACCTCCCCTTCCAATTTACCCCAACTCCCTTCTCCTCTCTAACACCCGTTGTCCTCCATGATATTTGTTATGCTCCACAAATAAGTGAAACCATATAATTGACTCTCTCTGCTTGACTTATTTCACTCAGCATAATCTCTTCCAGTCCCGTCCATGTTGCTACAAAAGTTGGGTATTCGTCCTTTCTGATGGAGGCATAATACTCCATAGTGTATATGGACCACATCTTCCTTATCCATTCGTCCGTTGAAGGGCATCTTGGTTCTTTCCATAGTTTGGCGACCGTGGCCATTGCTGCTATAAACATTGGGGTACAGATGGCCCTTCTTTTCATGACATCTGTATCTTTGGGGTAAATACCCAGGAGTGCAATGTCAGGGTCATAGGGAAGTTCTATTTTTAATTTCTTGAGGAATCTCCACACTGTTCTTCAAAGAGGCTGCACCAACTTGCATTCCCACCAACAGTGTAAGAGGGTTCCCCTTTCTCCACATCCTCTCCAACACATGTTGTTTCCTGTTTTGTTAATTTTGGCCATTCTAACTGGTGTAAGGTGATATCTCAATGTGGTTTTAATTTGGATATCATTAGTTTTTGATGTAGTGCTCCATGATTCACTGTTTGCATACAACACCCAGTGCTCTGTGCAATATGTGCCTTCAATATGCATCACCAGACTCATCCACCCACCCTACCCCACTGCCTTCTGAAATCCTCAGATTGTAACCCAGAATTCTAATCACATCTATGTTGGTCTTTATCACTAATCTTCCATATCTTGGGACCTTGCCTTCATATTTTTTTGGCCCTTTATATTTCTGCATTTTGTGTAATTTATCTTCTGACTCACTAGGGCTCTCTTCAGATACATCTACTCCTCTGTGTAAGCCACCTGTTGACTTTTTAACCTCATTTACAGTATTTTTTTTTTTTACTTATGGTAGTCTATTTTTCTAAATTTTCTCTGATGTGCAGTTTCTAGTTTCTCATTCAAAATGATCTTTTATTTTTAATCATATTTGAGACATTTATAATTTATGTTGTATAATTCCAATGTCTAAAGTCTATGTGGAACTATTTCTCCTATTTGGAATTTTTCCTAGGTCTCTCTTACTAGAGATTATTTCCTTGTCTTGATTTTTTAAAATTTATTTATTTATCTTCAGAGTAACAGTATTCATTGTTTTTGCACCACACCCAGTGCTCCATGCAATCCGTGCCCTCTCTAGTACCTACCACCTGGTACCCCAACCTCCCACCCCCCCACCCCTTCAAAACCCTCAGATTGTTTTTCAGAGTCCATAGTCTCTCATGGTTCACCTCCCCTTCCAATTTACCCCAACTCCCTTCTCCTCTCTAACTCCCCTTGTCCTCC
This sequence comes from Neogale vison, assembly GCF_020171115.1. Classification (NCBI taxonomy): domain Eukaryota; kingdom Metazoa; phylum Chordata; class Mammalia; order Carnivora; family Mustelidae; genus Neogale; species Neogale vison. Next base: position 290,459,802 of record NC_058091.1, read on the forward strand.
ATGCTATTTTTGTTTTTAATTGTGAGCACTTTGTCGTGAAACTTCCTATCAGATTATTCTTTAAGGCTTAGATGGCTGGCAAATTCATCCAGAGAGAATTTGGGCTCAGTTAAAATAAGTTATTGGTTGGATGTTGTTTGACTGCAAGTATTGTGTGAGGGCCATTGTGGGTACAAACTCTTGGGGGTAACATTTGCCATGACTTTTAGAGTTAAAATCCAAACAGACACATGTCCCAGCTGTGTCCCCGGGTTCACACAAGGGCTAGTCTTTTGGGATTATGGTCTTTGTGAGGTCTCCAGTCCAACTTCCCAGGCAATGCAGGCCCAGGTTATTGTCTCTACTACTCAGGTGACTGTTAAAACAAAAGTCTAAGTGACCAGGTTTGTATGTTTAGATCTCCAAAATTTTTGCAACATTTTTAGCCTCTGAGGATTTCTCTTACTTTCTTGCCAACTCAGGAATGCATTTAAAATATTTTTATCCACAATTTTAGATGTGTACAAAGGTAAGGATTTTCCAGGGAATCCTGCGGTTTACTGCAAACACACCACCCTGGCTCTCTCTGGTCAGTTACTGGTTCATGCTCTGTGCTTATCTGTATACTGAACTGTCTCAACCCCTAAAAGTGCTGGGGGTCCCCCACTACCTCCAGGGTTCTGTATGTGCTGGTTCCTTTGCATCATCCCCCCGCTCTTCTTTGGAGCTCAGCTTGGACATTTCACATTCTATCCTGTGTTTTCTTGGACAAAGACTTTATTTATTTATTTATTTGAGAGAGAGAGAGAGAGAGAGAGAGAGATTACAAGTAGGGAGAGCAGCAGGCAGAGAGGGAGGGGGAAGCAGGCTTCCCACTGAACAGAGAGCCTCATGCGAGGCTCGATCCCAGGACCCTGAGATCATGACCTGAGCCAAAGGCAGAGGCTTAGCCCTCTGAGCCACCCAGGTTCCCCAGGACAAAGACTTTATTAGATGATATTAGAGTTGCTTTCTACTTGTCTGTGCCCTCCCCTACTTTATGTGAGCTCTCTGAAGGAACCTTTATTCTCAACATTCAGCAAGGCCTGGCCCATAGATAAATAGATAATGGAAGGAAGACTTGAGATAAATGAATGAAGACTTCAGACTCCTGCATATTACAGCCAAGATAACCTAATCCTTTTCAGTAAAGAAAAAGGCAAAAAACAAAAAACTTAAGGTACCAGAGAATACAATATCAACTTTCTTTGTTAAAACCTTTTTTTTATCTTGAAAGAGTTTACAACTCAAAAGACCTACATCATCTTTATAAATACATAACAAACTTATAAGAAAGGTTAAAAAACATCTTCAGGGGGAGAAAACTAAAGAAGGGAGTGATAAGCACATTGAGGCGGATGAGGAGAAAACCAGAGGGCCTTGATTTTAACTTAACATCCAGTGGCAACAGATGATCACCTGCATCCCTGAAGCAAGGCAGGGAGTTGGAAGTGAGACCCTTACACGAAGCCAGGGAACTTGAGGAGCTGTGGTTCAGCGGGGGTGGTGGCAGCTAGAAGAACACATTGGCAACAAAGGTAAATGGCAGAGAAACATCTTTTACCTCAGCTTGGGTTTTGAGGTGGAGGGGTGCGGGTGGATAACTTTCTCCCTAGAAAATACTTGACCACAGTCAATGCTTATTTTTTAAATTAATTTATTTATTTTCAGCATAACAGTATTCATTATTTTTTCACCATACCCAACGCTCCATGCAATCTGTACCCTCTATAATACCCACCACCTGGTACCCCAACCTCCCACCCTCCCCCCGCCATTTTGAGTTCAAATTTATACTCTCTTATGGTTGTAATGGAGGTTAGTCAGAAGAAAGGCAGGCAGGGGCAAGGCCCACTCCCGTACCCCAGGAAACTACTATTAAAAGGAAAAAGACCCCATCCTGTTATTCTCCACCACCCTGAAAGGAGTCCTCTACCCCTTCCCATGTGAACAGCTCCCTGAGAGGTAGATGAGCATGTGGACAAAAACCTGATTGGATGACAGGTGCATGGAGGGTTAATCAGATGAAGACAGCTGGCCAACAATCTTATAAAAACCTCTAGATTTAAATGCCAAAATAGCAACCCTCTTGGGTCGCCTCCGTCTTTGGGAGCGTTTATCCCCAATATACAGCCCTGCTGCCCACCACTCTTCGTCTGGTCTGCCTTTTCATTGTTTGAAGTGGTGTGACCAAGAACTGCAGGTACTAAAGGAAAAGAAATCCTGAAACAGAGAAACTCTATGCCAAAAAAATTTCAAATAAACATATTTCTGACCTGGTAAAGCAATGGGATGCTTGGTAGAAAGAAAGATTAAAAACCTGCCTTGGAAAAACCAATGCTCAGCTAAAATGCACAAAAATCTCTAATAGATAAAGCTTTTGATTAGGTGAATTCATCATTTAGCTTCTAATTCAAAATTTAAGACAATCTGCAGTTGAGTGAAGAACAACAAATAAGAAAGATAATAAATAAGAAAGATAATAAATCCAAATGACTTTGGATAAATAAATATTTTAGGTAAGGATAATAAAATGAATACATGAAAGAGGAGTTACATTTGAGAAAAAGGAAAAATACACCAGAAGATACTGGTAGGCAAATATGAAATACAGTTATAGCCTCTAGAAATGAAAAATATGGTCATTGATTTTAAATTCGGTGTGTGGGTTAAACAGCAGATTTGACACAGTTGAAAAGAAAATCAGTCAGCTGGAATTTAGAGCTCAGAAAATTACTTCCCATCTCTCTTGAGTATTTCTCAGAGGTGTTTGAAGGAGAGGCTGGTCTTTTCCTGATAGAAATCCAGACTTTTTCAACTTTTATATACAAGAAAAGTGAGAGTTAGAAAATATAAAAGTGAAGTTGAGATGTGAAGGACAGAATGGCAAGGCTCATCACCAACAGTTTAGAGGTCTGGGAAGGAGAGAATAGTGGTAATCAGAGAGAGGCAAAATTTACAGAGATCAAGACTGAGAATTTTCTAAACTGTGTAAAAATGTGAAATCTTATTTTAGAAAACATTGAATCTAGAACATAGTTAAATAGAGGGAATGGTGAATGATGGGTGGATAGAAGAAAGATTAAAAGGTGGATGGGATCAGTGGAGCCATTTCTGGTGATCTGTAAGACTCTTGTCAACCTTCCCTTGTTCTTACTGTAAGAGGAGAAACAATAGGGAAAACCCATTTCACTCCCTGGCAGATAAAGCAAGGGGGCTACTTTGGGTCATAAGTAAATAAGCTTGGGCTGGCTAAGTGCAATAGTTTCTATTTCCTTCAGTGAACAGGCTCAAGTTATAACCACCCAACTGTTTGTAATCACAGTCCTTCGTGCATGGTTTGTATTGGCCTTTGATAGCTATTGTCCCCAATTACCCTGCCTGAGGTCAGTGACACTATGTCACCCATTTAGAAACTGGCCTCAACTGCTAGGAAATGTATTTTATCTCCTGTTTTCTTATTGCTTAGTAGACCATACCACTGTGTAGGAGTGATGACAAAGCCCCAATTAAGTTTGAATCAAGAGTTCTTGAATAATTACTTTTTTTTTTTTTAGAGTTTTATTTACTTACTTGACAGAAAAAGAGAGCACAAACGTGGAGGAGGGTCAGAGGAAGAGGGAGAACCAGGCTCCCCATGGAACAGGGAGCCCAACATGGGCCGCGATCCTAGCACACTGGGATCATGACCTGAGCCTAAGGCAGATGCTTCACTGACTGAGCCCCCCCAAGGTGTCCCACTAATGATCACTTTTTATCACTCTTGCTCACTAGTAGCAACAGCATTATTGTGAGTCTGTGGGTGACCAAGTGTGTCTTTCACCATCACTGTAGAATGCTTTTGTACAAATTTTGAAAATCCCAAAGAGTAGAGTTTCACATTTGTTTTCCAGAATGTCTGCCAGACCCTGTGGTGCTCAGTGAAAGGCTTTTGTCGCTCTAAGCTGGACGCTGCCGCAGATGGGACACGGTGTGGTGAGAAGAAGGTGACGTGTCGGGCTGAGGAAGGAAGGTGGTGGGAGGGCGGTGGGCTCAGAGATCTTGGGAGGAACAGGGAGAGGGCCCTGGAGAGCAGCTGTCTGGGTGAATGGAGGTCACACAGTCAGACTAGCCAGGGAAAAGGATTCTGTTTCCATGATGCCTTTTGAGCCTTCCCTGGAAACTGTGAAGGAGAGAGGGCTGAGGCCCAGTTCCACACCTCACTTGCAAAACATCCATCACAACTTTGCTGGATGAATGTCTGCAGAATTTACGGTTGATAACATTTGCTGAGCTTACTATCACCCTTCATTTTGACTTCTTTCCCCCTCCCTGTTAAAAACTGAAAAGGCAAGCCAGTGGCTTCTGCCTTCCAAAGATGCTGGACGTGAGCCACTTGTTATCTTCATTCTCATCATCTGATCTGACTACATTTCTTGATATCCTGCCCATTTAACTGAGGAGAAGAGCCAGACCTCCAAGAATTCAGAGGATGGAATTCCTGCAGACCGCTTGAGAGCAGGGTCACGTGTGCTGCTCAGCTAGACCAGCTGTGTTTGTTGTGAGCCTAAGATTCAGACATTTCCTGGGCATCTTTATGCCTCCTGAGAGTGGCAGGGTCCATCACCGAGATTCTAGAACTTGGTCAGAATGCACAGTGACCAGAAATAATGAGGGAAAGGACACCAGCAGAGAAAGCGTGCCCAAACCCTCAAACAACCAAGTTGCATTTTCTTTTCTTTCTTTTTATTTATTTATTTTTTTTTTAATGTTCACCTTCCTAAGCTGACAGCTGTAGAAAGATTGCTTTGAAGAGAGGACAGCTTTTTTTTTCTGAGCCACAGCTAGAACTAGAAACAATAGATAGAGTTACAGGGAAGCAAAAATTGTTCTCATTATTAGAACTTCAACTAGTGTTTTTCGGCCACGGGTAGACTTTTTGCAAGAGGATGCTGTGTCTGCTGCTGACATTAGATCCTACTGAGATACCTACCTACGGAGAAGTGTTATCTCAGTGTCAGTCTGCAAAATGTTTGTTTATGGTCTGCAGCAAGGTAAGGAGCTTGCAGCGGAAAGTAAACCAATGACATTATATAAAACAACTGTGTTGCTAAGCAGACTGAGCCAACATGCGTGTTAGAGCAGGACTTTCCCAGTGAAGGAAGCAGTGTGTGGATTTACCTTCTGCCATGCCATCTGCCAACTGCACTTAGAAGAACATTCCCCAATTGGCTGACTGCAACAAGGCAGCAGAAAGTTCCCTTTGGTTCCTAACATTGTCTCATTCGAAAACCCAAGACTCTTGGGGGACATTTTTTTGTAAGCCCTTCTTTGTTCTCCATATGCTGTGTGACCATCGGAAGCCTGCTTGCTCGGGGAGAATTGGGTTAGATTTCTAGGGTTCTTGGCTCAGCTTGCTATGGGAACTTTCATGATGTATGTGTCTCCCACCTCTTACCTCTCCAGTGGTGTATGGCTGGCAAGTGCATCACAGTGGGGAAGAAACCAGAGAGCATCCCTGGTGGCTGGGGCCGCTGGTCGCCCTGGTCCCACTGCTCCAGGACCTGTGGGGCTGGGGCCCAGAGTGCAGAGAGGCTATGCAACAATCCTGAGTAAGTCTGGCCAAAACTATTTCCCTTCCTTCCACGAGCACCGGAGACCAGTCTTGGCTGACATGGTACCAGTGAGCCTAATCCTCCTAGGAGAAGTTCAGTGGGTTCCTAAAACTAAAGAGAACCAGAAGATTCTTCAAAACATGGTTCTGTTTTGTTTAATGTTGGTGTGGCACTGGATGATTACTAGAACTTGGATAAATACGCTCATCCCATCATTTGGAGAAATAAGTAAATTTTCAAAAGTATAATCCATGTGAAAGGTCTTAGGAGACTATGCAGGGAAATCCTTCTAGATAACATCACTCTATCGGTGAAAGATTACTTATGCTCAATTCTGCTAATAAGACTGTAGCTTTCTTTGAATCATAATGAATGCTTAATTTTATGAAAATAATTATCTTCCCTTAAGTTAACTAATAAATAGTACATTTTTGAGCATAATTATTTTGAAAAATTTAGATAAGGATTTTATGAACCTTAAGCTTTAATATTAACCATATTAAAGGTTCCAGAGAAGTTATTACACAAAGTAGTTTTCAATTTTTTAATTAAGATACTAAAGTTTTTCATTATTTTAAATTTGCATAACGATATTATTATGTGAATTAAATTTAAATTCCCTTGTTTTCCAAATATATATGACATTAAAAAAAAGATTTTATGTATGTATTTGAGAGAGAGGAAGACAGATAGAGAGGGAGTGGCAGACTCCCTACGGAGTAGAGAGCCTGATGTGGGGGTTGATCCAAGGACCCTGGGACCATGATCTGAGCTGAAGGCAGATGCTTAACTGACTGAGCCACCCAGGCGCCCACCCCAAATATATATGACATTCTTAACTTCATTATTGCCTGGTATACTTGGGAAATTTTTAAGAAGTGTACAGGTGATGCCTCTGGGAAGTAGAAAATATGTTAAGCTCCTTTGGCCTAGATTTTCATTAATCTGCACTGAGGAGTAAGAGTCCCTTTTTTTAAAAGGCAAATAGTGAATGTGATTACAATCTCCTAAGTATCTAAGTTCCAAATGTCACTTTTCCTTTTTATTAGTAAATATATTACTCTATGTATATATGTGTGTGTATGTATACATACGCTGAATATTTAATAAAGATATATAATAAATTTCTCCTAAGAATTAAGTTAATATATATAAAGAGTTGAACACAAAACCTACTACATTAAATTGTCAATAAATGGTAGGTGTTACAGTAGTTATTATAATCTTTTTTCTCATTTACCACCCATAAAAGCGTACCTTTGAGGAATCTGGATGAAATTGTTTTTAAATTTTACTCTTTAATAAAAGTCGCTCTTGTTTAAATAAAAGATTTCAGTGGCTTCAAAAATTAGAAGCCAGGGATTTCTTGTTTTTGCAGATGATCTTCGTTTTGTGAGTTATTTCAATGTGATAAGAAATATGATTTCCATTTTAGAGATTAGGAAATGTAGGCGATTTGCTCTGAGACCTGTTGTCCGTGTTCTGTATTCTGTCGCTACTATCTACAGCCTCTCGGGAGGGTGGTCAGTGATCTGTGGTAGTCAGAAGGGGACATCTTTGTTGAGGAACTGTTGGATGAATCTCTAACTTGGCCTTATGGGAAAAATGGTTCCAACGCCCATCTTAGAGAACACAGTGTGTCATAGAGTTTCCTCAGGTGAGTGGCCCTGTCTGAGCTCAGTAGCTTGTTTGCTTAAGTTTGTTGAGAACAATGACAATGGAAACATAGCCTCAGATTCAGTTGTGTGACTCAGGTTATGGATTCAGGCCAGTGTGGGATCAGCTGACATTGAGATTCTGCTCTTGATGTTGATCAGGTATCTAGTGAGAAGCCAGCAGAGGTTGTAAGACTTTCAGAGATGTTTGTTGGATGGAAATGGATTGGAGAGGAGCCAAGTCATAAAATGTCACTCTGTCATTATGAATGGGAAACAGATCTAACCTCAGATATCATGGGCAATTCTTACTACCTTCTACATGGAGTCAGTGAAGGTGAACTGGTTTGGTCAAAGCTTTTTTATGTTCAAGGAACAGAAGGCTACTCAAACCACATAATGAAAGGTGGGGAGGGAAATATAGGAAATCTCATGGGCGCTTAAGGAGAGCAAAGTACAACAGAACCTCATGAGAAGACAACTGCAGCCAGAAATGAATAAGACTGCCAGGGTTTGAAGTCTCTGTCCCCCTAGACCACATGGTCAGGCAGCATAACAGTGGATGAGGACTCTGGATATGGACTAAAGAGGATAAGGGCTTAAATCTTGGCTCTCCAACTATCAGTTGGGCACTTTGGGAAGATGTCCTACTTCCCTGTGCTTTTAGAATGTGATTTCATCGAGCCTGCTCACTTGGCATGCTTTCTGTCTTAGCACCGAGAAGCCACTTCCATCCATCCTCTAAGGCTCTTCTCCAGGAAAGCTCTTCTGTGAGTTCTTTCCAATCAGCCTGACTTCCACTGTTTGCTCCCTTCCTCAAACTCTCACTGTACTTACAGTCAGGGATACATAATTGCTTTTAAATTTTCTCCTATTTATTACATAGACAATTTTTTTTCCTCCTCAAGATTATAAGCTTCTAGGAAACATAGGGCATGGGTTGACCTTTTTTTTGGACTCTGTCCTCCCTAGAAATGATGTGGAACACATTGTATAAATACTTGTTGATTAATACTTACAATAATTCAACAATGATATCATTTACTGAGCTCTTACACTGTATTAGCTACTCTGCTAAATCTTTATGTGCATTGTCTTGTTTAGTCCTCCCATCTTGTGAGATAAGAACTATTATGCTCATTACACAAATAAAAAAAATTGTGGTCTAGAGAAATAAGATAACTTGTTCAAAATCATCTAATTAATAATAAGAAGTAAAGCAGAGTTCAAACCCCCAGGTATTTGACCCCATTCTGCTGCACTGCAAAAGCAGAAACAATTTCCAATTTCAGACACAGTGAGGTGGAGACAAGAAGACATACATAGATTGCCTGGAACTTTCTTTTTTTTTTTTAATTTTTAAGAAAGATTTTATTTATTTATTTAAGACAGAAAGAGTGAGAGAGAGAGCATGAGAAGGGGGAGGGTCAGAGGGAGAAGCAGACTTCCCATTAATCAGGGATCCCAATGTGGGACTTGATTCTGGGACTCCAGGATCATGACCTGAGTTGAAGCAGTCACTTAACCAGCTGAGCCACCCAGGTGCCCTGCCTGGAGCTTTCTTAAAGGACAGAGAATCCCTCTTCTTCTGTGACAGCAGTTCTGCTCTATTTCTTTTGCCCTTCTTGAATGAATAATTGATCCTCTTGGGAAGGTTGTTATTGCCCTTGTGTCTATTGCAAAGGAAAAAAAAGGGTGGAGAAAGATTATTTTAAAAGATGTTAACTTATCTTTTCACTGAGTGTTTATTAAGAGCCTTCTGTACTCAAAATATGACTTAGAAATTATAGATGACATAGAGCTTAGATTGGATCATCAGTGAACTGTGTTTTGGAGTCACAAGTAGAGTAAATGCATACAGTAGATACAATCAGGCATCAGTGAAAAGAGAAAGAGTTTACTTCTGGCAGAAACCCGGGAAGAGTTTATGATGGAGGTATAGCATTATTCGGTCCTGAAAGCTTTGGTAGCAGGTAGACAGAGATTTAAGATGGGGGAGGTCTCTGCAGGGGCATGGAAGAGAAATAGTAAGTAAGTCAGCTTGTGTCACTGGAAATGTATGGGAATGAAGGGGAGGTTGAGAAGTGGTCGTTAGGATGAATTAAGTCAGGATCATGAGGGCCTTGAATGTTAAGCTAAAGAGGCTGGACTTAGTTCTGTGGTCATTGGGTGCCACAAAAGGTTTTTAAATAAGAAACTAAAGTAATTAAAGTAGTCATAAAAATTAACCAGATGTATACAGTAGATTGAATGAGGGGCAAAGATGGGTAGAGGGGAGACAGGAAGAGAGAGAAGGATTAGACTAGTTCCGTGATTGTGGGAACAAAGAGGAGAAAACAAATACAAAGACATGATTGATGATTGGGCAGCTGATGGACTGGATGGTGGGGTCAAAGGAAGGCAGGGGTTGGAGGCTTTGCAATCTGACCACTTTTAACTTGCTAAACAGGAATTAGAGGAACAGATTTTGGAGGGAGAATGATGCATCCCTTCTCAGTGTATATTTTGAGTTTGGGAGGCTGGGGGGGATATACAAGTAGAAAAGATACACTCACTGTTTCAAATTAGGCAACTACAGACCTGGAACTGAATGGTCCTGGGCAACAACAACAGTCAAAAAATGTATGAAATTGGAAGAATTTCGGTAAAAGGTTAGTTTTGAGGGTAGAGCAGGGCATGGTTTGGCCAAGACCAGACATGACCAGATGCCAAGGGATGTTAAAGGAAAAATGGTAGCCTCTAAGGAAACAAACAGCTTGTCTGTTTCCTGCGTAGACCCAAGTTTGGCGGGAAGTACTGCACCGGGGAGAGGAAACGCTATCGTTTGTGCAACGTCCACCCCTGTCGCCCAGACGTGCCCACCTTCCGGCAGATGCAGTGCAGTGAGTTTGACACCGTTCCCTACAAGAATGAGCTCTACCACTGGTTTCCAGTTTTTAATCCAGGTAAGGAGCTGTGACAGTATAGGACAGTAGGAGCGTTTCTATGTCAGAACATCTGGGATGCCCTGGGATGCCCTGGGATTCCCTGCAAAGTTCCACAGAGAGAGAATTACACCAGGAGGAGTTTTATATTTAAAGAGTGAAAATGCTGGCCTGGTTAGGTTGACCAGTACATGTTGAAGGCTGAAGATACCCATCCAGTGCTGGGTTCTGTGGGAATTAAAAGAGCTTATCAAACAAACGTGGCAGCTCACTTCAGAACCTGGGAGGTGCCTCTAAGCCATCAGTGGGGCAAGGAGGAGTGTGGTACTAGATTACTGATGAAAAGTACTCCTTGATGAGTGTGTGAACTGATTATAATTTTGGCAGAAATTCAGAGAAGATCATTGTAGGTTTGGAGTCATTTCACAGAAGACTACTAAGAAGTGTCAATGATTGTTAAGCATGAGAGGTCTTTCTACTGGAAGAAGGAAAAGGGAAAGCATTCAAAACAAAATCAGTCATTCCAGCTGACAGGAGAAAAACACAAGGAAACCAGGATGGTAGGAATGCCTTCATCAGAAATAAATGCAAGCCAGTTCTGGGCCAGAAATCAATATTTTTTTATGTACAGGAGAGTATAAGAAGTGTAAAAAGTAAAATCAAGCATCTAAAGGATGCTCATCAGGGGATGGAAACACAGCTGAGCTGCAGAATGAACCAGAAGCTTTGACAATGCTTCCCCTGTGTAAGTACCAGTTACATCTTCCCTCCTGAAACTGAAGAAGACTCATTAACCATTAGGTACAGATTAGCATCCAAAAATATCCATGCAATGTGTTGTTATTCAAGCAGACAATGAAAGAGGGAAAATTTTCCTGAGCTAAGGAGATTTGAGTCAAGGGAGTAAAGAATAAGCAAAATTTTTGATGATTTTTTTTAAGTTTCTGTCATTTCAGTGTGATAGAACACAAGAGGAATCATGTGAATGAAAATTATGTATTTGGACTATTTAAAAAATAATATAGCCAATTGCTTTTGAAAGAAAGACTCAATAGAGCTTTGTCGTTTTGGGGTCTCTGGAATACCCCGATGGCGTTTGGTTGTCATGGGCCACATTTGCTCCTTGCCCCCACATCGTTGGGCATCATTCGTGCTCTACAGGTGTGAGTCATTTGGTTATTAATTCAACTTTTCAGCTTCCTTATCCAGGTGCTTGAATATAGCAGAACTCATGTATATAGTCATGTGGACACACACATGTATACGCACACATGTACACGTGTGCACAGGAGCTTTCACACACACATACAAACACACACAACTAATGATGAAAGGTACATCCAATTAGAACTACCTGTCTTTATATTTTGAACATTTTCTATTTTGTTGGAGCTCTTTGGGACAGTAGTGCTATACACCCTAAATGAGCAACCTTCCTGAACTAAAAGAGCATAGCTGGCCCAGGATTGGGACATGGGCTTAGTTTGGGGTCCCTTCCTTGCCTGATGCAGGGTGGGGTTTGAGCTGAATTCTGACAGCTCCAGTAGCTGGACTTAGACTAATAAGATGTGATTTGCCTTGGCTTTTCATTTATTTACCAAGCATCTGTCATATGCCTGCGTATCACATAGCAGAAAAATAGGTACCAAAGAAACGAGTCATCAAAGTGGACATAAATTTCACTCATTTTGGAGGGATCGTTTTGCATCTGTCACTGATACTGATGCTGTGTAAACCACAGGGGGGATTCAGCTGAGGGCCATCTGCTGACCTCACTATCCACTTGGGCTGGAAGTCTCCCTCCCCCATCCTGGTGGTATCCTGCAGGCTTTGGGACCATTCCTGAAGCACAGTGACTTAGCTGCTAATCCAGGTAGCTACCGCCTTGAGCAAACACACTGATTTATTTTCCTCATTAAACTCTACCCTACAGAGTTGTTATTTGTTTAGTTGGTGACCAGAAGTAGGTCATTCATGTCAACACCATGCATGGAGCATTTCTTCTGGGCCAGGCATTGAGCACTTCACCCTCCCAGCCTCACCACCAGAAGCTACCAGAGGATAAAGTAAATGCACAGCAGGGTTTTCAACCCATGTGGTGGACAGTGATAAGTGTCTTGGTGAATGACTTTGAGCAGCTGGGCTAACTAGCTAATGACAGAAGAGAATCATAGATTCAAGCAATTTGGAATAAGCATAGAAACTCCATCAAATTTTAGAGTTTTCCATGGAACCCCAGGGCTTCCAAAAATGCTTGATTTTGATTTCATTGTTTTAAAAGATTTTATTTATTTATTTAACAAACAGAGATCACAAGTAGGCAGAGAGGCAGGCAGAAAGAGAGGGGGAAGCAGGTTTCCTGCTGAGCAGAGAGTCTGACTCAGGGCTTGATCCCAGGACACTGAGATCATGACCTGAGCTGAAGGCAGAGGCTTAACCCACTGAACCATCCAGGAGCCCCTAATTTCATTTTTCAAAAAAATTTTAAACTAGTCTTTAAAAGTGCATGTGATGTGCTGAGCACTGGGTGTTAGACACAATTAATGAATCATTGGATGCTAATCAAAACTAATGATGTAGTGTATGCTGGCTAATTGAACATCATATGTCAAAAAAAATCAAAGTGCAATGAAGAACAATGCTTACACTCAAAAATATTATGTTTCAAGCTTTAATATACCAAAGACCACTGGTGCACTAACTTACATACATAGTCAAATTAATTTGGCTTTTAGAAGACCTTATAATGAAAGTCTCCCATCAACACAATTTAATTAAGAAATATCCTGAGATTGCAGGCTGAGTTGCTTTAAACTGTTATTTGCAACTGTTTGCCTGTGAGTTGAGATTTTTCAACATTGTGCAACAAAAAAACTCAAAGGAAATAATTAGATGCTGCAGCCAACGTAAGTCTGTAATTGCCATCCATAGGCTTGATTTCAAAATGTTCTGTTCCTCTTAATGATTTCTTTAGATCCCACTGACTTATTTTTAACCACTATATCCTTGACCTTACAAAATTTTGCTTCATAAAATCCTGACTTTACATTAGTTGCAAGTTCTTGTTTGAAAAAAGAAAAGTAATTATTCTGCTTAAAAGATTTGAAAACTACTAGATCAATCTAGATCAACTTTCCAAGGTAGACATTTACTTTTCCAGCACTCCTGACAAAAAGACTATCCACACTCCCCTTGATCACTTTCATGTAGGCACCAGCATGAAGAGCTGCCCTGATCAGCTGCATTTTCTGACCAGTATTTATATAAGCATGTGACTCTATGTTTCACTCTATGTTTTCTCATTTACCCCCTCCCTAGCCTTGGAGATAAAGAAGCTTAGTCTCAGAGGTGAAAATAACTTATTCAAGGTTATAGGATTTTATACAATAGAGCTGGAATTAAAGCATAAGTCTGACTAAGAAGCCGATAGATAGATGATGGATATATATTTAAATGAATTTATGCAGATTCTCAGGGACTTTGTTAGCCTGTGTTAATAGAAATGTTTATCTATCCTACTTCTTCTATTAGGAAATGACCAGAGCCTGCTATCAGTGTTGTCGCTTTCCTGGAATCTCTCTCTTTTTAGATTTTCATCTTTCTCAGAACACCCAATTTAGCCCAAATTCATTTAGGCTAATTTTTAACTTGTTGCTTCCAGATATTTAAGCCCTAGTAATGCTCGATGCCAGTGAGGCTTCCAGCAAAGGTGGAGGGTTCTGATGTGAAGTCAGGCCCCATCTGCTCCTCCTGGAATAGGATCCTTCAGGAACATCTTTCCGGAATCGTTGCAGTTAGGGTTCCCCAGGAAACGGACTCGGAAACCAGCACTAGCAGGCAGGAGGTTCAGCAGCTGTGGGAGAAAAGGAGAGGGAAGGCAGAGCAAGTATGCAGGGGGAAAGCTGACCTGCAGGGCATGCACAGCAAAGGCCATACCCCTCCCCACGGGGAGCTCTGCACCTGGCAGAGACTTTCAGAGTGGCCAGGCTGAGGTGAGAGAGCCAGTCCTTTATGCCCCAGCTGGACCGGTCACTGGATGTGGTCTGCCTAGGGAAGGAGTGAGAGTCCTTGGATAAGGAAGGTTTTTTAAACCAGGGTGACAATCGAGGGTCCCACAAGCAGGAGGGCTCAGTCCCACACCCGGCCTGGGAGGTGTGCATGGAGCTTATTGCAATAATACTTGGGCTTTTGATAGGAACAGCCTTTAAAGAGAATGTAAGCATGGGGAGCAGCTTAGGAGATCTTCTGGCTAGAGTCTCTCATTTGACAGATTAGGAATCTATGGCTTTCATTTCCATCATTAGGAAATGATGGAATAGTATGGATGCTGTTGGCAGACAGCCCAAAGCCAGTCCCAACCCTCTTTGCCCTCACTTTCCTCTACAATAAAAGAAGATGAAAAGACTCACAAACTCATATTCCGGGGATATCCAAATCTGACCAAAGAGGTAAAGATGGAGGCCCCTCAGGGTAAGGCTTGGGAGGGTTTTTGGTTTTGTTTTTGTTCTGGAGGGAAGGGGGAGCGCAGAGGGAGAGAGAGAATCTTAAGCAGACTCCATGCCCAGTGTACATGCAGAGCCTGACGCAGGGCTCCCCCTCAGGACCCTGAGATCATGACCTGAGCCAAAATCAAGAGTCAGACGCTTCACCAACTGAGCTGTGCAGGTGCCTCTGCAAGGGTTTGCAACGGAGGGTACTCCGTTACAAGGGTACTAACGGAGCTGTCCTCACCCCCTCACCTTCCTGCCATTCACCCTGCGGGGAGTAGAGCAGTCACAGTGCATCCAGAAAGTGGACACCCCACATCGAGTGGCTGAGCAGGAAGGCTGGAGGGAGGATGACTTTAAACTCCTGCCTGTGGATCTCCCGTCTTTGGGGGTAAATAAAGTCCCGCCTGCTTCAGACAAGGAAAAAACAATTTCTGCTACTTTCAGTGAAACTGTCTCCTAACTGATAATGGGAAGAGCTTGTATTAGACTTAGGTCAGGCTTTGCTCTGGGCCAGACCCTCCACCCAGCATGTTATATGTGTTTTCCTGATTTTCTCTCCACAAGAAAATAATAGGAGGAAATGTAGGGGTTTGTCCCAGTTTTTCTGGACTTGCTCTTAGATGAAGAGAGTTTAAGTGGCTTGCCTAAATGCAGACTATAGCGTAGAGCCAGGAAGAATTAGCCCAGGCCTGACTGCAGCCTCAATGTTAACCAGTAAAACAGACTAGGCTAAGGTTCTGTCCTTAACAACCACGCATTGCATTTTGAATTTTACCCAAGATGATGTTCCTATTTTTAGGAACAGATGATCTCACGGCCAAGGAACTCTGGTCCGGAGAGAAGAGCCCCAACAGCTGGCATTGTGACAAATGTTAGCTTTGTTAAACTGATCTGTCTTGAATCCTTGAAAACCAGGTTTTTCTAAACTTGTAAGCATTATGACAAAATTGTCCTTAAATAATTTAAGTTGTAATTCCAAAGGTAGTATCACATTTCTTAAACATATTCATCAAAAGACAGAACATAAAAATATATAACAAATGGAAAATATTACTACATTTAGCCTCACCTAAAACATCAGTGAAATAGGTTTAATTTATTGGAAAAAATTACCTCTGTTCTTGTTTTTATAGCTCCACAGTTATTGTAGAATGTATTAATTTTAATGCCTTCTTCTGTTTAACTAATATTATATTTTGATATATTTAGGGATTATAATATTGCCATATCAGAAACTTGCCAAGAATGTACAAGTTTAGATCTGCCAAAGTTACAGAGTCTTAGCAATTGTTTGATTTTTGGTTGAGTTTTTGGTAAGAACTTTATATGTTTTTTCCTTCAAGCTGATCTGAGCCTTGTTATTAAACTGAGTTTCTTTGTTACATTAAATATTACTTGTTACAAGAATAAAACATCTTTTTTTTTAAAGATTTTATTTATTTATTAGAGAGAGGGAGAGAGAGAGCAAGCACAGGCAGACAGAATGGCAGGCAGAGGCAGAGGGAGAAGCAGGTTCCCTGCCAAGCAAGGAGCCCGACATGGGACTTGATCCCAGGACGCTGGGATCATGACCTGAGCCGAAGGCAGCTGCTTAACCAACTGAGCCACCCAGGCGTCCCAAGAATAAAACATCTTAAGTTGTGTCTTTTGCTTAAGGTTTAGTATTTCTTAAAATCTGGCAAGAAACAGCAGACGTGCATATCACCCATGTCTTCTGCTCATGCAGGCTCTTCATTGTCCTATGAGACCTCACTTAGAAAACACAAGCTCAAATATAAAATTAAGACCTTCAAGGGCTGCCTGGGTAACTCAGTGGGTTAGGCGTCCAAGTCTTGATTTTGGCTCAGTTCAGGATCTCATGGTTGTGAAATCCAGCCCCATGTTGGGCTCGGCACTGGGCATGGAGCCCCCTTGGGATTCTCTCTCTCCCTCTCCCTCTGCTCTCTGCTCCTACTCTCTTTCTTTCAAGAAAAAAAAAAAAAAAGCTTCAAGACAGTGATGTAGAGCATTCAGCCAAGTGTCACGTCCTGGCCAGCAACTTTGGGGCTCATACTGGGGGAGCCCTGCCTAAAGATGGAGTGTAGAAACTGGATTTTTGTTTAAATGGTGAAACTCTACTAGCAATCTACTTACAAAATATGAAATGCATCAAAAGTTTTCCTTGACCTAAGAAATACTTTTATCCTTCTTACCAAGTTTTATCTTTGGCTTCTAATGACCACTTCTGAAAATCATTATCCAAAACTCTTGAGCCATCCTGTTTCACCAGAAATGAAAATGCAACCGTTGATTCATTAGGTTCATTTAGTTCCTTACACTTCCTTTGAGAGGATTAATCAGACAGAGTGAAGCTGAGAGTTCACCAGTAAATGAGCCCGAAAGTCTTCCCTTAGCTGAATTATAAATGGGTTTGAAAGCTCTTGAAAGATAGAGAAAAAGAAAATCTTGTGATCCAAAGGGAAGTGTCAGGGCAGATGAATAAATCTGAGACAGTGAAAACATTCAATGCTGTGGATGTTATGGAATCCAAGGGGTTGGGACAGACTGTGATGATACTATAATGATGGTGGAGAGCTCAGAGCATCTGTTGCTACTCCTGTCTCCTTCTACAGAGGCCTGTGTCTAGGCCAACCCAATGACGTACCTGAAGCACCATGGAAGAGAAAGGTCAGAGGAGAGGACAGGGAAGTAGGACTTCAGGGTCAGGCTTGTAAAGTGCTGAAATGACCCTCCACCTTCCATTCAACAAGGTGCTACTGCTCTCAAGCACAGGGTTCTTTCTGGCCTTAGGCACCCCTGTGGGTCACAGGTGTGTGAGCTCTGGGATAGTGGGAGCAGGAGGTCTGTGTGTTGTTATTGCCTGAAGATTCTTTATTGGATTATTCCTAAGACTCCATGGACCACTATGCTTAGATTCAGTAGAAATGTGTGTTTCTTCCATGAAGTAGACTAGAGTTAACCTGTCTAACCTTGGGTCATAATAGTCCCGTATCACATGAGCAAAATGCAAAGAAGACCTGAAATGAGGGCCTCTCTTCTTGCAGATGTGTTTTATCACAGAAGAAAGGAGACCTTTCCAGTGTTCTTGTTGGATGGCCAACATGTTATTTTTAAAAGAAATGTATGTTTCCTTAAGAGACATGCACATGTATGTTATAGAATGAAATAAAATAAATTCTCATCCCTTGCTTCACTCATTCCTTAGAGGCCACCGTTGCTAACAGCAGGTTTTAGCTGGGACACAGATGAAATCCTGCCTGGTCAATCCTGCCACTTGCTGTGCTCATTAGCAGAATGCCATGATATTGTGGCTTACTTCATTTGCCCTAGTGACTGCATAGTGACTCTGAATATACAAAACGACATAATGGAAGTGCACCTTCATGGATCTGTCCTTCTCTCTCTGGATAAACATTTAATTGCTGCAACGAACAACCTTGACTTCTATCACTAAGGTCAAGGTTCATTTTTTTTTTAAATAAAAACACATTTATTATGGTTATCATTTTGCAATATATACATGTATCAAACCATCACATTGTACACCTTAAACTTATACAATGTTATATGTCAGTCATATCTCAATAAAACTGGAAAAATACTGAATCAACAAACTTGACTAGTATTATATTAATCAGGACTTTCCCCTTCAAACTGATTGTTTTATTTTATTTTATTTTTTTTAAATTATTATTTATTTATTTATTTTCAGAAAAACAGTATTCATTATTTTTTCACCACACCCAGTGCTCCATGCAATCCGTGCCCTCTATAATACCCCCAACCTGGTACCCCAACCTCCCACCCCCCCCGCCACTTCAAACCCCTCAGATTGTTTTTCAGAGTCCATAGTCTCTCATGGTTCACCTCCCCTTCCAATTTACCCAAATTCCCTACTCCTCTCTAACACCCCTTGTCCTCCATGCTATTTGTTATGCTCCACAAATAGTGAAACCATATGATAATTGACTCTCTCTGCTTGACTGATTTCACTCAGCATAATCTCTTCCAGTCCCATCCATATTGCTACAAAAATTGGGTATTCATCCTTTCTGATGGAGGCATAATACTCCATAGTGTATATGGACCACATCTTCCTTATCCATTCATCCGTTGAAGGGCATCTTGGTTCTTTCCATAGTTTGGCGACTGTGGCCATTGCTGCTATAAACATTGGGGTACAGATGGCTCTTCTTTTCACGACATCTGTGTCTTTGGGGTAAATACCCAGGAGTGCAATTGCAGGGTCATAGGGAAGCTCTATTTTTAATTTCTTGAGGAATCTCCACACTGTTTTCCAAAGAGGCTGCACCAACTTGCATTCCCACCAACAGTGTAAGAGGGTTCCCCTTTCTCCACATCCTCTCCAACACATGTTGTTTCCCGTTTTGTTAATTTTGGCCATTCTAACTGGTGTAAGGAGATATCTCAATGTGGTTTTAATTTGAATCTCCCTGAGGGCTAATGATGATGAGCATTTTTTCATGTGTCTGATAGCCATTTGTATGTCTTGATTGGAGAAGTGTCTGTTCATATCTTCTGCCCATTTTTTGATGTGTTTGTCTGTTTCATGTGGGTTGAGTTTGAGGAGTTCATTATAGATCCTGGATATCAACCTTTTTTATGACTGAGTTGAAGATTATCTCTCAGGATCGAGATGGTCTCTTTGCCACTTGATCCAAAATTTTCTCCCTAACAGTGTTGACATCTGTCATGTCTGTTAATTAGTGAATGTGCATTAAAAGCCTTTTCTAGGAGTAAGGTCCTGTTAGTATTCCTTGGGAAATGTTGATGGTAGTAACTGCCACATTTAAGCCACCGCTCTATGCCAGATGCCTCATGAGAGGTTTTAATACTCTTCTCCGACAAGCCCCTCCGACAAGTAGACTAGAGACCGAGGCGGCCTTGGGCAAGATATAGGAGTCAGACCTGAGACCCGAATCGCTGGGGGTCTGATGCCCAAGCCGTGTGAAGCAGATTCCCCCAGACTGTTCTTATTCTCACCTCCTCCATGTACTGGAGTCCTCAACAGGCATAGGTTCTGTCCTCTCCTTCACACACTGAGCAGGCCAGCCATGGCCGGTTAATGCGCAGAGGACCAAAGGGCCCTTGCGGACATTGCCGCTTGGTCAAGGAGCTTGTCCAGTCCATAGTCTCAGAAGTGTAGAGCAGTGAGGACCTCAGCAGTAACTGTATGAGCAGAACAGCTTCGAACCTGGTCCAGAGGGGCAGTAAAGGAAAGTCACAGAACCACTTGCTGACCTACCAAGATCTAGAATTTTGTATGATAAACTGACAAGACAAATTCTTTAAGAAATAGTAAAACAAAGTCCGGGTTTACTGTAGAACTGATTAGAAGTGGCATAACAGAATAATCTGAAGGCAAAGAGGCTCTTTCAGGAAAGATTTTTCTGGGTGGGAAGGAGAACTGAATCAGCATTACAAGATAGGTGTCTTTGGAGAAGACTGACGTGATAGAAGCATGGCATGGGGGAGCAGCTGTGAGACCTTTAGAATTCATAGAGTTCATGGTAAAGACGTGAAAACCGAGATCATGACTGTGGACCAGACCCCATGCCAAGTGCTCCACATTCGATCTCCGTCTTAACCCTCACCGGTTGCATTGCAAGGTGGGAATTATTATCCCTGTTTTTCAGATGAAGAAACTGAGTCACAGAAAGCTTAAGTAAATTTCTCAAGGAAATACTGGGTTTTCATGAGCTAAAGCTTTTATATACGCTCTCTGTAGAAATCCGTGACTCCACAGCCTGGTGGTTCTCATTATATTTAAGCCCTGTGAGAGAATATTAAAATGGAGTCCCACTGGAATTCTACCAACACGATCTGTAAATAAATGCATTGCCTAGTAACATACAGAGTGGATGTTAGAGAGTTTCTATTAAAGAAAATGCTGTGCCTGTTGCTTAGGGCTTAGTAGAGTGGGCTCTAAGCTAAGGCACCAGATTTGGCTCTGCTACTCACACTGTGAGATCTCGGGAATCTTCGTTTTTCAGTGTCACATCTATGAAATGGTGCTAAGAAAAGAACTACACCATGGGGTGGTTGCAATAATTAACATGAGAGGAAACTGCTATGAAGCACAGCAAGATCTGCGAGAGTGTGCAAATGCTATGTTGGCTTTTTTATTATTATTATTAAGCAAAATTCCTCTTAACTCACCATATAAACAAGACTAGCGAAAGTCTCTGGATGGTTTTTCCCTTCAGGGAGTGAGTCAAACATCATAAACCCAGAGGGAGCAAAACTAAGGCAAACGCTGGAACTTCACCATTCTGGAGTTCAGTACAACGCCTGCCGTTGGATGGGGGCTTAGATGCTTGGAGGACCCATTTCTAGAACCCCTGAGAGTGAGCCTTCTTAAGTTTGCACCCTAGGCGCTTGGAGGCCCAGCCCTTTTCAGCAGGTTGGAACAGATAACTCCTTTAGAAAAGCTCCAGAATTATTCAGAGCAGCTTTCTCTTTTTGCTTTATGTGTCCAAACACAGTATCTCAAATCCAAATTCTAAAGCTCGAATCAAATTCTCATTTAACAGTGCTTTCCCTGCCTCTGTCCTTCTAGTTAATAGCCCAGGGTTTCATGAAATGATTCTCCAGACTCAGCCCACATGGATTGATGATTGCATCTCCAGGAGAGCAGAGCTGAGCCTCGGTGGCTCCCTCTAAGTACTTCTGCTCCAGTTCAGGCAGTGACAGAGCTAATCACACTGCCAGGAATAAAGGTTTACAGTCATCCCAGGTCTTGCTTTGTCCCTGCCTCCTACCCCCCGGCCTGTGGCCCTTTTCCATTGGTGCTTTGTGCTGTGATCTCTCCAACTCATTTTGATTTTGTCATTTTCTCAGACAACTTATCCATTGCTCTTTATATAAGTCAGTATTCTTTCTTTGCTTTTATTTTTCTCCTTTGAGCTTTAAAAGGTGTTCTTGACCTCTGTCTCAAGTTTGTCTCCAGCTTCTGCTCTTAGTTATATTTGTGTTTTATGCTTTTATTTCTTTACCAAATGGATCATTGCGCTCTTGAGGAGCCATACCTAGGCTTTGTGTTAGCTGGGTATTTGTACCGGCATCCACACGGGGTGGGTCCTTGGCATATGGTCGATGGCTGGTCTCATTGAGCCCTCAGCTGGTCACATCTGCCAGAAACTCAAGTTCAATCCCAATAAACAGATCCAAATGAGATTCTTCCCAAGGAGGACCTTTCTGAAGAAGACATTCTCAAGCTTTTATTTTTTTTTTAAAGATTTATTTATTTATTTATGTGACAGACAGAGATCACAAGTAGGCAGAGAGGCAGGCCGAGAGAGAGGAGGAAGCAGGCTCCCTGCTGAGCAGAGTGCCCGATGTGAGGCTCGATCCCAGGACCCCAAGATCATGATCTGGACTGAAGGCAGAGGCTTTAACCCACTGAGCCACTCAGGTGCCCTTACTGTTAAAATTTTTAAGGCAATTTATCTTTTCAAAGTTATCTATTTTTTTTCTGGTACTCTAATTTTATTAAGTAAATCTTTAGAACAGTTCCTGTGCTGGAAATCACCCTATCCTCATTCACAAAGGAATAGAAAGTTGAACCCTAGAATGTATTCGTGGTAGGAGAGAGCATGGTGCGATAGACCATTACGGTAAGCTCGTTGGCTTCAGCTTCAGCAAAAACTCAGGCTTTCTATTTCTCTGTGTTTGTAAATTTGTGTCCAGGGACTTGTTGAACTTGAGGAGAATAAAGGAAAATACTCGCTGGAAGTGGGGTCATGATCATTGCTGTAGAGAGCTGGCCCTGGGGGAGGGGCCTGCCTCTTCCCTAGAGGTCTGCTTCTTTGCAGCAGATGGTGGGTGGGCACCACACTTCTCTGGAGTCTGGCAGCACTGGTTACTATTGCTTCTTTTCTAGGTTAGCCCCAGAGGCTCCGCACCTTCATTTTACAAGCACAGTTCCATGTTTGATTGAAAGGTTGCATTGTTTATAACAAAGAGCATAGCATTTTAAAGCAATCTCCCCAATTTAATTCGTTGTAAAACCCTTTAACTGGAGAAAGAGAAAAAGCCTACATTTCAACATGTGTCACGGGAGAGTGAAAGATGGGAATCTCCAGATAAGCGATTTATGGGGGGTAATGAGTATAGAAGAATCCTATAGGAAGGGTGCTGAACTAAAAAATCTAATTTGCAAGGATTTGTCTCTTTTTCACTCCAGCACATCCTTGTGAGCTCTACTGCCGACCCATAGATGGCCAGTTTTCCGAGAAAATGCTGGATGCTGTCATTGATGGTACCCCTTGCTTTGAAGGTGGCAACAGCAGAAATGTCTGTATTAATGGCATATGTAAGGTATTGGGTATGTTTCCTTAATCTACAACTTCATTAAATCATGGTTTTTATTAATTCAGGAAGTCATATGTTCTAAGCTTTCTTTTGTGACTTTGACATATGGTCCTTTTTTTAGTATGTGATCTTCGAGACTGGACTTGACAGTCTTGATCAGAGTCAACAGTTTGGAATTGAAAGCTTTCACTCCTGCTGTGGTCTTTCTTGACTTCCTGATGTGCTCTGTAATGTCATTTTAGGCATAGAACAGGTCAAGTTGAAGAAGCAACAACTTAAAGGAAGAATTATTAGGAAGAGTTGACCCTGATTATTTTTGTGGTATTAAATTACTCATTGGTTACTTGCCAGCAGAGTACTTAAACTTGAGAAAAAGCTGAAATTAACAGTAGTTTGCGTAGTGTTTTGTGCAAAGCATTTTTATATGTAATTCTCCATTGATTACCAGAATAATCTACCATAAGAAGAGAGATGACTTGACAGGAACTTTTCAACCAGATCTTCTGATTCCTATTTAACTTTTCCACACTGACTCCATTAATCAACTCCGCCTTTTTGGAAATGAGAGAGACCTGATTTGTCCATGCTTTTATGTGTGCAGCCCATTGAAGAACTCCTCTCTGGTGCTCACAGTTTAGTTTGCAAGGACTTGATGAATAAGTTTTGTGACCCAACACCTGAGCATAAATGTCAGTTTAAAGAAAAGGTGTTTTTAATCAATAAATCAATGTAGAAAGTTCTAATTAGCTCTTAGGAAAGTACAGTGGTTAGGTCTCAGGCTCTAGAATGTGAACTTGATGCCATTGTGAACCAACCATATAACTCAAGACATTTTGCTGAGACTCAGTTTCTTTTTCTTAAAATTAGGATGTTAATGTATCTTCCTAGTTAGTGTCAACTAGGTTAAATAAAGACGGGTATGTTAAGCCCCTAACATAACAGAGTCCTTGGCACACAGTAAATTTCTGATGCATTTTAGTTTCTTCAACAAATGTTTACTGTAATTTTTTTCCCACTGGATTAAATTGCTGCCACAGAAGAAGGCTCCTGCCCATAAGGGTTCAGCACCCTGAAAAGATACGTTTATCACCGTGAAGTCGCCTATTGATTTATTCCAGTAGTGACCAAAATATAGGAGGCAACATGACAATTCCCGGGAATGAGTGAGTTTAAAAGCTAGTCCTAATCACACTCTACATTTCTAAGAACTCAGATGAAATTCTCGTTCAGACTCCTTACCAATTAGCTCTGTAGTTATAAAGAGCCAAAAGTAATTAATATGTATTCAAGTTAGATCTGTTCTCCAGAGTGGGAAGAGGTTTATCTAGCTAAGTCAGGCCAAAACAGCAGCATCGCTATGCAGAACAATAGGTTCTCAGGCCTGGCTGCCTATTAGAATCACCCAAATAGCTTTTAAAGACAGGTGATGTCCGGACTCAATCTCAAACCTGTTGATTCAGAACCTCTGGGATTCGGGGCCTGGGCACTGAAATTGTGAAAATTTCCCAGGTAATTGCCACATGCAGCTAGGGCTGAGGACCTTAATCACTATAAAATGAATGTGATGTTAAAATGATCTGTTAGACCTGAATACCTTTGCAAGCACAGCAATGGTATCTTTAGCAGAAGACAGAGAACACCGCGTTTTTTTCATTGTTGTTGTTTTTTATTGAAGGTCAAGCAAAGCTTTATTTTGCGCCAAGCATCAAGAATCTAACCGAACATTCGGGGCCGCACCTCTTACAAAAGAGAGTGACCCCTCTCCACTTCACAGACTAGCTTTTAAGGGCAAAGGCCATGTGGTCAGGTCTGGCCACGCACAGGTGGCCAATGAGATTGTAACACACACAGGAAATTCCACAGTGATGTTAGGTGACCAGTTGAGTTACAATTTATCCTAGTAGACATTTGAACCAGCCTATTACACCTTGATTGGGATTGGCGCCAAAAAGGCTCCCAAAGGGCAGGGCTCATACTCCTTGATAACCAGGGAGACAGTATGCATGCCCCCCCACTGATCGGATGTCTCCACCTGGCCTGACCCACTTTTGTATCTGGGCTTTGTTACCTGTAAATCCCCTGGGGGAAGGGGAGCAGGGACAGTTTCTAAATAGGTCCTTACATTCCCTCCTTTTCTTTGGAGACAAGTCAAATCTTTGACTTTTTAGTCAGTTCTATACCCTCCTTCGGCTGCTAGACTTTTTTAATGACTCCAGTGTGATTTACCCAAAAACAGTATTTCTCTACTAAGGTTATACAGAGCCCCCCTCCTCCTTTTATCAGAAACAGTAGGTTAAGCCCCCCCTTTTTTATTCATAATTGCTTATACCTCCTGCTTGTATCTTAACAGAGCCAACAATGAATTTAATGAACTCATTATTTTTTGAGTCTTAGCTTTAGTCCATGATTGGCAGGGTCCATTGGCAGCGGCATCCACTGGCATCCACCTCTGGGGGGCGTTCTGAACAAAACCTAAGGGATCTTGGGTGCCTCTCCTGAAGCCAATTAAATGAGCTGAATAGAAGAGGCTACAGTCTCTCAGCTTGACTTCCTCTTTTTGGAAACAAGTTAGGACTTTTTAGAAGCTTTAATTACCCACTTTCTCTCTTTACCACACTGAGGAAGTTTTTAAGCTTCAACATTATGTCAAGTTAAATTTGCCTTAATAGCCTAAATTCAATTTACCTTCCAAGGATCCAGGTTGTGGTTACTTCCAGCTTTGTTAGTTGTCTTACTCATTTACTACAGTTTTTTCAAAGGTCATTGATCAGATATTGAAATAAAAAGATACATCATAAGAAAAAACTGTAGTATCTAATTCACCTTTGTATGAAAATATGTTTGCTCACCTTCACATAAACATTCGTAGAATTTGCTTTTATTCATAT
This sequence comes from Neogale vison, assembly GCF_020171115.1. Lineage (NCBI taxonomy): Eukaryota > Metazoa > Chordata > Mammalia > Carnivora > Mustelidae > Neogale > Neogale vison. The sequence continues at coordinate 290,485,705 of NC_058091.1, forward strand.
ACTCAACAGTCCATTTTGAAATGATGATATTTGCCATCATTTTGGCTCATTAGACTTGCAGATTCTGTTGTCAGGAGAGTCACCAGGCCTTGATCAGAACGGAATTTGTTCTAGAAGGTGACTGTCTATTGATGCCCTTCTCCCATTTTTTAAAAGAGTTGTACTAAACTCTTTAAGTTAGTTTATCAAAGATATGAATTTAAACTTAGACTTTTCAGGCTATCTCCTGTTTTTAATCACAAGCATGGCATGGCATGGCATAAGCTTGCAAACCTGTGGGCAGGTAGTCCCACGCCTGCCCCCCAGTCCTTTCTCCTGAGAACCAGCTCTTGATTTCAGGTTCTTCTGTCTCCCCTTTTCTCCCAGTCCCCATGGCTCTGGCTTCAACTTCTTCCTGAGCAGCCCAGATGTCCTGATTTGTCACACCGGCTGTCCCCAGACTTCTCTTAGCCTTCTGTCCACCTCTCAGCCCAGGATCGTAGACCCAATCAACACTTTTTTGCTCTTATGCTCAACCTACTGTATACATCTTAGAATAGAAATGGTGACACTAATCCAAAAGAAAAGAGAGAAAGCTCAAATACATAAAATTATGAATGAAAAGGGAGAGATCACAACGAATACCAAGGAAGTAGAAACAATCATCAGAAGTTATTATCAACAGTTATATGCCAATTAGCTAAGCAACCTAGATGAAATGGATGCATTCCTAGAAAACTATAAACTCCCAAAATTGAATCAGGAAGAAATTAACAACCTGAATAGACCAATATCTAATAACGAGACTGAAGCAGTGATCAAAAACCTCCCAAAAAACAAGAGCCCAGGACCTGATGGATTCCCTGGGGAATTCTACCAAACTTTCAAAGAATAAATAATACCTATTCTCCTGAAGCTGTTTCAAAAAATTGAAGCAGAAGGAAAACTTCCTGACTCTTTCTATGAAGCCAGCATTACCCTGATCCCCAAACCAGGAAAAGACCCTACCAAAAAGGAGAATTTCAGACCAATATCACTGATGAATATGGATGCTAAGATTCTCAACAAGATCCTAGCAAAGAGGATCCAACAGCACATTCAAAAGATTATCCACCATGACCAGGTGGGATTCATCCCTGGGCTACAAGGATGGTTCAACATTTGCAAATCAATCAATGTGATACAACAAATTAATAAGAGAGAAGAACCACATGGTCCTCTCAATTGATGCAGAAAAAGCATTTGACAAAATCCAGCATCCGTTCCTGATTAAAACGCTTCAAAGTATAGGGATAGAGGGAACATTCCTAAACTTCATCAAATCTATCTATGAAAGACCCACAGCAAATATCACCCTCAATGGGAAAAAGCTTGCAGTCTTCCCATTGAGATCAGGAACACGACAAGGATGCCCACTCTGACCACTCTTGTTCAACATAGTATTAGAAGTCCTAGCAACAGCAATCAGACAACAAAGAGAAATAAAAGGTATCCAAATTGGCAATGAAGAAGCCAAACTCTCTCTCTTTGCAGATGACATGATTCTTTATACGGAAAACCCAAAAGACTCCACCCCCAAACTACTAGAACTCATACAACAATTCAGCAACGTGGCAGGATACAAAGTCAATGTACAGAAATCAGTGGCTTTCTTATACACTAATAATGAAAATACAGAAAGGGAAATTAGAGAATCGATTCCATTTACTAGAGCACCAAGAACCATAAGATACTTGGGAATAAACCTAACCTCTTTGGTTAGAGGAATAAAGATACCTGGGAATAAACCTAACCAAAGAGGTAAAGGATCTGCACTCGAGGAACTACAGAACACTCATGAAAGAAATTGAAGAAGACACAAAAAGATGGAAGACCGTTCCATGCTCTTGGATCAGAAGAATAAACATTGTTAAAATGTCTATACTGCCTAGAGCAATCTATACTTTTAATGCTATTCCGATCAAAATTCCATTGGTATTCTTCAAAGAGCTGGAGCAAATAATCCTAAAATTTGTATGGAATCAGAAGAGACCCCGAATCGCTAAGGAAATGTTGAAAAACAAAAATAAAACGGGGGACATCACGTTACCTGATTTCAAGCTTTACTACAAAGCTGTGATCACCAAGACAGCATGGTACTGGCATTAAAACAGACACATAGACCAGTGGAACAGAGTAGCGAGCCCAGATATGGACAACTCTATGGTCAAATAATCTTCGACAAAACAGGAAAAAATATACAGTGGAAAAAAGACAGTCTCTTCAATAAATGGTGCTGGGAAAACTGGGCAGCTATATGTAGAAGAATGAAACTCGACCATTCTCTTACACCATACACAAAGATAAACTCAAAATGGATAAAAGACCTCAATGTGAGACAGGAATCCATCAGAATCCATCAGAACATAGGCAGTAATCACTTCGATATCAGCCACAGCAACTTCTTTCAAGAAATTCAACTGTGTGAATCCCCGCGGAGTCCTCCACCTTGCCTGGTAGTCTTGCTCCCTGTCCTAAGTGCGCCCCCTCGCTGGTTTCTCTCAGAAACTGTCCCAAACCCGCTTTGCTCTCCCTGGGCTGTTTTGGCCATTTCAGTGATTTGCTGAACATCTTCTTATCAGTTTGTCTGGAGCACATCTCCCTCCAGAATGTCAGGTCCTCCGCAATCTACAGAGTGAAAGAAAATATTTGAAAACCAAATATATGACAAGGGGCTAATATCTGGAATGTGTAAGAAACTCCCAACAACTTAAGAGCAGGAAAACAAATAACCCGGTTAGAAGAACAAGCGGAGGACCTGAATAGGTATTTCTCCAGAGAAAGCATAGAAATGGTATGTGGAAAGGTGTTTAACAGTATTAAACATCACAGAAATACTAATCAAACCCACCATAAGATACCGCTCACACCTGTTGGGATGGCTGTCTTCAAAAAACCAAAAGATAGGTGTTGCTGAAGATGTGGAGAAAGGGCGACCCTGCTCACTGTTGGTGGGAATGCACAATCATGCAGCCACAATAGAAAACAATACGGAGGCTCCTGCAAAAAACTAAAGATAGAACCTACCAGAAGACCCAGACATGAGATTTCTGGGTGTGTATCCAGAAGAATTGAAATGAGGATAATGAAGAAATGTCTGTTCTCCCACGTTCACTGCAGCATTATTTGCAACAGCCAAGAAATTAAAACAACCCAAACGTCCATCAGCAGATGAAAGGACAAAGAAAATGTGGTCGGTACCGTGTTGTAGCCCTACGACAGAATTTTGTTCCATCCCAGCTTTTGAGAAAAGGGAAATCCTGCCATTTGCGACAATAGGGCTGAGCCTGGAGGACATTACGCTAAGTGAACATGCCCCTCACAGAAGAATGAACTCCACAGGATTCTATTTACCCGAGAATCTATTATAGTCAGACTCATAAAAGCTAAGAATAAAGCAGGGATTGCCAAAAGCTGAGGGGAGGGAACCACGGAGAGCTGTTGTTCAGTGGGTACAAAGTTTCAGTCAGGCAAGACGCAAAGGCCTATGTATCCCCATGGCTGTGGTGCCAATGGTTAACACGCTGTACTGTGCACCTAGACATTGTTTGAGAGCGTAGATCCCCCGTTCGAAGTTCTTAGCACACACACACAGAGTCACAAGGAAACATTTGGGGGGCGGGATATGACTGTAACCTTGACCGGAGTGCTGGTTTCACAGTTATTTGTGTGAATCCAGACTCGTCAAGTTGTTTGTGTTAAATTGGTACCGTATTTTCTATATCTGCTATGCCTCAATCAAGCTGTTCTTTATTTTTTTAATTTTAATTTTATTTTTTTAAAGATGAAACTGGGACTCACAGGAGTTCCTTAGGTATTCTTTTTTAAAGATTTTATTTATTTATTTGACACAGAGAGAGAGAGAGCACAAGCAGGGTGAGCAGGAGGCAGAGGGAGAAGGAGAAGCAGAGAGCAGGACCTGGGGTTTGACCCCAGGACCCCCCGGGATCATGACCTGGGCCAAAGGCAGATGCTTAACCAACTTAACCAACTGAGGTGCCCCAAAAAGCTGTTTGTTAAAGAAAGAAATTATATAATGGGAAAGTTAAAGGATTTCTCTTTTGATGTTGCTCACTGGAGTGGCAGTTGGGCACACGAGGAGTCCCATCAGAGGAAATCCTGGCTGGAGTCATTGTCCACATTCAGTGGCAGCAGGAAAGCCACCTCTGATTCTGCTGAAGGTGGAAAGACAATACTGTCATGGGTCCCTTGCCAGAGCATAGGATGCGAAAAGCTGAGTGACATCTATTTGTTTTCCCCTGGGAGCCCTTTTGTTTTATGTGCAGCAAGGATGACCAGCTCATGTCTTCCCAGGCCTCGTGGTAGACATTGAACTCAATGTTGCTTGGGCTGGGGGCCGATGACGGGAGAAGCAGTTGGAGTGAAGTCTCTACAAGAACCCCTTGACTACACTATGAGACATTCTCTGTGGGGTCTCCAGTCTCTGCAAGAACCCCTTGACTACACTGTGGGACGTTCTCTGTGGGGTCTCCCTCCCCCGGCCCCCACCTCCATCCCCAAGTATGCGGGCAGATGCTGCTGAAGAAGAGAGATGAGCCCAGCGTGGTTGTTTTCCTGGCTTTCTTAATGTTATTCTTCCCATTTGTATCTATCCTCTTTTGGTAGAGATTTGAAAAGACACTTTAATGTTCCTGTGTATCAGGGTTGATATCCTGGCTCATCCCAAATCGGTGAAGGAATGAAGGCCTCTGGGGCTACGATGTGTACAGATCAGCTCATCAGCATATGCTCCAGCCTGCTGAAAACACGGCGCATTGAAGAGCTGACGTTTTACTCATGACTGAGTACACATCCTGACAGTTTCTCTTTCTTTTGATTAGCATGAGTAATTTTTTGATCTCTTAGCACTTTATTTTTTCCCAGCTGGGTCAAGTAGCACAATCCTTGGAGCTGAAGAGAGAGTTAGTTTGAGGAATGGAGGTATTTCCTGTCACTGGCCATTAATTCTCTTTTCGGCTGGTGAAGGGAGGGTGTATTTAAAAATCCAAACTGTTCTTCCTTTCAGTGGATTGGAATTGGCTCTAAAACAAGAAAGGAGATGTGACGGGTACTGGCTGCCCTGTGGAGGTGCCTAGTCACTATGGTGTACACCTGAAATTCTCCTGGAATGAAAACACAAACTTAGAAATATAAAAAATAAAACAAGGAAGGGAATTATGTTTGAAGTAGGGAAAAAACTGCCTAGCCACATCTTCGCAAGGAGATGTCTGACTAGTAGGATATGGTCCAGTTTCCCTCTCTCTGTTGCCAGAGAGCAAGCAACCAAGACCTCCGGCGGAGGCTCGCGTGTTTCATGACTTTCTATGTGTCATGATTTTTTGGTATCTGATGCTACTGAACGCCCCCAGTTTAACTGCCCTTTTCCAGCCTGGAGATTTTCAGGCGGGAGAGATTTGGCTTAGGAGAAGAGCTCATGGTGAGGGAAAGAAGGTGACGGAGAAGGGCCGATGGGCAGAGCCCTGGGAGGGGATCAGGTCCAGAGCAGGATGAAGTCAGTCTCGGCTCCTAGGAGAAAGCTCACGGTGGCTGGGGTTCAGCCAAGGGGTCTTAGGGAGCTTAGGGGGCTCCAAAGCATCTGATGATGGTCCGCAGGTCAGAGATGTCATATCTTGTGAGACTGAAGGAGTCTCAACATTGAGCCCACTCCTCGGTGGCTGCCGGGTCGCCGGCTGTGCTCAGACAAGAAGCAGAGAGCACCCCAGTGAGGCCCGTAGAGGGATTGAACCACCACTATATTACAGGCAGAGGAACTCGCGTCATTCCCGGGAACTCACTGAAGACGAAGGGACAGGAGGTTTGCACATCAGAAGGGGATTTACTGTTCCAGCAACTCTGATTCCAAGACATTCTCCATGTTAACTGTTTGGAACTGTGTTCAGCTCTGCCTGGGACTCAGGAGAAACTGGGAACCCACTCAGTGTGCCCGTCTTTCCCCTCTAACCAGGTGGTTCCTTTATTATCAGTGGACGCTGTGTTTCCTCCTCTGGCTCACCCCAGGGACAGGAACCATTTGTCTCTGTATCTGTCCCCAGCCCAGATCTCATCAAGAGCGAAGGGGAAAAGGAGAAGGAAGGTGTGGTGTCCCCATCCGTGTCAGTCACCTGCAGCCTCTCTTCCCCACAGATGGTCGGCTGTGACTATGAGATCGGCTCCAATGCCACAGAGGATCGCTGTGGCGTGTGCCTCGGGGACGGCTCTGCCTGCCAGACTGTGAAGAAGATGTTTAAACAGAAAGAAGGATCTGGTAACAAACAAACGATTCGGTGTAGTGGGGGGCTGAGAATGGAGAGCAAGACGGATGGCTGTGTTTTAAAGCTGATTGTAACTTTCGAAGAACTCCGCAGGGATGCACCCTTCACAACAAGGGGATAAGGGCTCTTGGACAGTTTTCAGGATGGGGCTGATCTCTCGGTACTTACAGAAAGTCTCCCACTGCACAGGGGCTGTCCCTGGGAAAGGGAATGAGTGTCATCCAGATCTGAAAGCCAGTGGCATAGGCATGGACCTCAAACTAGGGCACACAGAGATCAAAAGTTGGCCCCAAAGGGCACCAACAGAGGGTGGGCTCTAAGGGAGAGGGCAGAGAAGCTGGTGGTGGGCTTCAAGGCGGAAGGCTCAGGGTGCACCTTCAAGGACAAAGGAGAGGCAAGGCAAGGGGGCTTGGGCTCATTCTACTTCCCCATCTCTCCCAGGGCGTCCCAACCCCTCCCTCCCTATGGTGCCCCAGCTGGTGACTGCCACCTGATGTCCCCTCCTAACCCATGCTCTGCTGTTCCTTTCCCATGATGACCTTCTGCAAGGTTTCTTCTTTGTGAAACTCTGGGCTAATAATAATCCTCGGGAACAAATAACTCTCCCACCCCGAATCTGCTGTGACCCCTGCATATTTGTCTTCAGGTAAAACTGCTGGTCCTTTGGCATCAGCAGTGATTGATAGCCAGACGGGTCTTGGGAGGAGGACAAGTGAGGCCCGGAGATGATGAAGACAACTCAGAGTATCACAGTTTAGGCTCCCTGAGAAATACCCTAAGACAAGAATTCGGAAACCAGGAGCTTATTTGCGGGTTGGGGGATCCTGGAAAACACAAGTAGTACATCCAAAAAGTGAAATGGGGAAGGAGGAGAGCCAAGGAAGGGTGCATCATGAAACCAGTGACCATAATACAGGAGCCAGTGTAGACATCATACATTGGAATTTTCCCGCCCAAGGGGTGAAGGAGCCAAGACGAGATATGTCAGCTCCCTCCGGTCACGGCTTAAGGCTGCTTCGGGGAGGGGTAGTTAGGTTGTTAATTCTCCGTATTCCGAAGAAATGCAGGTACTGGGAGTAGGGAGTCCACTGTGCACTCCCCAGGTAGGGCCCGAGGAGAGGAGCCTCGTCTACACTGGAGTGTTACCCGGGGCGGGAGTGACGGGGACTCCCAGATACAGTGGGCCGCCCTTTTCCTTGGTCCCAAGAAAGCAGTGCCTCTCTTTGAGTCATGCTCGCCACCCAGGACAAAGCTACTAAGTATGTCCTCGAGTTTCGTGTTCATTGATTAGGTGCCCTGTTGGTCCCTGGGACACATCACAGTGGATGACCTGAATTTGTTTAATTTTGTCCCTATTTTTTGATCGTTGACTATTGAATTGATAAGGTTAAACTGTAAAGTGAAATGCTTAATTATCACTGAAGGATTGTATTTTATGTCTGTCTATTCGATGGCTTAGTATGCATGAAACGTATCCCTTTGCGTTACTTACCTGGAATGTGAATGATAACCCAGTGTTTCCTCAAGCATCCTACGATAGCTAATATTTATTCCATCTTATTTATAAAGTTGATATGTAAATATTTTGTTATTTAAATGTGACCTCATTTACTTGGATTATAAAGTCATCCTTAAAATCACATTTCTACATTTGAGCTCCGTAGTATTTGTTAATGGGGGAGGGTTCATCTCTGACCTCAGATACCCTATGCTCCTAACATTATGGTAACTCATTTGAAAAGCATTTTTCATTCTTGAATCTTCATCACTTAACCTCTTAATTAGGTAAGCCTTTAGGAAACTGGGCTTTAGTTCTGGATTCTTGACTCTACTCTGGTTTCTTGGGAGGAAAAGCCCAGAAGCATCTTGAGCCACACTTCCACCCCCACCACTGCCTTAGAGACCTTGCGCTTCCGTCCACATGCCCAGCACGGGGCTCCCTTGTGCCTTTGGTTTTCAGTTCTCCTTCTCCCATTTGCTTCCCAGAGAGCTTCTGATGGCCCTTGGTACCCAGGAAGGGGTGTCAACTTGAGACCCTGCGTGTCCTGAGAGAGCCTCAAGCCTCTCTGGCCATGCTACCTCCAGCACTGTGAGGAAATCCAGCCAGATCTCACTCTGGACTCTATTAACCCCCAGCGGGAGCATCTGTCTTCCTTTCACCCACTGGGAAGATCCCACCTTTGCTGCGTGCCTGATGAAGCCAGGTACAAAACAAAAACAAACCCAAAACCCCCAAAAAACATAAAAAACCTTAAAAAACAAAGACCCTGACTGCCACCACTCCACGGTGAGAATGAAACCCAGAAGTAACGCAAAACTGCAGGAAATGGAGTGAGATGGCTCTGGGCAGATTGATTAACCCAAAGGCCAAAGTCAAAAGAAGGGATTTAACATCCTCTTTCTGAACACACCCAAGGCATAGTTAGTTGTTTTCTGTGTATATTTTCACATGGCCTTCCTTCTCCTTACATTGTGTTCTTTCTCTCTAGTGCACTTATAAACCGAGGGCTGAATTGTCTTTTAGGTTTTGTCACCACCCTGCCCCACCCCAAGTCAGCGAACATGATTTCTATCTGTAGGAGGTATTCAGTAAGAGCTCATATAAAGTCAAATGAAAAAAGGTTTTCTTACGGTTGATTCCATATCCCTTTGACAATAAAGGAGACCAATCATTAACACATTAACACATTAACACGTGTGACCCATACATTGATGGGATATTGGATATTTTTTCCTCTGTGTTGTCCTGCTGTTGTAGTGTTGCAGTTCTGGGGTTTTTTTGTTTTTACTTTTTTAACATGAACTGGTACAATATTGTAATCGTAATTATTGTAAACCCAATGTTGTAACACTGGGTTTTGGTCACTTGCTGATTGTAGCCCAAAGACATAAAGCTTAGTTTTCCCTTTCTTACACATATTCTGAAGTATTCTTTTTTCCTTGTGTCTCCACCCAGAACTGTGGTTTCTTTAAAAAATAATAATAATAATAAAGAAGAACCATGGTTTCTTTGGTGGGTGGCGGTGACTGGCGTGGGGGGCTCACACTGTCACTTTGTCTCCCTGGTCAGGGCACCACATTTGCCTTCGGGAATCTGTGACATGTGGTGAGCCCTGACAGAGGATTCTTCCAGAGCAAGTATGATTTTGCAGTCATTTACATGGGGGCTTGGTTAGAGATGGCTTCGTTATCCCAGTAGTTACGCGTGGGATCTCTGGAGCCTTGTTATCACAGCCATGACCTTGAGAGAAAGCCCGGAGATTGGCAACCATCAGACAACATCAGAAAAACAATGAAATTGGGCAACAGATACAATTAGTACGAGAGGCAAGATAATCTCTGTGACTAGGAAAGAATGGGAACATGTAGTCATGTAGTCAGTCACCTAGAAGAATCTGAAACTCTTTTAAACCTTGCGCGTGTCTGCTTGGGTTCTCCTTCCTTCTGTTGACTTGGGCTTGTAGTTTCTTTTAGCAGAGGGGTTGAAGACAAGAGTATAGGCGGTAAGTCTACATTAGAGATGCACATAGTGGTCAGACCCAGCTTCTCCTCTCTGACTGCTCCTGCCTTTGATGATGGAAGTATGAAATACTAGCCAAGACCTTTTTTCTTGGCCCTATGTTGTTGTCGCTGTTTTGGTTTTTTTGTGAGTGCTCCTAAGAAACAGGATGATGAATGATATGGAATTAAAATAGGCTGGGAGATAAGAGACCAGGTACTGATCCAGATTACCATTGGCCATGGGGAAGTCACCCCTTTGGACCTCCATTTCTGAGGCCCCTTTCAACCCTGTCTTGTATTTTATATCTTCCTCCTACCCTTAGCCCTAAGGCTGATCATTTGTTTGTTGATATCTAAAAGTTGAGGTTGGGCAGAGTCTCTCAGAGCTGTCTTTATCCATGGCCCCCTTGGGCTATCCCAACTACTCAGTCCCTGTCTACACTGTGAAGAGGACCTCATTCAGTAGACTCAGTGCTGGGCACCACACGACAGCATCGCCTCTTTCAGTTAGTGTCACACGTGGGGAACATAAGGCCCACTTTCTTGCAGACTCTCCAGGATAGCTTCCATTTCCTCTTTTGGAGAAAGAAAAAAGAATTGCCATCTTGGGATAATGCCATGGTTACCATGAGGAAAAGTGTCTGGAATTAAAGAACTTAGGTCCAGAATACAGTGAACTACGTACAGATATTATCACTCATTCATTTAGCCATTCACTCTGTTATTTGAGAAATGTGGAGTACCTATTGTGTGCTTGGCATGGAGGATAGAATGACAAATAAGACAAGGACTCCCTCCACTGCCTTCCCTGCCTTACTCCAACCAGGTAAGATAACAGGCCTGGGCCCCATTCTGCCATGTGACCCTTAGGCAGAATTTAAATGAGGAGCCTTGTTCAGAAGGAACTGGGTAGAGCATTAAGCTGTCTTCTTTTAAGGGCACCCTGGGCTTTTTACCCATACCTTGACCTTCATCCCAAACTCTTGTAGCCCATTCTTTTTGGCCTAGAACACTGACCCATTGTTGTCCATTTCCTCAGCCTTGTTCCCTCCCCCGCCATTGCCTAATTTTCTTGATTCTGTATGACTCACTCTCTTGGTCTTAAATGTTAAAACCTGACAGTTTTTAGCCTCTTGAACTAATTCACCAACTTCTTAAAACTACTGCTCTGGACTCCTCTGTCCTTGCTTGGTGTCTCCAGACTTGACTACTGCCAGACCCAGTGATCACTAAACCAGGTCCTGGTCTTGCTCATACTGGCTACTTTCCTCTGTTGCTGGGAACAAGGACTCTCATTCTCTGAGTGCCCTGGAACCCTGATACAGGTGATTGTATCACTTAACTCACTGCCCAAACTGCCAGCCTCGGTTCCTACATCCTTTATTCAACCATAAGCAGAAGGTGCTGCTGCCAGTATCCACATCTTCAGGAGATTCCTGGAATGTGTGAGAAAAGCAACTGCCTAGGATTCTGCTCGAACCTAACCACCCAGATACCCACCCAATTCCCAAACCTGTGTGTTTACATCCTTCATTCTTCCAACTGTAGCTTCCTAGTCTCTGCTGCTGATCTACTTGGCTGGATTTGGTTCACCTAGAGTTAGGAATTGACAACAGTTTCAAGTTTGCTGTTGGCTTACGAGAGAATAAGGCCCACTCTGATTTTAGATGGGTGAATGACACGAGGAGGTCAGTGTCATAGATTACTGGTTTGCTAACAACATACACAACTGCCTGGGACAGGGAAGCCGAGGGCTAGGAGATGAGTCCACAGAGACTGGATGATAATCTCATAATAAAACATTTCCGAAGAAGTCTGAGGTAGAAGGTAATGCTTCACAAGAAGAAGGGATGTGGCTTCCTTGAAACCAGAATATCACCTCACGTGGAAACTGTCTTAGATCAGGTTTTCTAGGAAAGCCTAGGTTGGAAGGAACGGGAAGGGAAGGGGAGGCATAGGCACTCTACTGGATAGTTATCCTATCAAGAGACCTCAGGGCTGCCATCCTTTGTCCCAGAAGCATTTAGGGTCAGGAAGCCCCTGTCAACATCTGTTCCCTCTCCTACGTTTCCTTTCCTCCAGCCTCTAGCAGGCGGGTTGTGGTTGCTCATTGTGTGTGCCAAGGTTCCAGTGCCCCTGAAACTTACTTTTTGAAATAATTGAAGCTAAAACTCGCAATCTAGGACAAGGCACTTGGACTTCTCAAAAGATCTACTGGGCACATTTATGTGTACGTAGTTCTTCCTCACTCTGATTTGGGAGGGGGTCAAATGCAGGGTTGTACCTGAACTTGACATTGACGTGTCTTTGCTGTCAAGACAAGCATCAGGGGAGAGATGGGCTTTTCCCAGGAGCCTCCTCACATTAAACCATGAGATTTGGCCCTGCAGTGAGGATTGTTTTGTTCACCGTGATCTGACAGCATAAATCTTTTTTTAAAAGATGAGCTTTAAAAAGATGTCTGGGGTTAATAGAATGACCTCTTTGTGAACACATTTTTATTAGAAGTGACTGGAAACCAAATATGCTATCGGGTAAATCCTTTTTTGTGAATTACAAAGGACAGCTGGATAAGATGCACTTTAGCCCCAATAATCTATTCCAGCTCTTAACGATAATTCTGAAGCAAGGCCAGTCTTCTGCCCCAGTCCCGGAGGCCCTGAGTATTCTTTCAACTCAAGGGGCTCAGGACTCAGTGATGGGATGTTTTCTCCACATGAGTCTCCATGGGCCCAGACGCCTTCTTTGAGGTCAAGATTAACATTTTCCTACTTGCCCCAGTTTTCCCAGTATTGCCCCCGTACTGGTGCAAATGACTAATGTTTCCTAGGGAAGGTGGGAAAGAAGTGATTTTCTGAATGAAAAATTCACCCTTCTTAACACATTGGATATAATCTTACTAACCCTGAAAAGCCGCCTTTTGACACAGAATAAATGTCTCAGTAACTTTCTACCCTTACTTTTATCTTTTTAAGATTTTATTCATTTATTTGACAGAGAGAGAGAGAGAGAGATCACAAGTAGGCAGAGAGGCAGGCAGAGAGAGAGGAGGAAGCAGGCTCGCCATTGAGCAGAGAGCCTGATGTGGGGCTCGACCCCAGGACCCTGAGCCCATGAACTGAGCCAAAGGAGAGGCTTAACCCAAAGGGCCACCCAGGTACCCCAGCTTTCTACACTTACTTTTTAATAGGATTCTCATTTCTATAAAGAAGACAGTTGAGGGTAGGATACTCAGAGGGGTTTTTAAAATCTCTTTCTACCAAGCACATTTTTTATTAAAAATGCTATTTTAAGAATTGGTTAGCAAACCTTAGATATATGTATATGTACTTTCCACCTAGGTATGTGATGTAGCATAGATACCTTCCTCTCTTGGGAACTCAGTTTTCTCATTTAGTAAGCAAAATCTTTGTGGCCATTTGTTTCCAATTAAATGCCCATTAATAGCAGATTGGTTAAATAACTGGGTTTATGTTATTTTTGCAGTTGTTGAAATGCTCCAAAAATATGGAAAGATATGTAAGGTATATTAAATCCAGAAAGCAGTACCTTGGAATAGTTCATGTAACACGATCCCACTGGTTTAAAAAATTATGTGTATATGTGCTTTATGTATGCAAGCAAAAATTTTAGAAGAGAATCCAATAAACTATTAACTGTAATGGTCTTTGGAACATAGGACGGGGAAGAAAGGAAAATTGAAACTTTTATTTTTCATTTTATACACTTCTCAAGTGTGGGTTTTTTTTTATTATGTGCAAAGGAGTCTGGTGGTACATCATGGTTCTTTTTAACTCCAAATTGCTATAATTTTATCTTTTCGCTTCCCCCTAGATATTCTTTTACAAATATGTATTACAAATGTGCATTACTTTTGGTCACAGCTAAATCTGCCTCAGTTTACATCTTCCATCTGTAAACTGTTCAGAAGCAGCACTTAGATTCACCGAAATCTTTAATCTAATCTGATGTACCTCCACTTCGAATTTGGGAGAATCTGCCACGATAAACATTTCTCATTTTGGATTTTCTCTCTTAAGTGAAAGATAAAAAGCAAAAGTCTTTTGGATTTTTTCCCATTTAGTTCTCATTGGTTTGTTTTTGGGGGGGGGTTGTTTTGCTGTTTGTAAACAAAGGTGATGCCAGTAGATCTACTGCCATGAGTTCTGCTGTGAGAAGGCAGGGGACATCCCAAGTCAGAAAGCGGCTGCAGGTCGCAACACTCCAAAGCATTTCAGAAAATTGGATTAGCCTCCTGACATGCGATAAATAGTTTCCCTGAGCTCATTATAAATTTGTAGTTTTAGGGCACTTGGGTGGCACAGTTTGTTGAGCATCTGCCTCTTGGTTTCAGCTCAGGTCATGATCTCAGGGTTGTGAGATTGAGTCTTGCATTGGGCTCCACGCTCAGGTCAGAATCTGCTTCAGATTCTTTCTCCATATTCCTCTGCCCCTCCCTGCTCACATTCTCTCTCTCTCTCTCTCTCTCAAATAAATAAATAAAATTATTTTAAAAATTTTGTAGTTTTAATCAGCCATCTCAGGCAAGTATTGCGAGGGCCACATGCAATTTAATCAAATACCATGAGACCTGCATTTTGGTCTTGCTGGATGGGAGCTTCCAGTTTGAGAAACAGAGCAAAGGATGTGGCTCCTGAGCTTCTGAGCCAATGGTACCTGCCAGCCAGCCCTAGGACCTGAGCTCCCAGCACCCCCCGTTAGGGTGGGTGTCTCCAGTGCAAATGACCAGGATGATCAGGGTTTTAAAGCCAGAATTTGTATGGAAAGGTTAAAAGAACAAGGAATGTTCTGCTTAGAAAAGAAAAATAATTGAATATTGGAGTTGTGAGGGATATCAGACATCTCACTGGAGCCCCTTCATGGTGCAGAGGACATTTAAAGAAGTTAAATAAGTCCGTGAACACCATAGAGCTCACTGAAGGTGATGCAGAAACTGGGACTCACGTGTTCTGACCCCCTTGCCCTGGCACATTTGCGTGCCATCCCCAAAGTCCGTGTTTTTTTCCATTCCATCGCACTGATGAAGTGGTGGTTCTTAAGAAGCACAAATAGGATAAATGCCTGAAGTGCTTAGCATGGAGTCTGCCTAAGGGAGGAGAGCATTATGTGTTCATTCCTTTTGTCCCCAGTATGTCTCCTGCCGTGACATCCAGTAAATGAGGGTAGGACAATAGCTCGACTTGATCATCATCTTTAAATGGACACCCTCTGTGCTTTGTCAGGAAAGTAGAATGTAAGTTCATATTTTAGCAAAACATAAAAAATAAGAAAAAACCCTGTTTAATGAACAGAATTGTCCAGCGATACAAAAAGCTGTGGTCAGAGCAGAGTTTCTCATTGGTAGCTATATTCAAGAGCACCAGGTGGCAGATGATCCAAGATTCCCTCAGGGATTCTCTTAATGAATTTAAGCTATGATTAGATTATTTCTGAGAGTCTTTCTTTAATTTGCAGGCAGTGGGGAATGCATGAGCAGAAGGGCATATCCAATACAGGGTTCAAGAAGATTCATCTGATAGCAGCAACAAATGGGGAAGTAGAAATGCTAATTAGAAGCTAGTTAGGCTGTATATTTTTGAACTATCAACTTAAAATCACAGAAAAGTCAATTCTGGATCAACCACAAACCCTTTAAAGTCTGCGTTTATTTCACCTCTTCTCCCAAAACCGTGTGTACACCGAGTCACAGAGCTCCTGGGAATTCGGCTCCCATGTCTAATTCCCCGTGTCTAGTGCATCTGCTCATTCCTGTGACAACCCAGGAGGAATGCAAGCGCACTCAACAATGGGGGATGAATGATGGGTCAGAAATAGGTAGAGTTCAGCTAAGCCAGTGTGCCGCTTTCATTACTGTGTCTTCTCTCCTTAGGTTATGTTGACATCGGACTGATTCCAAAAGGAGCAAGGGACATACGGGTAATGGAACTTGAGGGAGCTGGAAACTTTTTGGCCATCAGGAGTGAAGACCCCCAAAAATATTACCTCAATGGAGGTTTCATTATCCAGTGGAATGGGAACTACAAGCTGGCGGGGACCACGTTCCAATACGACAGGAAAGGAGACCTGGAGAAGCTGATGGCCACGGGTCCTACCAATGAGTCAGTGTGGATCCAGGTAATGTGGAAGCAAAAGGAACTGCTGATAGGTATATTACTTAGGGTCTTCCTGATTTTCTTTTCCAAGGTGTTTGCTATAAAACACTAATTAAGAACTTATAAAACTTCCTTTAACAAGGAGCAGGGAGGAAAGCAAGGCATTACTTTGTGCTTTTAATCCTTTATTGCCTATAAATTGCTGAAACTCTGAAAATGAAGTGCTGGGGCCCCGAAAGTCATCAGTTGGGAGTTTGGAGTTCATCTTCCAGTATGATTGAAATAGGCTGTTTATTGGAGGGTGATTGTTTCTCTGGTGTAAAAAAGGTGCTGTCAGTTGATGTCCATCTGGCATGAGTTTCCAGGTAGCTTTCTGGCTGTGGTGTTGGACCAACATGGTTTTTTATGTTATTATGTTATTATGTGGTTGTTGGTAGGCAGGAGGTTCGATTTTGTGAAGCTCTTAGAGGAGAATGGGTTGATAAGGTAATATGTGCACCTTAAAGGCATGGGTGATTCATCTTTCATGTTGGCAAGGAGCTAAAGAGAAAGAGTGAAATCATCATAGCAGGAGAGACCAGGCCAGTTGGGGATGACCAGTGGTCCAAGAGAGAGAGTCAGATTTAACCATATTTAGAAGTAAGAGAAAGGTGATTCCAGAGGCAGAGATCAGAGCACTCACAAAAGCCAGAGATGAAGACTTGACAGCTATGAGTCATAAATGTCTAGAAACCAGACATCGTACCCAACGACATGGTGAAGATTTCTATACGGGAATCCTGACCCCAAGGAGCATCCAATCCATCACCTGTAACCTGTAACGTTAAGATGAAGCCATTTTAAACGTGTGGTAAGGGGGCACCTGCGTGGCTCAGTCAGTTGAGTGTCTGACTCTTGGCTTCTGCTCAGGTTGTGATCTCAGAGACGTGAGATGGGTCCCACATGGGGCTCTGTGCTTAGAGTAGAGTCTGCCTGGGATTCTTTCCCTCTCCTTCTGCTCCTTGCCTGGCTCGCATGCTTGCTGGTTTCTTTCTCTCTCTAAAATAAGTAAATAAATAAAAGCTTTAAAAAGAAATACATAAGTATGTGATAAGTTGATTGCCTACGGGAGAGGGAAGTGAGGGAAGACCCCAAGAGTGGTATGACTTGGCTAAAGCCCATGACCATATTTACCCCCAGAACTATATGCTTTAAAGGAACTAACCAGCCTGAGAGCTGGAGAAGAACGTCATAAGACAACAGCAACAACAATAATAAGCGTCAGTGTTTATAGAATGCTAGCTCCCTGCCAGCCACTATTCTGTTCATAGCGAATCACTGTACATTTATTTACTTATTTAACTCTCAGAACACCCCTTTCAGTCATGCTGTTATCATCCTCACTTTGTTAATGGGGAAACTAAGGCACAAAGAGATTAAGTAACTTACCTGTAATCACCGATTTAGTAAGTTCAGAGGGTGCAAGGTGACCCGCCAGTCTTTTGTTGGAAAAGACGCCCCCCTCCCCTGAGTTTACAGAAACTCAGAGCAGTTTCTGTAAGAGTAGACCTCCCCGGGAATTCAGTCAAGAAATAATCGAGTGGAGATGAGGTATAGGTAGATGTAGACACAAACGTAGATAGATACAGATACAGTCAGATGTGTCGATGGGTGTGGAGGGGGAGGTGGTGATATGTTCATGTATTGGCCTTTGCTCCAATGCTTGTCTTCGTTGCTACTTTAAGAGGATGGGCATTCTGTGGTGTTGTCACTAAACTGTGTTTTGTAGTATCAAGTCATGACAGGAATGTCACCCCCGCTTTGCCTTTCAGCTTCTGTTCCAGGTGACTAATCCCGGCATCAAGTATGAGTACACAATCCGGAAAGATGGCCTTGACAACGACGTGGGAAAACTGGTGTACTTCTGGCAGTATGGCCATTGGACTGAGTGCAGTGTGACGTGTGGGACAGGTGGGTGGCAGCTGCTGTGTCTGGAAGTCCTTGTCCTCTTCACAAAGGGCCATCCAAGGGTGCCCAGAGGTCTGTAGGCTTCCACAAACATGGCCTAGGGGCCTCTGTGGGAACAAATATGCTGGTCATGGTCTAAGGACAGAGGCAGTTTTCCCTTTATACTATCCTTCATAGAAGGTTCTGTTTGAAAAAAGTGTTATGTATCTTGTTTTGTCTTGTTTCCAGCTTTATTGAGCTGTAAGCGACACTAATATTGTTTAAGTTTAAGGTTTACCACTGGACGATTTGGTCCATGTGTATATTGTGAGATGTTTACCACAATGAGGTCCCACGCCCACCACCGCACATAGTTACCTTTGTTGTGTGTGGTGAGGACATTTAAGATCTGCTGTCTTAGCAACTTCCAAGCATACAACACAGGATTACATGTGTTCTAAAGAGCAAAACAGAGAGATTTGAAAGCCTGGTTGAGGATCTGATTTCTGCAAAAGTCAAACACCCCTCCCAGAGGCGTTCGATAAACATGGCCAAACCCGAACCACAAGAAACTCTCCCAACTCCCACCCACTGCTCTTTGTTCCACCCCCAGTTTACGGAGTATTTGTATCTACGAGGACAGTAGCTTTCTTATAAAATTGAGCACTGGAGAGATTCCTTGCTGTTAAGTATGTCAAGATGGAATAAGTTCTTTTTGTTTTTTTTTTTTTTTAAATATTTATTTATTTATGAGAGAGGGAGAGGGAGAGAGAAAATCTTAAGCAGGATCCCCACGGAGCTCAGAGCCCAAGGTGGATGGAGCCTGATCTCACCACCCTTGAGATCCAACCTGAGCCGAATCAAGAGTCAGATGCTTAACCGACGAAGCCATCCAGGAGCCCAGGATGGGCTGAGTTCTGCTACCAGAACAAAGAAATCAAAATCTCAGGAATTCAACACAATGTGGGTTTATTTCTAACCCACTCTAAGTCTGGTGCAGGTTGGGTGGCCCAGCTTCATCTCGGAGCTAAGACATCTGAAAGGAGTGGCTGCCAGCGTGCCCTGCAGGAGAAGAAAGAATTGGAAGAAGCAGACTGGCTCCTTTTCTTTCTTTTTTTTTTTTTTAAGATTTTATTTATTTATTTGAAAGAGAGAGAGGGAGCATGAGCAGGAGGAGGGGCAGAGGGAGAGGGAGAAGAGGCTCCCCACTGAGCAGGGAGCCTGATGCAGGACTCGGTCCCAAGGACCACAGGATCATGACCTGGGCCGAAGGCAGATGTTTAACCCACTGAGCCACCGAGGCATCCCAGCCTGGCTCTCATTAGGGGCTTTGGCCTGGTGGTGACGCAGATGATTTCTGCTCATCTTTTGTTGGTTGGCCTTAGTCTTCTGAGTACAGCAACTGCAGAGAGAAGGCAGGAACTGTGGACAAGAATAGGGACGTTTTTGTGGCTCTCTCTGCTGCAGGCTAGATGCAATTCTCTGAGGCCTGGGAGGGCAGAGTCCAGGCCTGTTAGGTACGTGGGGCTCTTTACTTATTTGAAGGGCTTTAATTGTAGTACCAGGTGAGCAGGCCTCTGCCTCAGTCTCTCCTTTTGGATCATGTCCAAGTCTGTTCTGGAACTTTCTGCCTCGAGTCTGTCACTACTGCCTAGAAAGTAGGGCCCGAGTCAGCAATGGAGCCAAGGCAGTGACAGTGAAGGAGTGGATAGTTCAGAAGAACCCAGTCTACTCCCCCATGGACTTTTCACTCACTTCCTGTGTCTCTGCACCCCTCAGCCCCCTGCTCTCTCCCTGCCCCAGGAAGCAGTCCTGGAAAGAGGTGCCGCAGACACTGTGTCACCACCATCAACCTAATAAACAACGTTTGTGTCACCAGCTTCTTTCTCTCCCTCCTTCAGTACAGAAACCAAGGGTTTGCCTTCAGAAATCCAGGAGATCCTGTTCATTTCAAAATGAGTTTTGAAAATCTGAAACTTCTGAAGATCCATTAGGGCCCAAGGTGGGATGTGTGGCAGCAGCCGGCCGTGGGGTCGGTGTCACTGGCGGGGTTGGTGTTGGTGTTACCCCAGGGCTGTGGTGAGCATTTCCTTTTGGATGTCCTGCCCCACTGCACAGCGGGGGCTGGGCTAGCCCAGGAACTCAAGGAATTTAAGCAGAAAATCAGTTGGCGAAAACTAGCCATTGTGAGGAAAATGAGGTGACAAGGACTGTAGTCACCAAAACTTTTTCCAGGTCTCATTCCCAATTATCTCTTCCTTCTGTGAAGTATAGGGTTAGATGTAGTCTTAAATCATTTGTGCGGGGACACCAGGGAGGTTTGAAAACTGAGCCAGTCCAGATTGGGCAGGGGTCGCTCCACAAACAGGAGAACATCCCCCCTTTATGCTCCATGTGATGAATTCTTCGCATTACACACGCAGCATTTCAGAGTATAGGAAAAATGGCTGATGTGTGTGGTCACCGGAAAGCAGGCTGCTCTTAGCTAGGAAATGAAATGTCCTGATGTCCTGACCAGGTGTGAATCAGGCATTTAGTGTTGACACAGCCGGACCCTTGGTCTTGGATGAATGTCATCCCGGTTGGCAAACCTTAACAGGAACTATCAGGGAGCCATCAGTGTCCACGCGCTCACCCCAATCTCGGTCCCACTGCCCATCTGAGTGACGGTGAGCTCTCTTGCTGTGATGGAGAAGAAAGACAGCATTTCTACTCTCCTGCTGTCAGACACAGAGGGCGAAAGGCATGTCCCCTAGGACCCACATTGCTAAATATAGAGATGGAAGACTGCGTGAAACACTAAATCGGTCAACGATGTTTTATTTTCCTTGAATGAAATTTTTCTACATCTTTAAAGTAAGTTAAATACTTTACTGGAAAATTAAAAATAGGAAAAGCCACCCCCTTGACACATGTCTTTTTGTGCTTTGCTTTGCCTTTCAGTATCCTTTTTTCTAGTCATGGACCTTCTAGTTGCATGCACGTGGATGTATTTATCTATATATACACATACCTTCACTGAACATTGTGACGTGGGTAACCCTTTCCAAGCACTACTTGGTCTTCTCAGCTATCATTTTTATATTTCCCTGGCAAGACAAAGCAAAATGTCCTTAGCCAATTTCTTGTAAAGAATAATTTCATTAGTGTTAATCTGTCATTGAAATGTCTAGGTTCAAAGAGTGTAAATATTATGGTAATATGAAGAAACTTACTACCATATTGATTCCCCTAGCATAAGAGTTACAAACAGGTAGTAGCAATCACTTTGTTTTGTTTTGTTTGTATTGTTATTGTATTATTTTAGCTTTACACTTTGTCCCTGGGAAGCATGACGAGTATCCTGGGAAAATGGAATCATAACAACAAATTCCTGCACACCAGCCACTCCGCTTTCTCGGCTCTTACTATTACTCATGCTTATTTCAGTCTTCCTGTTTAAAGAATAGAAATTGCACAGGTATACGTGAAGACCAACTTCCCTGACTCCACTCGCTTTCCTCTTCCCCCAGAGCTAACTAAGGTCATGAAACCAGTACATATTATTTTCACGCATGTTGTTAAATACTTTTATTATACGCGTGAATAGCCATATACATTAAAAAATATTGTTTCTCAGGCATTTACACTTTCTATAAATAGTATCATACTCTACATATCAGTCGTTGTCTTGCTGGTTTTATTCAGTACTGTGCTTTTGAGATTAAATCCACACTAATGAAAGTGACTCTAGTACATTTGCTTGAATAGCTGCAAAATCTCCCATTGTGCAAATACGCAGTTGTTTATATGTTCCACTGTTTTGCAGTTATAAACATTTTTGTAATGGTATAATGACCACCTTTCCTCAATATCATGAAAGCTCAAAATAACCATGTACATTTGAGATAGGTGCACATATCCCTGAAAAGCATGAGAATCACAGGACACATGGGTGGTTCAGTCGATTAAGCCGATGCCTTTGGCTCAGGTCATGATCCCAGGGTCCTGGGATGGAGCCCTTCATCAGGCTCCCTGCTCAGTGGGAAGTCAGCTTCTCCCTCTCCCTCTGCAGCTCCCCTTGCTTATACTATCTCACACTCTGTCAAATAAATAAATAAAATCTTAAAAAAAAAAAAAAAGGCATGAGAATCACCAATAGGGTCACACATTCCACTCTGACCCTGATGTGTGACCATACAGTGATGCTGAGAAGACAGCTCACTTCTTCGGAAAATCAGAGTCAGATGCTTCCTTGACGATTTAAAAATAGCATTCATTTTGGTACTAGTCCATCTGGCTTCATCTGCTATAATTGTCAGGTAGGGTCAACCCAGTGAAGATATTGATCTCTAACAGTACCTGCAAGATTTTTTAAATATTCAGGATGTCATAAAAATAATAGAGATGTTTATTGAGGTGGATTTAAGCATATGCTGTGGAATGAGGTTTATATAGTTTATCATATACATAAATACATAGTATTTATCAGATAAATTACAAGTAATATATAGTAATATACACCATTAATTCCAAGGGGAAACTGACACACCACGATGAACTTTGCCCTCTGCACGTGACGATCATCTGCCTGGCCTGTCCGTTTGTTCAGCTTGCTGCTGGTCCGGCACACTGCCCCATGGGATACTGTTATCATAGCAAGAGGGATTTTACATAATAAATTGTACCCTTCTGCTACTTCCGGAGTCAGCAGCATTGAACAAGGATACTTATCTTCGCTACTCATGGGCAGAAACAAGCCTTTTGGGGTGACATTTCTAACCTCTGAGAGTCACCTGACATTTTCATTTTAGGTTTTGACATTAAGAGTTTGCCAAACTACCCAACGTTTTCCTGTAATTCCTAATTATCTAAGTCTCTCTTCTCTGCTCTACCATGGCGGGTACACACCAGCGTCTCCGGCTTCAACCACATCAGCCTGCCTTCCGCTCACGTTGTCTAAGACATCTCTACAGATGCTTGTGTCTTTCTGGAGACTTCTTCCGTGTGCCATGCGAGTTCCTTTTATATGTCCCTTCCAGCATTTTATTTATATGATGAAAGAAACGTAACACAGTCTTATCAGCTGAGAAAGCCTGAGTAGTTGAAAGGTTGCCCCTCTCTCCAAAAGAAGCTCCTACCTTCTCCGTTCCTTTATTACACTAGGAGCAATCGTGTTCTAACACCTGGTGATAATACCTGTTTTCATTATTTAAATCTCACTTTGTTTTTTATTTGGCATATATGCACTTGTCTTGTTCTCCACAACTAGGTTGTAATCTATATATTAGATTATGTATCAATCTACCTATATTACCTATGTCCTTCTCAAGCACCACCTCTTCCACCCACGACTAGCTGCCGTGTGGATGGGTTAGAGACCCCGTTCCGCATGCACACTTTAAAAACCAGACACCTTACAGACAACTTTCCCATTAGCCATAAGTATGATCACTTGACATGACCAGGGGACTTCACTTGACCCTAAGCATTTGAGCTCAGGATTTAATATGTGTGAACCCTTCTGCCCGACCCCTAGGTGTTCGCCGCCAGACTGCCCATTGTGTAAAGAAGGGCCACGGGATGGTGAAAGCTACATTTTGTGACCCAGAAACCCAGCCCAATGGGAGACAGAAGAAGTGCTATGAAAAGGATTGTCCACCCAGGTAAGCACTGAGAAGAATTAGGACTCTGTGTGTCTGCCTAGAATGATGTCTGATTGGGGCATCCGGGTGACTCACTTGGTTGAGCGCCTGGCTCGGGTCATGATCTCAGAGTCATGAGATCAAGCCCCAAGTTCAGCTCTGCAGTGGGTATGGAGCCTGCTTAAGATTCTCTTTCTCCAAGATGGGATAGGGAGGGAGACAAACCATAAGTGACTCTTAATCTCACGAAACAAACTGTGGGTTGCTGGGGGGAGGGGGGTTGGAAGAAGGGGGATAGGGTTATGGACATTGGGGAGGGTATGTGCTTTTGGGTAAATTGGAAGGGGAGATGAACCATGAGAGACTATGGACTCTGAAAAACAATCTGAGGGGTTTGAAGTGGCGGGGGGGTGGGAGGTTGGGGTACCAGGTGGTGGGTATTATAGAGGGCACAGCTTGCATGGAGCACTGGGTGCAGTGAAAAAATAATGAATACTGTTTTTCTGAAAATAAATAAATTGGGAAAAAAAAAAAAAAGATTCTCTTTCTCTCTCTGTCCCGCCCTGCTTGTGATTTCCCTCTCTCTAAAACAAAAACAAAAAACCAAAAAAACAAAGGATGATATCTGATTTAATAGTAAAGGCTTGTGAGGCTCTGTGGTTAGAATAAGTAACCACATAATAAGAATAAGTAACCACATAATAAGTAAGAATAAGTAACCACATAATAAGAAAACTCTTCAGGTTCCTGTGGCTTTGCTGTTGGAGCCCTAGGCAAGCTGTGAGTGAGAACGTCTTCTCCCCATGGAGCAAGATTCCTTACAAAGCTGGTGTGCTCTGTGTCTGCTTATTTGGTTTAAGACTAAGTCTCATAGCGTTGTTGAAGAGAATACTATGTGGGTCCCCCAAAAGTTCTTGAGCTAACAGTGTAGCTTTCCTAAGAGCACCATGCGGGGCCGCGATGGTGTCCCCTGTCAGATCACATGCCCATCTGCATGGAAGGCAGCCTGCAAGAGTGGCCTTCCCGGGCAGGCTTTCCCGACGTCAGCACTGTGGACATCGGAGCCGATAAGTCTTGGTTGGGGGACTGTCCTGTGCGTGGGAGGGCGTTCAGCTGCACCCCTGACCTGTATCTGCTTAGATGTTAGTAACAACTACCACCCCCCCTTCCTCCGGGTTGTCACCACCAGCGATATATTCCGACATTGCCAAGTGTCTTGTAGAGGACAGAAGCACCCTGGGTGGAGACCCAGCATTCTAGAGCTGTGCACTCCCTGCGCCATATTGGTTCTAGATCCGGGATCCTGGAAGGTGGCTAGCCCGCTGCTCTGTGGGGCTCGCATGGTGCCTCACACTTCCTCTTCCTCAAGGTTAATGACCCTCTACCAGTAAATTCCTCTTGTGCTCCTGGAACGCACATGCCTGGTATCCTCACCTCCCTTTTCAAAACCTTCTCTCTGACGGGTCAGATACCCTCTTAAAACCACAGCTGTTTCTTTCCGGACTCTAATTTTGTCCCTGGCTTTCAGGTTCTCATTTTTATCGTATTACATAGTCTCCCTCGGCCTGACTGTTGCCAGCAAGTATTTATTAAGCTTCTCTTATTTCCCACGAGGGGCACAGTGGTGATTATAGGCATGTAACCGTTACCATTTACCGAGTGCTGAGACACTGTGAGTCGGTGAAGGCTGGATATTCCATCTCCATCCCTGGTTCCTCACAGAGCTCTTAAAACCTTTGGAGCTGCCCAAGTGCTGTGTCTTGTTGTATGTGAACCAAGTGCCCACGTGGCTCCCCCCCCTCCCCGCCCACCCCCTCCCCACCACACAGCCTCAGAGTGAGAGAGCTGGCCACATGGGGAACTGTGACTAGAGGGTTTGAACTTGGCAGGTCCCCGCCCCCCAACCTCCGGGGATGGCCACTCCCCACTGGAGGTTGAGTTAATCACTAATGGCCCATGATTTCATCCAACATGCCTGTGCAGTAAAGCCTCCATTAAAAAAAAAGAAGAAGAAGAAAGAAAGAAAGAAAACATAAACAAGCCCTAACTGGAGAGGAATGGACAGCATCCTGCTGGCCAGATACATGGGGTGCTGGGTGTGGCACTATGCCCTTAAGAGGGTCTAGAAGCTCTGCCAGTTTTCCTCTTGGACCCTGCCCTCTGCGTCTCTTCCATCGGGCTGGTCCTGAGTTGTATCCTTTTATAATAAACCAGTTTTCTAGTAAGTAAAAGGTTTTCTTGAGTTCCGTGAGCCCCTCTAGCAAATTATCAAGCCCTTGGCAGGGATTGTGGGAACCCCTGATTCGTAGCCAGCTGGTGAGAACCACAGGTCACAGGTGACCTCCTGGACCAGAAGAGCGGGGGATGAAAGCAGCGTCGTGACGCTGAGCCCTTGACCTGCCTGGGCAGCGCCAACCCCAGACAGTGAGGGTCAGAATTGCTTGGTGTGCAAAACCCACACAGTAGTTGAAACAGAAGTGATGTGAAAGTCGAGTAGAAAAAAAACAGTGGGTTAGGGGCTTTGTTTCTTTTAAAGAGAGAGCAGTAGAGGGGCAGAAAGGGGGAGAAGGAGAGAGAGAATCTTAAGCAGGCTCCCGGCCCAGCCCAGAGCCCAATGCAAGGCTTGATCTCATGAACCTTGATGTGAGCCCAAATCGAGAGTCAGACTCGTACCAACTGGGCCACCAAGGCGCTGTGGAAACAGTGGGGTTTTCCAGCACCGCCTTCACTTCTGACGATGTTTTAGAGATAACCTTCTATCTTCTCTTTATTGTTCTCAACTACTCAGAAAAATAATTATTATTATGTCAGATTCACAGAGCAAGAAATTTTCTTTACCTCACTCAGTACCATGCAACTAATAGACAGCAGAGGTTCGAAGACAGGCACGTCCCTCTCCCCCACCCAGGCTGTGTCTGAATCAAAGCAAGCTCTGTGTCAGGTGTGGTGGGAAGTTCTCGATGCAGACACTAACCTGCTGAGGCCAAGGTAGAGCTCCAGGGACGTGGGCTATGTACGTAAAAGCGACACAAAGAAGATTCTGATATCAGCTCTGGTTTTAGAACAGACATCAATCTGTTGCTGACATTTTCTTATTCCCCTGTGGCTGAAAACTTGGCTTCACTCTTTTCAAAATTCACCTTCCATAAGGGGGATTATCTTAGCTGTGTCCACACTCCAGCTGTAAGAATTTCTAGTTGGAGGTAACTTTACAGTAAGGGGTACCGGTGCGAGAGGGAGAAGGAGGTGGAGCAAGAGTCCAGAGGCTGAAGGACTCTTGGGGAGGAGCTGAGCTGAGGGGGAAGCCCATGGACACGGAAGAGGAGCCTTGATGAAGGAATTCTTACATGATAGCAGCTGAGCACTATGGACTGGAAGCTGACCCTCAGTGTGGTCATGGGACAGGCTGGAAGGATGTCTCCCTCTGGGTCCCTGCAGCCTGCAAATGTGACCTCATTTCAAAGAAGGGTCTTCACAGGTGTTGTTAAATTAAAGGGTCTTGAAATGGGGATATTATCAGCAATTATCCACTTGGCTCCAAATGTCATTGCAAGGGTCCTTAGAAGAAAGAGACAGAGGGAAATTTCACACACACACACACACACACACACATGCGCACCCACATGCACACACACATGGTGATAAGAAGAGAGAACAGATAGATTTGAAGACACTAGCCTTAGACACTGACGGGATGGTCCCCAGGCCGAGGACCACCGGCACCCCACAAACTGAAAGAGGCAAAGAACAGATCTTCTGTAGAGCCGGAGGCGGGGGGCAGCATAGCCCCAATAGCAACTTGATTTTATCCCGCTGACTTTAGGACTCTAAGAAACCAGATTTGGCTTCTAGAACTGTAGGAAACCAGATTTTCGTTTTAAGCCCCCAGTTGTATGGTAATTTTTTGCGGCAGTCCCAGGAAACTAATGCAGGCAGCTGAAGAGGAGAGATGCCCCCACCCAGCGATAGACTTTGCAGATCTGGGAAAACCATTGCATAGAGGCTTTCTGGAAGGTATGGCCAAGGAATTTATCGACTGGCACACCTAGGTTGCTTCCTGAGGAAGCTTGCAGCCAGGCAGGCAATCAGATGCATATTCATGGGCGAGGCAAGCTCTTGTCATGGAGGGACCAGCAGCCAGGCCTGAGGATCCCTCACCCAAAGCTGTGCCTCCTGGCCACTGTCCCCGTGGTCCTTGCCCTCCTCGGGGCTTTGTAGTTAGTAGACATGTCTTCATCTCTTCGTTCTAAAAGCAGCATTATAGGAACAAGGCAAGTGATATGTTTACCCCGGGAAGGCTACCTAAGCTGAGGGATGGATGCAGCTTGTTGATTCGGAGCAAAATTCTCAAATGCACCCCTGACTCAGCCGCCTCTCCCACCATCAGTACTGAAGCCCTGGCAGTCAGAAAGGAAGGGCTGTGGCCATGGCCACCGGTGGGTGAGGGACAGTCCCGGCCAGCACAGGTGTGCCTTCCGGTGCCCAGATGCTCTCGTCAAGCTGAGTGTCCGTTTCGCAGCTGCGGTTTCTGCCATTCCGCATTGTGGAGCTTCAGGGGATGAAGACAGCCCATTCTGCTCCCCTACTTCTGCTCTTACATTGGAAACAATTTCCTGCAACTCCCTCCAAACAACTTGAAGATTATACTTACGGAGAGGGAAGCCTAAGCAATTGAACAAATCGTTTTAAATCATTGTCAACTGGTAGCATTTTTTCCTTCTTAAAGCCTCTCACTGTGTTGTTATGGTGACAGTTGTTGATAGATCCGCAGTCTGCAGTCTGTAGGACTTTTTTTTTTTTTTAAGATTTTATTTACTTATTTGAGAAAGAGAGCACGATGGGGGGTGGGGGGGGTGGGGAGAGGCCATGGCAGAGGGAGAAGCAGACTCCCTGCTGAGCCTGACATGGGGCTCCATCCCAGGACCTCTAGATCATGACCTGAGCTGAAATCAACTGCTTAACCGACTGAGCCACCCATGTGCCCCCACAGCACTCATACATTGTCATTGGGATGTTGAGACTGGCCCCCATAGGGGGTCTCAAGAACAGTGCAAACCAGTACCAGATCAGTTACCCAGTTGTGTGGGGAGTGTCATCAGCATTTGGTAAGATAAAGATCAATAGCAAAACCAGGACAGATCCAGGAAGGTTGTTGCTAATTCTGTGCTAACTAAGCCAGAGCAGTTGTCTTGTTGGGGTGAGTGAACGGGCTGGGCTTTTGTCCTGCTGAGTTCTGTGCAGTACCTTGCCCTTCTCCCCAATCCCTCAGGGCATTTTAACAGCCTTCTGTCATGTGTCCTATAAATATAAAAACAGTATTCTGTTATACATCTCCTAGAAATCTGGCATTATGGCAGACATCAGAAAATGAGATGGACGACAGGAAACAACTTGACAGTAGTTCCTGAGCCCTGGGCTTGGAAGACCTTGCTGATATTTAAATTGGGCCGGGGGTGGTGGGGGTGGTGGTCTGTTTTCAGTTTAAACTAGTGACAAACACAGCCCAGGAGACTGTAGAGGAAATTCTAGAATAAGAAAATAAGGAGGTTCATTATCACTTTGTGATGACAGAGCTGGAAGCCTGATAGCAAGTAATTTGATAAATTATGCTTTTTTTGGTCCACTCAGATTATTAAAGCCCTCCAGAATGACATGTTATATTCAGTAATGTGTCTGGCTTCCCCCGGACATGTCAGCAGTAGAGCAAAGTGATTAGATTCATAATTACTGAAGTGGGTGTTCTGTTGCTCTCACATCATGTGGTTCCAAAATCAGCTTTTTACCCACACAAGATAGACAGATGATAAACACCAGGGCCTAAGGGAGTAACCATATGTGTTGTTATTACTTACTAAATAAATGAGTAACTCATCTTAATTACTTAATTATAGATGTTCAACACTGAAGAATAAATAAGTAATCTTTATAACTTAAAAATAAGAAGAATATAACAGAATCAAGGAATAACTTTTTAAAAAAAAGACAAATCCAGTACTTACTTTTGTCTCCTTCAAAATTCCATACTATCTCAAGGACAGAAGTCCTCCCCAAATTCAGGAATGAATGACTTCATGAGCTATACTATTGTCCCATGAAAAACAGAAGCATTCCATTTTATTACTGCACAGAGAGCCAAAGAAGTGGGCCGTATGTTGCAACAGCAGTGAACCCAGACCACAGTGGATCAGTCCACTTGTTCTCTCTTTTGTCCTGGAGAAGATTTACATGGTGATGGAGAAGGCGAAACAGAGAGGGCTCTCTGCCACTTTCTGTGTAGCCACACGGTCTGCCTCTTAGAATCGGGAGTACGTCATCCAGGATAAGGGGGTAGAGAAAGTGCTCACGTTCCTGTTTGTCCACAATGAATCCAGAGTATTCACTTAGCAAACTATGTCAGCACTTTGACTTGTCAAGAATGGCTGACAAGTAAGAAATTATTTTGTTTCTTCTTTTTCTCTTGCTTTCTTATCAAAGGGACCGGTGAAACTAGTAGTAGGTACACTGCAGGCGATGGGGAGAATGAAGGCAGTGCCTCTGACTGACCGTCTCCTGAGTAACTGAAAATCACTGATTGTTTCAGTACCGGCTTCGCAGCAGAACAGAAAAACATTCAGTGAAGAGCTAGGGGACCTAAATTCTATGTGATTCTTTTACTCGCTAGCAACCGTCAAAATAACAACATGTAAATTACAGGTGATCAGGTTCTGTTATGTGTCAGGCTCTGTACTGTGCACTATGTATAAGTCTGGTATTTTGTTTCATCTGCAGCACTCATAGAAACTCTGTAGTGTTGTACCCATTTAACAGATGAGGAAAGTAAGGCTTAAACTTGCTTGACATGTTACTATAGAAAACTGGACCTCAGTGTTTTTGACTGCAAAAGGAGAGGGCTTCCCAACCCCCCCCCCCATTCGGAGGTATTCTTAAGTAGCATCTCCTCCTGCAAGGGGCTCTGCTGGACTCGAGCCGTGATTGGACGAGCCAGCTGTGGCCCTGTCTTCTCCTCTAGCTGGCTGGAATGTCTCCAAGGACACCCCACCCCACCCCCCCCGCGGCCAGCTCTGTCACCTGCACTTCCGCTCCCACTTCCTCTTTCCAGAGGCTGGACTGAATATGTCTAAATGCTTTTGGTGTCCTTGTGTGTCTGCAGGTGGTGGGCCGGGGAGTGGGAAGCATGCTCAGCCACGTGTGGGCCCCACGGAGAGAAGAAGCGGACAGTGCTGTGTGTCCAGACCACGGGCTCTGATGAGCAGGCTCTCCCCGCTAAAGACTGCCAGCACCTCCTGAAGCCCAAGACCCTCATTTCCTGCAACAGAGACATCTTGTGTCCGTCAGACTGGACAGTAGGCAACTGGAGTGAGGTGCGTGTCATCACCCCCCGCCTCTTCATTAACCAATCCAGAGCGGCTCTAGAGAAACTTGCGCAGTGGCCGGTGCCCGCCACCTCTGGCCTGTTCGCTGCATTTCCCCGGGGCCTTGTATCTGATCTGGTTTATTTTCTCTTCTTACGGGATTTGCTTCTCTCTTGTCCAGGAGTCCGATACCTGCGAGGGGTGAGCTGGATCCCATTTGCACAGGCCCGCAACAGCTAACTGGCACATCGTCAGGGTTTTTGCAGTCCCGTTGTTAAGCCACTGGTTGCAAATCGGGACTCTCCCACCCACCCCAAGAGCTAGTTTGCTAAACTCTTACATTTCTGTTTCCCGGAAACTGTGATAGTTAAAACTGGAGGAGTGTTGCTCTAATTATAGAGGGATAGGCGGTGTGCCCCAGACTTGAAGAAGCCCCTCAAATCGTCTGTCTGTTCGGCATGGGGCAAGGCCAGACCTGACCGAGGTTTAGAGCATGTACTGTGATTTGCCGCATAAATTCCAAATCAGTGTTGTTCCATTTTGCCAAAATTAATCCGATCAAATCCTCCAAGTATACTTAGAAATCAGTGGGCTAGAAAGTCACGAAAAGCTCCCAAGTTTCATTTTTCTTTAGGTCACCATGGAACCTGGTCCTGTCATGCCTGGTGCCCCCAGAGTCTGGAGTAGAAGCGCAGACCTTTTTTCTCCAAAGGTCCTGGAGTCTCCAGGGCCTTGCTTTGTTTCCCTATGCACACTGCAGCTCAGTGACCTCAGGAATGACAAAAATACATGATTTTTTAAAGTAACAGTCCAGACTTTATGGGTGGTTGCTGACTTCTGCTGAGCTCCCTCGGAAAGCCCTGTCCCTTTTGGTAATAATGCAGTCACTGACCAGAATGTTGCAGGAACTCCTCTTAGGACTCACCGTCAAATAAATAGGAAATACTTGATTCAGGAGAATGCAGGAAGTACTCTCTATACTAATAAAGGTACTCTGAAGTATTCTGTGAAGAAGAATCTGAATGTTCGTATGAGCAAAGGTGCGATTTCTGAAGCTGTTTGAGAGTAGAAAACACTCATATGCATACAGCCGCTGTGATGACCTTATTTCCAGAACTTTATTTCATTAGCTCACAGTCACAGTTTGGGTTTATTTAGCTTTTAAATCTGCTGCAGAATACTCTCATGGGCATCGAGGTGAAAAGAAAAAGAAAATGGCAAGTATGGTTCTTGCGTTATAAGAACTCTCTGCCAAATGGGACAGATGGGACCAAAAAATGAACGAATGAAAGAAAAAAAGGAAGAAGAGAAAGAGAGATGAATAAATGCAAAGAAAACATACCCGCAAACTAATAGTGTACTATGAATCTGTGCACATATCAGCAACGGGGCTGTTCCTGGGAGGGGACTATGAGAGCCTATGGCTGGCCTGGCCTGTTAGGCCCCTGCCAGCCTGGACTGCTGTAAATTCCAGTGTTGTTAAAATCAGCCTGGATGAGCTATCGGGACTGGTCCATTACATCTGTTTACCAGGAATGTCTGGGCTTCTTCTGAAGTGGTCCATAATTCTTGTCAAGTAGACTTTACTAACTGCCAGATTCTTCGTGATTTTTTAAAGGACTACAGTTACATCTTTGGCCGAGAAGTTCTTATTGTGTTCGTGTGTATGGGGAACAAAGTGACCTGACTTAACTGGAGAACAAGGGACCCAAAAGTTGGCAGGATGTGATAAGTCCCTGGGTCTGTGGTCCCAAATCCAGGCCACTGCATAGTGTACCGTGAGCCGACATGGGGTTCAGTTTCTGGCTTCACTGGATGGAGTTAAGCCGAAAGGCTGCGCCCCTGGATGCTGTCATGAGAGGTGTTTTTAGTTCAATCAACATCGAAATATTCATCCAGTGGGTCTCCCTTTCTTCCCTCTGCTATCTCGTTAATGTCTATCCATCTGAGCCCTCTAATGAGCTTTCCTGGACTATGAGAAAATGTCTTTGACATTCTAACTAGGGCCAGATACATTTTCTTTTTTTTTTTTTTTTTAAGATTTTATCTATTTATTTGACAGAGATCACAAGTAGGCAGAGAGGTAGGCAGAGAGAGAGGAGGAAGCAGGCTCCCTGCTGAGCAGAGAGCCCGAGGTGGGGCTCGATCCCAGGACCCTGCGATCATGACCTGAGCTGAAGGCAGAGGCTTTAACCCCCTGAGCCACCCAGGCGCCCCGCAGATACATTTTTGAGAGAGATGATACAGGGCTGTCTTCTTACTATCATAGTATTTATGGTCCGGATCTTGTCTTGAGATTGGCATTATTTAATGTAGGGTATAGCGTGCTGAGTGATACTTCATGATTTGGTCTGCACTGTGCTGTCTGGGTCACTCTGGGTATTGGAAGCGAGGAGGTAACTGGGCTAAAAGATCTAAGAACTATGAGGCTCGTGCAGAGTCTTCCTCCCCGGGCCGACTTCCCTTCCCTGCCAGGACACCTCTGCCAAGCCAAGCAATGGGAGAAGGGTGAGCTCAGCTGTGCTAGGCTCCACATTCATCCCTGACCCAGAGCTAGGACTTAGTGGGAGCTGGGGGCCTTTCTGCCACTCTGACCAGCCCCTCCCTCTCTCCTACCCCCAATCTCGGATTTCATGAAGAATCTTGCCCTGTTTTCACCCAGCTTACTTTCTAGGCTTTGGGGGTAAAGAAGGGGCCTCAATCTGTTGTAAAGAGAGTATCAGAATTTCTGAGGCCCCCATTTTTTATTAGGTATACCGCTTCAGTGACATGCCTTGTCTGGGGGTAAAGGGCATGCGTGGTTTCAGGGAATGGGTCCCTGGGTTCAAATCCTGGCTCTGCCACTTAACTAGATGTGTGACTTTATTTCTATGTGGTTCTTTTTAGTTTTCTGTGGCTTGTTTTCTCCATCCACGAGACAGGACTAACAGCAGTTCTTAGACTTAAGAGAAGCTATGGGAGTGAGTTAATAGTTCCAAACTTCTTACTAGACCAATGCCTGGGACATAGCAAGCTGTAGACACACTCATTTCCTAGCAGAGTAGATAGGTAGGAATAACAACATCATCTATCATTTTTTGAGTGCTTTTCACATTATACGGTTCGTCTCATCTAACACTGAAGATAACTCTGTAAGGTTAATATTGTTGTGAATTCCCCTGTTAGTCCTGGTAGTTGGGCTAATAGATTTAATGGGAGAGAATTTTCCTTGGTTTTCTAGCCCTGGCAATCCCAAACAGTGGGGCCTGAGCTAGTGTTAACCATACCCCCCAAGCCTTTTCTCATTTATAAAGACAGGGTTAATGTGAGGCTTGGAGATAATCCACAGAAGCTCTTTGCGTGGTGTCCACAAATAGTGAGTGTTAGCTAAACAGTAACTTCCTTCTCAAGCTAAGAAGACAAGTAAGTGTCTGTCTTCTATACTACCCTGATTTTGCAAGCCTTATTCAGTCGCTAGCACTCAGATACCTGAGAGATTTGGTCTCTGCCCCTCTGCATTTTCATCTAGACCCTCGCCTCAAGCTCAGGGCCATTTTCTACATGGAGCAGCGAAAGTACAAGACTTGGGTCTAGGGTCTGCAAATGTTTGACACGTAACAAAGAGGCAAATGTATGTATAAATATAAAGGACCCAGCAAAATCACAAGTCAATATTGAATTACATATTAATGGCGGATACTTCCTGGATACTTACTGGTATTAGTATTAAATACTCCCATAGGTATTAATACCCTTGGGTGGCGACTGACAGAAATGCCTGCAGACCGAAGGACGATGGAGCAGGAAGGCGAGGAGAGGTCTATGAGTCGCTTACCTGTGGTACTTCCCAGTTTGAGTTAAGGTCCAAGGCACTTCTGTGGTGTTGGATGCCTGATATTGGAGCCTTGACCACCTCCTCTTGTGGCAGGGATGTCTGGAAGTGCCAGCATCTCAGTTCTTCTCAGATTTCAGCAGGCAACCTCTTTTGACTAAACTACTCACAGAAAACCAGTCGGGGACCATGCTGATTCTCTTCTTCCTGTCTGATATTTTTTAAAATTAGGGTATCATATTAGTTTGCTCGGGCTATCATGACAGAGAACCACAAATGGGGTGGTTTAGACAACAGAAACTTATTGTCTCACAGCTCTGGAGGCCAGAAGTCCAAGATTGAGGTACTGGCCGAGTTGGTTCCTTCTCGAGGCTGTGAGGGACAATCTGTTCCATGCCTTCTATCTTCTGGTGGCCTTTGGTTTCCTTGGCTTATAGATGTTGACATCCTGATCTCTGCTTTCATCTTCAGTGGTTTTGTCCCTATTTATTTGTCTCTGTATCTGAATTTCCCCAGCGGTCCTATTGGATTAGGACCCACCTGGGGACCTCATTTTAACTTGAATACCTCTGTAAAGGCACCATCTCCACATAAGTCTCCATTCTGAGGTATTGGGGGAGGGGCTAGGCAGGGGTTAGAAGTCCAGTATATCTTTTGGGGGGGAACACAGTTCAACCCATAACAGCCACCTATGTTTTTCAGCTTACTTTCAAAGCTGATTTTAGCATGAGATCCAATCATTCATTTATAAATTCCCGAGACTGTACAATAAATGTCTTTATGCCAAAGCACTAGCTAGTTCTCTCCTCGTCCTTTTAGCTGAAACTCTGTGATGAGCCCGACTGTGTTTTTGAATAAACTCTTAGCACCGCAGCTCCCAGACCTTTGTGAGCTCCCCTCCCCAATAGTGCGCCTTAGGTGGGTGGCTTGACTCATTTAAGCAGCAGACCTCTGTCTCAGCGGGCTCCCCACAGGTGACAGGTGAGAGCACGATGACCCCCAGGGAGGACAGTAACAGACTGACGAGCCGCTGGCCCCGTGCACAGTTCAAAATTATAAGGTTAGGACACGAGGTCCTCACAGCAGATACTGGCTTTGAGAGTCCCGAAACCACCAGTGGAGATGGGAGGTGAGCTCTGCGGGCAGCGGCGTGCCCAGTGTTTATCTCATGCAAGGGGCTTGACTGCTCCCAGGGAGATAATCACAGCTGGAAGATGCCTTGGAAGGAGCATGGGGATGAGTACAAAACAGTGCTGCGCGTTCCCACGTGACTATGAGAAAAGGCAATTTCCTTTTTAGGCCACTATACTTGGTAGACAGTTAACACTGTCCTGCTGGGCACGATATGCCCCAGGCCTAAAGAGTGGCGCCCCTGGGCTACCTGGAAGCCTTAGGGTCTGTGGGTGAGGAAAGCGGGTGGGGACAAAAGGTAGGTGTGCCCGCGAACATAAGAACCCCGGGCTCCGAGAAGGACATCGTGAGTTGCCATCTGGAAAATCTGCCTGGAGTTGGAGACCGTCTGCTTTGTTGAGAGAAGCTAAAAATCTGGAATTTTAATATGCGATCTGCTAATTTTTAGGTGTTGGCTACTAATTCAGTGTTTGTATCTCATCTGTTTGCTTGTTTAAGATTGAGCAAGCCAGGGTGCCTGGGTGGCGCAGTCACTGAAGCATCCAACTCTTGAATTTGGCTCAGATCATGATCTCAGGGTCATGAGGTCAAGTACCGCATCAGGCTCCCTGCTGGACATGGAGCCTACTTGGAATTCTCTCTCTCCTTCCCCCTCCACCTCTCCCTGCCCCCATTTTTTTTAAAAAAAGAAAGAAAGAGACAAAAAGATAGAAGAGGCCGAAGAATTAATGTCTGTGGGTCCGATTTGGTCCTGAGGCTGCCACTTTGGATCTCTGTTCTAGAATAATCCTCTGTTTTAAAAAACTTAATATATTTGAACTAAACAACCTGTTAGATTTTATGCACTCCTGTTTTATTCTTTTACGTTGAGCAAATTTACACAGTAGGAAATAAGGTTATTTAATGCTTATAATTTATAAATTCTAAAAAATATGTCTCTGTCCATCTGTTAACCCTAGGAAATCTAAATCTTTAAAAATCTAGCAATAAACCAGTGAGATCTGTGGGTAGCCACAGTATCTTCTAGATACAAGTTGGCAATTACTTCACCCAGGTAGCTGCTTACCTCCTAGCTTCCCACAGACAGGTGTGTGTCTCTGTGCTTTATAAGCATTTCGAGTCAAGACAAACCAAAAGAAAAAAATAAATAAAGGAATGAAGAGAAAGAAAAGAAAAGCCAGGGAGCTTCCTGCCACGGAGCTGTCTACTCTGACGTTTCTTGGAAAGAAAATATCCAAAGGGAGGTACACCTGCCGCTTGATGACCGTTGGCACCGTCTGGGACCTCTCTCAGGGATCAGTTCTCGAAACCCCGTCTGCCAAAGGCAAGTAGCGCAAGAATGTGTTCGGAGCCACGTGAGAAGTGTTCGATTGGCCAGATCATTTTCCAAAGTGGAGATTTGAAAACTCAAGGGGTTTGGATTAGAATGTAACAAATGGAGAAGCAGTGAGGAGGTCGAAGCAGACAGAGCTTTAAAGCACCTTCACACAGAAGAAGGCAGAAATACTGTAGTAAACCAGGAAAGTAACTGGCCCCGGCCTGCCCTTGCCAGGCTCCGCAGTGGGGTGAGCCCCAAATCCTCAGCTGAGCACAATCTCGGCTGCCTGGGTCTCCTGTGCTGACAAGCACGTCCTGCTTTTCAAAGCAGCTGATTGCACACAGAGCTAGCAGACATCGGAGGAAATGGTGCTTCACTGGAACAAAATAAAGGGGGATTTCCATGTATCTATATTATATTCCCACAAAGAGGAAACGAAAAATAGGACTTGAGAAGGCAAGAAGTTTAGGCTAAAAAATGCCTGAGCTCACAGAAGAATTTTCTCTTTCCTGATTTCCCCCCCCACCCAGGGGAAATAGTCACTTAACGTGTTTTAAGTGATTGATGTGTCCCAAGAACAAACCTGGAATTCAGTTCTGAATAAGAAACAGTTCCTGCCTTTGGGTAGCTTTTCAGAAATCGAGTTTGTATTCAAGAGATGAAATCAGTGGACGGCTACCTGTCTGGTGTGCTGCACTAGACTTCATGGAGGCTTTGAAACAGATCTGATTCTTACTCTGCCACTGACTGGCAACCTTTCAAGCAAGTCCCTGAGTCTCAGGTTCTTCTCCTGTGGAATGTGGAATCCTAATTCCTGCCTTGAAAATCTCATAGGGCGGTCGTCAGTATCACACGGGATCGTAGCTATGAACCTGCTGAAATCTGCCAAGCATCATGCAGTCCCCATGCTCTTAAAAAAACCCACTTTGAGGTCAGGAATATAAGATGGACACATGTGAAAGAGCCCATGAAGGCCCCTGGTGGTTCATATTTAAGGGCAGTATATTTGGTGGCCAACTTAAAATTGGAAAGAAAAGGCAAACACGGAACTATTTGGTGAAAGTAGAGATTATTCCAAACATCTAGAAATTCCGTGTGATGTAGCAAGTACGTGTGGTTTGCGGCAGCTAAGACTGAGGAAATAAAGATTCTTTACCATGAGCCCTGAGGAAAGACTGTCCTGTTAGGATTCCTCCAAAGTTTCTCCAGTTGCCTGTGTCTTGATGTGCCCTACAGAACGTGGAGGGGACACGGGGTGGGGGTACCAGCCGTGGCCCCTCACGTTGGCTCCATGCCGTGGGAGTCACTCTTTGGAAAGGCTCTCTCTCTACTTCGATTACCTCCACAGGATAAGTCCTGGATCTGTGTACATGTTGTGTGCATGTGTGAGTGTGACGGTTGTCTACCTCTTACTCTGATTCCACATGACAGAGTCAAGTGGAAATGTAGCCTGTGTGCCTGGGTGAGACTCTCTTAGTTACATTGTGTGTTTTCTTAATCAAAGGGGAAGGTTTGTTAACAGATTCCAGAAAATATGTAAACAGTTTATGTTAATTTAACAGCATCACAACCCAAGGAAAGATAATTTTATCATCTCTTAAAAAGAGCGGGTGAGGGACGCCGGGGTGGCTCAGTTGGTTAAGCTACAGCCTTCAGCTCAGGTCAGGATCCTGGAGTCCCAGGATCGAATCCCCCATCGGGCTTCCTGCTCAGCAGGGAGTCTTCTTCTCCTGCTGACCTCTCTCCTCTCATGCTCTCTCCCTCTCAAATAAATTAAAAAAAAAAAAAAAAAAAGAGCGGCGACTCGCACGTTTCATCGCATCGCATTCCCTGCCTCAGAGTCCTGGCAGACTTCAGTTTTACTCTGTCACGTCTGTATGTTTAGT
Source organism: Neogale vison (assembly GCF_020171115.1). Lineage (NCBI taxonomy): Eukaryota > Metazoa > Chordata > Mammalia > Carnivora > Mustelidae > Neogale > Neogale vison. The sequence continues at coordinate 290,524,657 of NC_058091.1, forward strand.
TTGTGAAGAGTAAAGGTTGGTCCCGAGCCCCACCTGGTCTCCAGGAGACACATATTTCCGTGGAGAACTAAAGGAGCTCAGAGACCAAATGTAAAAGGGGAAGAAAACGGTCGGGTCGCACAACTCTGTCTCATCAGGGCTGTTCTCACCCACTGTAAACCTGAGCCTGAGAACCGGTGCATCTTTCCCACTAATCTGACAGCCTTCTCTCTTTTCCAGTGTTCTGTCTCCTGCGGCGGGGGGGTGCGGATCCGCAGTGTCACGTGTGCCAAGAACCACGACGAGCCTTGCGATGTGACAAGGAAGCCCAACAGCCGAGCTCTTTGTGGCCTCCAGCAGTGCCCGTCGAGCCGAAGAGTTCTGAAACCCCACAAAGGCCCAATTCCCAGTGGGCGAAATCTCCCAACATCTGAGCCAGGCCCCCCGCAGCCCATCCCTCCAACTCCATCCAGTCCCGGAAGGCTGAGCACGTCCACGGTGCCCGAGTCTATGAGCACCAGCGCTGGGGCTGTCAGCAGCCCCAGTCCGACCACAGCCCCTGGACAAGGAGACATGGATGCCAAATGGTGGCAGAATAGTTCACCCCAAACCGAACCGGGCTCCCATTATGTCCTTTCCACCGGAAGTACTTCCCAGCCCATCCCCACTTCCTGGTCTTTGAGTAGCCAGCCAAACGAAGGGAATGTTCCCAATTCACACCCTGGTCCTACCTCAGAGGGAGATTTTTTCGCCACAACAGTGAGTGGTTCTGATTTGCCATCTTCCGGCAAGCCTGTGACGTGGCAAGTGACGCCATTTTACAATACCTTGACCAAAGAACCAGGGATAGAGATACACAGTGGCTCAGGGGAAGACAGTGAACAGTCTGAGATCAAAAACGAAAACAACTCTGTAACATGGACCAAAATCAGAGTAGCTGGAAAGGATGCTTCGGTGGTGAGAAGTACAGAAATCCCCCTTGGACCTCCACCAACACCTTATCTCGGGGGGGCGTCCTTGTGGCCACCCTTCAGCACTGTGATGGAAGGTCTGCTGCCCAGCCACAGGCCTGCCACTCTCAAAAGTGGTACACCTGGTGCGGAGGTGATCACTGAAAAGCCAGCAAACACTCCATTCCCTCTGGGAGGAGACCACCAGCCAGCACCAACAGAACATTCAGTCCGCCATCACCCTCCAGAACTTCCAGGCAGCGTGAATCTAACACAGGGTTCCGGACCGGTCCTGACCAAGGAAGACGCAACAAGTCTGATTGCCGAGGGGTTTTTGCTGAACGCCTCTGACTACAAGGAGCTCTCGACAGGCGGAAGCCCAGCATACTGGATTGCTGGAAACTGGAGTGAGGTAGGAGTTCCATTTCTCACCCCATGCCCGACTCTGTAGGGAAATAGCTAGGACTGTTGCATTCTGGCGCAGATTTCATAATGGGCTTGTTTAAGATACAGCCCGATGTAGAAGAAAACGTGAAGCCATTGGATCCATGCCCTTCCTCTCTCTCTCTCCTCCCTAATTCCAAAAATGAGAGAGGGAAGAAAAACTCTCCAGGAAAGGAGGACAAATGTAGTGAGATAAAGTGAAAAGAACTCTGCACTAAGTCAGGAGGACTGGGCAAGCTAGCCGTGTTAAGAGCAGAGAACTCAGTCCACATTTCAGAAGCTGCTTTGTGGCAGTGCCTGTGTAGACCAAGAGCAACATGCCCCCAGCTGCGAACACCTGAGGAGCGCCTTAATGGGCCTCAGGTGGCATTTCACTCAGAAAGCTGATGCTGGGACTCCAGATCTGTTAGGTAATCCTAATTACGGTGGGAATCGAAGGTAAAATTCCTTAAAAGCGTTCTCTAGTTCAGTGTTATCAAGGGATTTCTTTTCTTGTTGGTCTGTTTGCTTGCATGAAAACCAAATCATTTTGGCTCATTAAAAGAATTAGAATATGGAAGAAGAAGAAAATAAATATGACGACAGAATGTTGGCCCCTGTTTTCAAGCTTCAGCTTTTTGGCTGGATACGTGTTTTTCCATTTCTAGAACTAATTAATGTCCTTTGAAGCATCAAAATCATTTTTCCCCATTTGAATCTTGAATGCACAGGCTATGAGCTTGTTGAAATAATTTGACAACTCAAAAGAGGTCTTTGTGGTAAAATAATCGCATGTTTAAATTAATCAGCATTTTTATCACAACTCACGGCTCCTCTCCCTGGCCAAAGAGAAATGAAGTATTTGCTGCTAATATAACCGCTGTACATTTAATTTGTAAAGCATGTTAATTTCCAAACCACTTTCATATCTAGCTCTTATTTTTCTCCTTTTAACAGTCCTGAGGAGCAGGTAAGGTCTCATTGATGCCAATTTGCAATAGAAAAAATAAAGTGACTTGTCTAAGGACACAGCTGTCAGTTGGAAGATGAACCTTCTAACTCCACTCTATTCCATTGGTAAAAAATACATTATTTCTGAGTAAAGTGAGGTGTACCTGTAAATTAAACCAAAATAAAAGTATATATTAACTCAGATAATCATGGAGGCCAGAACTTAATATGTTTTAATTATAATAAATCAAGCTATACTTATCACAAATGTCATCATTTGTCTTTGACAGAAGTAAACTGTCTTATGTCTTACTGAATACATCATAGCTTACCCAAAATTTTGCAACGGTGATGAAGCAACTGAGAGCTGTTAATTCCAGGTCGTTTGGCTAGAAAAAGGGTGTTGGTCCACACTGCAGTTTTTCAGAGCTCCGAAAGGATATTACAAGAACAGAGATCAACATTTGGCAGAAATTCCCTTTGTGGTAGGGTTTGGTGCCTGCCCCTTTTATACATCTTTTGAGACAATTTTTTTTTAATTTTTTAAAAATATTTTGTTTATTTGACAGAGAGAGACATAGCAAAGAGAGTGAAGACAAGTAGGGGGAGTGGGAGAGGGAGAAGCAGGCTTCCCACCGACCAGAGAACCCTATACGGGGCTCGATCCCAGGACTATGGGATCATGTCCTAACTGAAGGCAGATGCTTAACAACTGAGCCACGCTGGCAGCCCGACAAAATATTTTAACACAGAATTGTTGGCGAGGATGAGGACTCAGGATGAAAACTTTGGTTTTCCCTGTGGTTTTTTTATTCTGTCCGCTTCTTTTTTTTTTTTTTTAAGATTTTATTTATTTGTTAGAGCATGCACACAAGCAGGGGGAGTGGCAGGCAGAAGGAGAAGCAGGCTCCCTGCTGAGCAGCAAGCCTGATGTGAGACTGGATGCTAGGACCCTGGGACCAAGACGTGAGCAGAAGGCAGAGGCTTAACCCACTGAGCCACCCAGGTTTCCCTGTTCCGTCCATTTCTGAAGCTATTTCTTTAGGATGGCCTCTCAATTACCCCATTGAGATCAGTCTTCCCCAATCCCTGTAAAAACCCAGACAGTTTCCCAAATCAGTGTCACTTCATCATTTCTGTCATCTCCTCTTTATTTCCTGTTAGTTCCGGGGCCAGATGTTTCTAATCTAATGGCAGCAGGCACTTGGAGAAGATGAGATGCTTCTATTTGTTGCAGTGATGGCTGGAGGGGGCCACTACCCACAGTGAATATCTGAAACCCAAAGATGGTAAAACCCTGTGACATTCAGGGAGGTCTCTTATAAGGAAGGAATGTCCCGTCCAGAATGCCAGTAGTGCCCCAAACGTCAGTTACTGTTCCCGGCCCCTTGCTGGTCTGCGCACCCCCCGTCTCTCCCCTCGGCAGTGCTTCCCACACATCATCACAAGAGACGGAAGCCTGCCGAGTCAGTCTTCTGCAGGAATTTGCCAATCATTTCAAACTCCTGCTCACAGATCTTTCCTGTCCCCTCGTTGTCTGATAAATCAACTCCAACAGTCCAGCAGTCTCTACAGCATTACATAATCCAGCATTCTGAGCCTCACTGACCCCACGCTGCCTCCCCATCTTCAGCTTCAGCAGATCAAAACTGCTCAGGTCCTGCCTAAGCCTCCTTCCTGCTCAGTCTGTTTCTGTTTTTCCCTCTGCCTCGAATTTCCTTCCCTTCCTCCTCTACCCTTGCAAATCCCTGCCCCCTTTCTTCAGGACCAAACTTTGAGCTGCTTCTTCCAAAAAGGCACTCCTGATCCTTAAGATTGGCAGTAATTTCTAAAGTTCCTTATCATTTGATCCGAAATTGCTCTCACCGTGTCCTCCCACTTTCTGCCCTGCGTGGAAGGGCTGTTCACGCTCCCCATTGTACACAACGCGTTCCTCAGATGGTGACATTAAAAATGAAAGAATGGTTATAAAAACCCAGTTAACACTGTCAACAGGCACATAGCTTGAAACCAGACTTTCTGGGCTGGAATCCGGGCGTGGCCACTCACTGTCCATGTCCTCACACGCGCAGGTTCCCCATCTGTGTAACGAGGACAGTGACAATGCCCAAGTCAAAGACCGTTAGCGGGGAAGAGGACTAACTCTGTGTAAGGTAGTTGGGAGCATATGGGGCACGTAGGGAGCCCCCAGCCAGTGTTTGCTCTGGAATCTGTTCTCAGAGCAGAAAACCCAGCCAGTCTGCAGTGTGCGTGGTGTGGCGCTTCCGCGGTCAGAAAATCACGTCCCACTGAATCACCCCGTCGTCCGGTCAGAGTCCCCGGGCCAGGCGGTTACTCGTCAGCGGTGCAGTTGTGTAAACCGATGCAACACAACGATTTTCCAGAACCATTCATGGCAGTTTTCACGTGATTCTAATGCAGCCCTCCTTGTTAGGTGCAACTCTGAACATCCCGAAACCTGCTCCTTGACCTAGGACATCGGTGGCCACACGGCCACTGGCTGTAACAAGGAGGGAGGTTTCCAGGACAAAGTGAAGTCCCTTGCCTCCTCACGGCCCTCCTTTCTTGTCTCATCCCCCACTCCCAGTTTGAAACTAATACAAGTGACCGTTGATGGAGCCCCATCTCCCTTTTATTGTGTTCCATGATTTTCCCCACGTCAGCTTTCGCTTTGCACTGTTGTTGGCTGCCTCCGTAGAAACTGTCAAAAAGGAATTCAGTGTCTGCTCTTGGGATCAGAAACAGGCAGGACTAATGTCAGAGCCCCAGAGACAACACGCATTTATTTGCCACACAATTATGGTTCAAAGAATCCTAGACATCCCTTGAGATTTACCACGTTTTCACTACCCTGGGAATTCCGTCTCACTAGGCCCTTTCCTGGGTTTGGGCAAATGTATTTTTCTCTCTGTCATATATGAAATTAACAACAGTGACATGGCCTTGAATGTGGCTTCTAACTCTGGGCCCCTGATATCCAGAAGGTGGACTTACAATTTTTACCTTGCAGCTGTGTTGTGTTTAATAGGTAACATTTGTAGGGTCCTGACCATGGGCGTGAATGTCTGTGGTCCTCATGTATCACCAGTTTTATAGGCTCAGGGGTTAGGAAACTGCAGCAGATCACACGACTGGCCAACTGCAGAGCTCTCGTTGTACCCTGAGTCTCAGAAGGCGAGAGAAGTTGTAGGAAAGGTACCTGTTATGTAGCTGTATCAGTGCCCATTACTACAATAATGCCAGGTGACAAACCACCACAAAACCCCAGAGTTGTGTTCATGAGTCTGTGTGTCAGCTGAGAGGTTCTGATGATCGGGCCTGAGCTCAGGGATCTCAGCTTCACCCGAGGGTGGACTGTGGGAGGGCTGGTCTCAGGTGGCCTCAGCAGGGTCACCCAGTTCTGTTTCACATGAGCTCTCATCCTCCAGGAGGCTAGCCTGGTTTTATTCTATGGCAGAGACAGGTCCAAGACAGTGAACTGAAATGAGCATGTCCTCTTGAGAACTGGTATGTCATATGGTGGGTTTTATTGGCCAAAGAAAGTCACAAAAACTTCCTTGATTCAAGAGCTGGGGGGTTATACCCCACTGTTTGATGAGAAGAGCTGCCAAGTCCCATTGCAGAGAGAGAGCATGGCATGTCCCGTGTGGGCCACCAGGGCCATCATCCTATGACAGTGGTCCAGACTCTATCACACACCTGCGTTATGCAGCACAACAAAGATGTTAGGGACTTAGGTGTGTACCAAATCCTAAAGAACTTAAAGCTGGAGGAGACCTTACATCCATAAATGAGCCAGTTGGAAATACGATGCCCTAGGCTGTGTTCTCCTCTTCCCTCTCTGTGATTCTGTGGTAGAGTTGTCTCCCCAGAGCCTGTGTTGTGTCACACATACGTCCAACAAGAGAGTCTGCCCAATGCGACACACGAGATTATATGGAGGATGAAATAGCAGCAAGAGAAAAGTGAGGCTGGATTTTATTTACAGCTCATCAAAAGGAGCTTTCAAAGATGTCCCAAATGGAACTTCTACACTTTAAAAAACATAAGCCCAGAACTGTGTTTTCCATGTGTACAGAGAGCACACACACACACACACACACCGTTCTGAGAGTGGACAGGGGAGAAGGGATGCAAGAAAAATCAGATGTACGGAAGAATAAGCACACAGAATAAAGGAAATGGAGGGGGGTGTAGCTTTCAAGGTGACCCCAGGCTAAACTTAAGGTGTTCAAGAATTACGAATAAATAACAACATCATGTGAGGAAAAGGCTGTCATACATTACCAGAGGGCAAGCGGTGAAAAGCACTGGGCTGTAACATCTTTGTGACCCCCAAACCCGATCTGAGGACCCACAGCATCAGCAGCACCTGGGAGCTGGTTGGAGACGCAGAATCTCCAGCTCCACCCAGCCCTGCTGACTCAGCGCCTACCTTCAGCAAGGAGCCCAGGTGATGCATGAGGACGCTGACATCCGAGAGGATCTGCTTTCACAGACCGTGTACAGCAGTTTGGAGGCCCGAGCCCTAGGCTCACTCCTCGGTCAAGCCAGCTCTTCAAGCTTCATGGGGCTTTTTGGGCACCATGACAATACCCGTCTACCCAGGGATTTGTTGTGGAGAGGAGGAAGTGACATAAGGTCACCAAGGTGTTCGACCAGGCTGCTGGGTAGATCGGACACCCTCTGTGAACGGACATCCTTGGGGTGATATGTGGGGGGCCGTCCGCCCACAGCCCCTAGATAGTCCCGCCAGGATGATTTTTAAAGAGAAGCAAATTCCCCCTCCAATTAGCTTTTTCCAATTAGTGCTGATCAGGGATTCTTGTCCAGCCTATTTTATTAGAATCACCTGAGGCATTTCTTTTCTTTTCTTTTTTAATTTTTTATGATTTTATTTATTTATTTGATAGAGAAAGAGAGCGAGCACAAGCAGGGGGAGTGGCAGGCTGAGGGAGAAGCAAGCTCCCCAACAAGCAGGGAGCCCAATGTGGAACTCGATCCCAGGGTGCTGGGATCATGACCTGAGTGGAAGGAAGTCATTTAATGGACTGGGCCACCCAGCATCCCCAACGCTGGGGCATTTCTTTTTGCACTGATGCCTAGACCCTACCCAGCGTGATTCACATTAATTTGTCTAGGGCAGGCCCCCAGAACTGGTATTTTTGTCAAAAGTTCTGCACCGGTGAGCCTCCAAGACAGAACTCCTGACTGTAGGGTGTGGTGGGGCATGTCTGAGAAAGAAACCCTCAGCCTCTGTCCTCTCTGTCCCCCTCCCCGCCGCAGTGTTCCACCAGCTGTGGGCTGGGGGCCTACTGGAGAAGCGTGGCATGCAGCACCGGGAGGGACTCTGACTGTGCCGCTGTCCTGAAGCCTGACCCCGCTAAGAGGTGCCACCTCCGTCCCTGTGCCAGCTGGAGAGTGGGGAACTGGAGCAAGGTGAGTGACCGGCCCCGCGGTGTTCTGGAAAGGACAGCCTAGGTGCGTGTCTCCTCCCTTCTGCCCTTTTCTCTGATAGGACTTGGAGGAGTAAATCCTGGGCATCCCCACAGGCCCCCTTGAAGTTGCACAACAGTCTTTGAACACGCACAGAGTTCTGAGTAACCCACATGTTTTCACCTGCCTGTCTTTTGCCTTCCCAGATAAACTGGAATAAAGCCTTAAATTAGTGTCATGGATTGCTTGTCCAGGATGCCCCATTGTTTCTCAAGGACTCACATGTAGCCTTCTAATGAGAATTAGACAGCATCCCACGTATCATGACGTCACGACGCAGCAGCTGCTCACAAAGCAAGTGTGCTCTTTCATTGCCAGACCCCAAAGGAGAAGAAAGCTGAGACATAAAGAAAAAAATCAGTCTTTCAAAGTATATTTCCCGTACAGATCTTTTTGAAGAGTGGTTTTACTATCTCTGCTGATCTGGCTATGGTTACTCATTTTGCTGTGCTGTCTGTATGGTCCCTTGTGAAAGACCATCAGGCTTTGGGATTCTTCGGCCTTGGTCCTTTGGGGCACTAACCAGGCCCAGCCCGGGTTGGGGCTGAGCCAGGCGCAGGAGGATATGCCGAGGCTCTGAGACCCTGTCAGTGGTGGGGCTGACAGCTGATCGGCAGGAGGAGGGGAAGAGGTGTGAGCTGGGCGCGTACCTTCTGTTTGCCAAGCACGCCCCATGCTAGCATGTCCTATGGGCCCCATCTTCTCTCTGGGGAGCCAGTTTCTCCACACAGCTGAGACACAGAAGGGGAAAGAAAGAGCTACCCAGAAGTCTGGCGAGGCTGGTGAGCCTTGTAAATGTTAGCGCCATCATCCAGTATTGAGCTCCTGTTCCCAGACAAGCAGGACCCACCAAGTGTCTCGCAGGACGTCTCTGGTTCTGGAGGACTTATCTGGAAGACTGGAGTACAGCATCATTTATCTCCTTTAGACCCCTTCTTGCAAAGTGAGGCTCCGATTCTGGAGAAGAAAGGGAGAGCAGGGTTACTCCTTCAAAGATTACCACACATCCCTTTGATACCTGCCACCCTCCCTTTCTTCTGCTTTTATGTCATTTTCCTTTCAAGAAGGCATGCTGGTTCTTTCTTCTTTATCTTCCAACTCCTAACAAACTCAAGATCCAACGAAGACCAAATGCTTTGCTGAAGTTTCTCTTCCACATCCAGCAAAATCCCAAGAGACATTTTGTATCCCTGACCTGGCCAAATGTTGAGCAGTCCTAATGCCCCGCTTTGCTATTACTGGGAACAGCCCTTCCCTTGGAAATTGCATGTTGAAGAAAGGACAGATGTGCGAAATTGCTCACACTTTCAAAAAGGCACTCCAGTGAAAAGTACCAGGAATTCTAGCTTGTGAAAAACCCTGAATGAGAGATCCAAAATCCCTTCTCTGGGCTCAGACCTCCCGAGGAAAGCCCTGCTCTGCCAGCACATACCTCCCTCGTCTGTCCCTGGGTATGCCCTGTCATGGCCGGGAGGGCTGCAGGGCTATGTACACCCCCTGCAGTGTGGTTGGTTCTGGTGTTTTCCTGGGAGCGCTCTCATTATCACCAAGCCTGCCAGAACGTGATAGCTACCACATGCAGGATTGGTCCTCCAAGTTACCCCATTCCTCCCACTCAAGAGATACTAGAGAGAGATATCTCAGGATACTAGATAAACCTTGTCAAAGACTTGGCTTAACCACTGACAGCCTATTGGCCTGACTTCTTTGTTTCTGTTATTATGGGTCTTACACACCTGACTTCCATTTTTCCCAGGCATGTTGGTTTAGATTTTATCTTAAATTTTGAGGAGTAAGTGTAATTCCTTCTTAACTACCTCATTATTAACCAGTTCATATGGAGGTCTGAATTCCAAATCATGTACCAGGAAAGACTCAAGGGCTTCTTCATTTCACTGTTCTATTAGGACTTTGAAACTCTTTCAGAGGCAAACCTCCAGGAGCGTAGGAGCGTAGGTACATTTTTTGCCTTTAAATGTCCAGATCGTTTAGATTCTGCCCTGTTGATGGTTTGCCTTTACACAGATGCTTTCTCAGAGGGAAGAATTCCAATTTTACCTTGAATCTTTGGCATTATCCCCCAAGTCTCCACCCCCCCCCAATCCACAGACAGTGAATTCTCACAGAACTGTGCCCCTGATGCCTCGCGGTCACTCACCAGCAGTCCCCCCTTGATTTGTGATGGCTGTGTGAGTTGTGGTGGTTTTACTGACTTCTGTCTCCAGTATCATGCAGCTCCCTGATGAAGCCCAGTACAGCTGCTGGGGACAGGCACCCCCCGGGTGTGAGAGCAGAGTAGGAGTCTATGTTCAGCCCTCTGCCTTTACGTGTCTAGAAGCAGACTTTCAGCATGGCTTGCTTCCCCTTCATGCATCAGTCTGTCTGAAGCAAAGTTCAAGTCATAGTTCTCGGGTTTCTCCCAGAGGCATGCTTGGAAAGACCGTTCTGGAGAATTGCATCCTGAAAGTCGTGCTGGACAATGGACGAGACCCGTGTGGGTTGGCAGCCCTGCTCTGCCATGACCAGCATGTGACACTGGTGCATTCACCTTAGAAAATGTGCTTCTCTCACCTCTGAGAAATAAAATGGATGCTATTGCCTCCACTTACCTCATAGAGTTGTTACAAAGGTCAGAAAAGAGAGTGTTCGTGAAACAACTTTGTAAATGGTGGAAGACTATTCACGGGAAATCCTGGGCCAACTTTGAGCTCCAGAAGAAAGTTAGGACTGGCCCTTAGGTGCTTCCTAACCTCTGGCTTCCTGGACTTGGGCCAGAAATCTTGTAGACAGGTGACAGCAGAGAAAGTTCTGTCAACAGAACGACTGGCTGGAGCAGGTGTCCACTCCCCTGGACGAAGCAGACAAGGTGCTCAAAGTGTGTGTGAACTTTGGAGAACTTGACCTAGCCTGGGCCCCAGCACTCTCTGGATACTATCACATGCCCAGCATTACACAAAAGCTGCTTTAGATAATCAAGTCCATTTTCATCCAGCACAGGACTTTCTTTATAATTCCCACCGCGGAAACTGAAAGCTCGAGGTGTTTAAATCACTAACGCTTGATCACACAGCTGTTACCAAACATTCCCAGTTTTAAGAAACCAGCAACAGCGGGACACGTCATCTATTTAATGACAGCTTTTCAGGAAGAAGGGGAACACTACACAATAAATATGTACATCAGTTGTAAGACGCATGCCAATTTCAGGGCATTAAAATTTGTAGGAGGAAACAAGAGGGAGTGTCATCATGCAGGAAATTTAGGAAGTGACAAAATGGGTTTGAAAAGCTTCCATTGGGTTTGACCCAAAAGTGATGCATCACCCACAGCCCTACTCACCGCCTGGTGGAACATCTTGATGCCTGCCCCTTCTGAAGTTTTGTAAACTGGTGGTTTGACAGGCCCTTTCTTTGCTTTCTGAGAACAAGCACTTCCCTTTTCATAGTTAAGTTGTAACAGATCTTGATTATTTCTTAAATGAATCAGAAACATTTTTACATTTTTTCTTGGAATATTCTGTTTTCCCTCCTCTGCAGTGTTGCCATTTTATTTTTGCAGCCTTTGACTTTTGCTGGAAAATGAGAGAAAGTGGCAGCCTTTCCTTATGGCTGTGGGTTTCATTTCTTTTTTTAAAGATTTTATTTATTTATTTGACAGACAGAGATCACAAGTAAGCAGAGAAGCAGGCAGAGAGACAGGAGGAAGCAGACTCCCTGCTGAGAGAGCCCAATGCGAGGCTTGATCCCAGGGCCTGAGCTGAAGGCAGCGGCTTTAACCCACTGAGCCACCCAGGCGCCCCATGGCTGTGGGTTTCAAATATTTGCTAATGTATTTGTATATATCGCTAGTATTCCTGTCTCATTCTTCTTCTTGCCTTTGTGTTTATTAGAGTATACAGATTGTCAATGGCATTGCTACATTTTTTTAGATCTGAATTTTTAGAACTAAATTAGTAGGGAAAGAGCTCCTTTCTTGCTAAATACAGACCATCCCCTACTTTGATATATATCATGTTCACAGGAATGTATATTACAGTCCAATGTGCAAAAGTCAAAACTTAGACTTGCATGTTATAAGGGATTCTCTGTCCCCAGAAAGCAAAAATTGAGTAGCAGGAAGATCATTATACTAAAAATTGCTGCTTTTATTTTAGTCTTGATATAATTTGTTATATGTCTGAACCGTTACTTTCTCTTAGCACCGCCAAAGGTTTTAGATTAAGGAATCTCTAAAAAATAGAGGAATGAGAAGTAGTTAGAAACATTTAGGAGCACAGGAAGCATGAGCCTAAGACCACCCAAGACTACTATGGGGCTCTCCATGATGGCCCTGCCCATCTCTGTCCACCCCGACTCTTTGCCCTAGCCTTCTGATCAGCTTGCCAATCCCAAGTGAGCCTTGTTTCATAGCACTCTGCCTCCTTACATGCCATTCTGTCCATCTTGATTGTCCCCCAACCTCTTTTGCCAGCTGAGTGAGCTCCTACTTATCCTATATGCTTCAGCTGAAAGTTCAGCTCCTTTATTTAGACCTTTCCTGACCTCTTCAGGTGAAATTGCCCACCTCCTCCATTGTGCCGTCGCTAGATCATGAGCAACTCATGATGTGATATTTATATTAAATATAGCCTTTATTCCTCCATCTCATTTATGTAACTCTCCCTTCCTATTGGATCGGAATATAGAGCCTGGAACATAGAAATGCCCAATGACTGGAAGGGACGTGGGGGAGGGCATGGGAGAGAGATGGAAGGAAGGATGAATTTTGGTGCTGTTCAACTTAGAATTTTTGGAATGAACTATTTAATCTTAAGCGTCTTAGGAAACTGTTCAGCATAAGGAAAGGAACAGGAATGAATTTTTTTTTTAAAGATTTTATGTATTTATTTGACAGAGAGAAATCACAAGTAGATGGAGAGGCAGGCAGAGAGAGGGAGAAGCAGGCTCTCTGCTGAGCAGAGAGCCCGATGCGGGACTCAATCCCAGGACCCTGAGATCATGACCTGAGCCGAAGGCAGCGGCTTAACCCACTGAGCCACCCAGGCGCCCCGAGGAATGAATTTTTTTTGTATCCCAATTTAGTATTTAGTTCAACTTGGAAAGCAAGTAAGTATTCTGAAATCAGAACAGAATACAAATGCAGTGACCCCATACTTCACACCACTCCAGAATATTGGGATAGTCTAATCGTCTCGTCTATCCTCCTTTCCACACCAGTGGAGAAACATGCTGAGAGACGAGAAGTGGTTAACCCACACTAAGGTAGCCCCTTGCTGTCAGGGTCACACCTGAATGCAATCTCCCAGCCCTGTGCTCCGACTGAGCACTCTGTGTTAGTCCAGCATGGAACGAGTTTCGTGATGACTTCACACATCAAAAACAACAGTAGCCATCAGGGAGATTCAAATTGAAACCACATTGATATACCACCTTACTCCAGTTAGAACGGCCCAAATTAGCAAGACAGGAAACAACATGTGTTGGAGAGGATGTGGAGAAAGGGGAACCCTCTTACATTGTTGGTGAGAATGCAAGTTGGTGCAGCCACTTTGGAGAACAGTGTGGAGATTCCTCAAGAAATTAAAAATAGAACTTCCCTATGACTCTGCCATTGCACTACTGGATATTTACCCCAAAGATACAGATGTTGTGAAAAGAAGGGCCATCTGTACCCCAATGTTTATAGCAGCAATGGCCACGGTTGCCAAACTATGGAAAGAACCAAGATGCCCTTCAGCGGACGAATGGATAAGGAAGATGTGGTCCATATACACTATGGAGTATTATGCCTCCATCAGAAAGGACGAATACCCAACTTTTGTAGCAACATGGATGGGACTGGAAGAGATTATGCTGAGTGAAATAAGTCAAGCAGAGAGAGTCAATTATCATATGGTTTCACTTATTTGTGGAGCATAACAAATAGCATGGAGGACAAGGGGAGATGGAAAGGAGAAGGGAGTTGAGGGAAATTGGAAGGGGAGGTGAACCATGAGAGACTATGGACTCTGAAAAACAATCTTGAGGGTTTTGAAGGGGTGGGGGGTGAGAGGTTGGGGGAGCCAGGTGGTGGGTATTAGAGAGGGCACGGATTGCATGGAGCACTGGGTGTGGTGCAAAAACAATGAATACTGTTACGCTGAAAAGGAATAAAAAATTAAACAACAACAACACAAGGAAGATTCGTGATTTCATTCTGTCTCTGCCAGTGACCCCTATAAGCTAAGGGTATTTTTCATGCTAACTTGTTCTGGTCTGCAGATCGCACTGTTGAGCTGAGATGCTAACCCGAAAATAGGACCATTTGATCCCAGGAGGACACTGGCCAGGTTTTGTTTTCATTAGTCTGACTCTTGTGCTCAGTCTGGTCCACAGGCGCCAGGTTAGGAAACCATAAATCCAAATGACCCTCCTCTAGGGCAAGAAGAAAATGAACATAATAATTGGCACTCAGCATACAAGGCAAAACAGCATTAGGAATGGAGTGATTTAATATCCTGCCCCTTCTCTATTGCTAACTGAACTAGATGCCGTTTTGAAAATGGAATGAAAGTCATAGATTTAGTGAGGGTCTTCCCTTGTTATTTACTTCAGCATATTAATAAAGTTCATTTCCCATTGACTGTGAATAACAAAAGGGAAATGCTAATTTGAAAATTAAATTTTGGGATAACAGATTGCAACAGCAAATGAAAAAAAAGAAAATAAAATCTCATTTCATACTTAACTCTTATAAAATTCCCTTGTCCTAATAAAGATCCCTGTTGCTTTATTACGTGTTATTTCCCAGAAATCTGTTTTGTCAAACAAAGGGCTGCTTTGTGTGGCAATTATTAGCATGTCTCCTCATCTGTTCTGTGGCTGATTTCAAACTGGCAGTAACTTTTTCCTTATTATTACTTATTACATGGCAGGAAAGTGAGGGGCTTTTTAAAAATATATTAATTTATTTAAGAGAGAGAGAGAGAGAAAGCTCATGAGTGATGGGGAGGGGCAGAGGGAGAGGGAGAAACCGGCTCTCCCTGCTCAGCAGGAGACTCGATCCCAGGAGGCTCGATCCCAGGACCCCAGGATCATGACCTGAGCTGAAGGCAGATGTTTAACTGTCTGAGCCACCCAGGCACCAAGAAAATATGGTTTTTATTTTATTATTTTATTTTATTTTATTTTATTTGTGTGGGGGGAGGATATTATTTGGCATATGTTGATTATTTCTAAGAAGCTAAACATTTCAGTTTATGGAAGCATTAGAGCATCAGTCTGTCCCTTGTCACATGGGCCAGCATCTTTCTATGTGACAGCCCAGGGTTGAAGTCGGATGACTTGGTACAATGTGCAGGTGGCGGAAGGGAAAACCGTACTGAAAGTTTTGAGGAATTTTCTTTCACCATCCCAAACCCTGCAATTAGGGTTATTCCACCATAGCCAGAAACAGCATAATTATTCACTATGTAGAGAGGGGCCAAATGTACCTAGAGCAACAGACACACTTTCTTGCTGGTACATTCTCTCAGGCAAGACTGCTAATGAGATCATAGCTGGGGGGACGGGAAGGCACAGCAACCACAGGTCACTTCAGCCTCCCGGAAACTCCCGGGTTACCCATTTCTCCAAATCCGTGCATGCGTTCAGCAAGCCTGTGTGGAGCATCCGTGCCATGCCTGGCCGCATGCCGGGTGCTCAGGACGCAGTTGGTAACCAGAGCAGATAGGGTTCCAATTTCATGGCAGTGAGAGTGTAAGAAAAAGGACACACAGAGTGAGTAAAAATGGTTCCACATTTCAAGTTCTTGTGATAGGAACAGATAAGGAGCAGAGAGACATAAGAAGAGGGAGATTCTCCTTTGGATAAAGGCTTTCCAGGAAGGCCTCTTTGAGGAGAGGACATTTCAACTGAGGCCTAAAAGGAAGAACGGTAGCAGATAATGTGAAGGGTAGAGGGAGGAACATTTGGGACGTAAGGACAACAGGGAGGTATTCTTTTTTTTTTTTTTAATAAAGATTTTATTTATTTATTTGACAGAGAGAGAGAGATCACAAGTAGGCAGAGAGGCAGGCAGAGAGCGAGGAGGAAGCAGGCTCCCTGCTGGGCAGAGAGCCCGATGCGGGGCTCGATCCCAGGACTTTGAGATCATGACCTGAGCTGAAGGCAGAGGCTTAACCCACTGAGCCATCCAGGTGCCCCCAGGGAGGTACTCTTAACCCACAGAGTGTCTGGGGGAAAAACGCTGAGGAGCACAGGGGTCTGTTTCCAACCCTCCTACCTCGGGTCCCCAACTGAGTGTGGGGGGTGACAAGACAGGCCAGGCAAGGACAGGACTAAGAGAGACCAGAAGACGGGGGCAAGATGAATGGAAGGGATCAGTAGACACTAATATTCTGAAGACACCTGAGGCCATGTTTTGGATGCTTGAGTTCTGATCAAGTATAACGCAGGTGGAGGATGGAATAGCTTCCAGAATCCAAGAGGTCAGGGAGTAGGTCTGCTTCTGAAGAGGCCCTGTCAGCTGTGGTTTAGGGGATGGGACTTTAGTGCGCCAGTGTTACCATGGCGTTAAGGAGTTAGCAGCGTGCCGGTGAACCGTGCTCTTTCCTGAGACACAGCAGGCCATGGGGGCTCCCATGCAAGGTGGCCTATGCCCACACCTATGCGGTGAGGAGGGCCTCATGATGGCGTTCCATGAATCTGTGCCGAACAAATGCTCAGTGAAGGAGGCAAGGGGTGTCGGCTGTGGGAGGAAGGAGGGCGGTAGAGACAAGCTCACTCCTGTGAGCCAAACCACTGGGCAGTTACTCCAGTCATTTCCCTCATTCAGGCCCTTCACATGACCAAGGGTGACCCATCCTGCCTTCAGAGTCACGGAGCAAACACGTTTGTGGCAGGATTCTGAGGGAGAGGTGGGCATGGCTTGGCAGAGTCGTCCCCTCGTGAGCAGCCTCATTCACCCAGGATGACTCCACACCAGAGAGTCGGGCCACCCACTGAGGCTGACGCTGCGCCAGTAGACACCCGACCCCAGGGTCCGTGATCTTCACCACAGCCCTGGGAGACACAGTTACATCCCGGTTTCCAAGTATGGTGCCTGAGGCTCAGAATGTTTCTGAGACTTGCCCAACAGCTCATGACAAGCGAGTGACAGAACAGGACTTGCCATTCAGTTCCTATAAGTCCCTGCCTGTATTTTCTGAGATGGGTGGCCCCATGTTTGGGAGCTGCTTGGGTGACTTCCTCTCCAGGGCCTGTGAGGGAAGCAGGTCACTTGAGCTAGATTTGCCCCTTCTTCATGCCTGGAAGCCTGGAACTTCATGGTTCTCTGCAGAAGCCCCCTGGAATTCAGGGGAATGGAAGACTGACACCAGGGACTCACGTAACCCCCTTGTCTCCTCCGTGCAGTGCTCCAGAAACTGCAGCGGGGGCTTCCAGATCCGGGAGATTCAGTGTGTGGACAGCCTGGACCGCCGCAGCCTGAGGCCGTTTCACTGCCAGTTCCTGGCCGGCATTCGTCCCCCACTGAGCGTGAGCTGCAACGTGGAGCCCTGCGAAGAGTGGCAGGTGGAGCCCTGGAACCAGGTACGGCCTCCACATACGTCATCCCCAGCCCCGGCCAGCATCAGTCTCTGCATTACCTTGTGAGTCTAGAAGTCAGGGGAGGCCGCATGTGCCTTGTGACAGTGACCAGCCTCCAGTCAGTGGCCCCGCACTGTCCACACAGGAGGCCGAACAGGTCAACTTGAAGACTACATTGTGTGGCTTCAGCTGTGACAATTCAGCATTTTAGCACAACCCAGTCTCCCAGTGGATATACTGGGCAGAACTGGGGTCCGTATCAGGGAGATGCTCACAGACCACTCTGATGAGAGCTTCTGAGGGCAGAGCCTCCCATGCCTCTGCTAGGCCTCTGCGGTTGAGCTGGGGGTCATGGCCAGCTCCTTCCCACACACAGTGTATTTTAGAGTTCCACCTCTCCGTTTAATGCCCAGATCGCTGTACACACAAATAAAAGGAAGTGTGTTTGTGCCTGTGTGTGCCCTCTGCTTTGTGAGGACCCAGGTTCCTCTGGGTCTTTGTCCTACTTCAGCACACAAAAGTGAAGTGACTGCTCTTCCGTGAAGTATGATGATGTCATTTGCTAGTAGACAAATACCGCGACAGCTCTAGACAGCTCCCAGACTTACCCATGCACAGTAGGAAGAAGAGAAAAAATGAACTCAGCATATTTGGAGTATGTCTATGGGCTAGGCGTTTTGTCTGTGACACATGGTGTAACACTCACAGCGACCCAAATGGTAGGCTTTATTACTTCCATGGTGCTGGTGAAGAAATTGAGACTCAGAGATTAAGAAACTTACATGAGTTCACACAACTAGAAAATAAATGGTGGGCTGTTAGTTTTGGTACAAGGCAGACTCCAGTGCCTGTGTTCTTTCTACCACAGAAATCCACCCAGTTCAACATTGAACAAAGAGTGAACTGAGGAGAAGGAGTGAATCAGAGACTATTTGCCGGAAATGGGGGGCGGGGAGGGGGGTTGGAGACCAAA
This sequence comes from Neogale vison, assembly GCF_020171115.1. Classification (NCBI taxonomy): domain Eukaryota; kingdom Metazoa; phylum Chordata; class Mammalia; order Carnivora; family Mustelidae; genus Neogale; species Neogale vison. The sequence continues at coordinate 290,542,995 of NC_058091.1, forward strand.
CCTTCCACGCGTTCTGGAAAGGAAAGTGGTGAACCACAAGTGCGAGACACAGAGTTAGTGCCAAAGCTTACAGAATAATGTCCCCCCTGCCCCAAAGTCACTTCCAGTCTACATGTCAAGCAACCATGTTGATTCCTGAGGCTCTGGACCAATACCTGCGATTTCCGGGGCAGCAGCCACTACTATCCCTTCTTTCTCCTCCTTACCGGCTTAGTTCTAGAGCACATAAAAGGCCTGCTCCTCTCATGCTGTGGACCTCCAAGCTTTCCACATATGATGAACAGCTTTCAGAATCCAGGGATTTGCAGAGGGGCCTTGTGAGAGAAGTGCATCTGCAGGTTTTTAAAGATGAAAAATCAGATCTGCCTTCTGATTATGAAGAAGATGTATCCTGGAAGCCCCAGTCAGGAGCTGTTCCCTCAAGGGCTTCTGCCACCCTCCTTTCTGAATTAGTACTCTCATTCAAGCCAGCCACACAATTGAAAGACTTCCCTCTGAGGGAGATGGAAAATGCAAAAATCATTTTGAGTGTTCCTCTGGAGCTTTTGAAGGTCTGGGCACCCTTGTGCTTTACCCTGACTACCCATGAGGCTGCTTTGTCTGTATGCACTCAGTCTGCCATCCTGAGAATACTGTGGGCCCCCTTGGACATGTCAGACGGCCCAGACAACCAGCACGGAAGAAGCCTTTCTGCTATGGGGATGTCTCTGCAGGAGAGCTTCTCACACTTTAGCATACTTCAGAATCACCCGGAGGGTTTGTCAACACACAGATGGCTGGACCCCACCCCCAGAGTGTCCAATTTGGAGGTCCAAGGTGGGTCCTCAATTTTGCATTTCTAGCAAGTACCCAGAAGATGCTACAGTTGCTGGGCCAGAGACCACACTTGGAGAAGCCCTGGTGTATACTTTCTTCACCTCCTTTCTTGGGACATGACATGGCCAGATGTCTCTGAATATATGCACACATGTAGGTATATGCATGTGTGCAGGTTGTGAGGAACCTGCACAGATTCTAGAACTGAGCCGGTAAGGAGAAAGAAGGGACAGTGGTGGCTGCTGCCCCAGAAATCACAGGTATTGACCCAGAGCCTCAGGAGGCAACATGGCTGCTTGGCATGTAGACAGGAAGTGGCTTTGGGGAGGGGGAACGTTCCTCTCTAAGCTTTGATGCTCACTCTGCATCCTACACCTGTGGTGTACCACCTTCCTTTCCAGAGCACATGGAAGGTTTGATCCCCAACTCTCCCCATCTCCCCCATCTGAAATGGGGGATCCCTTCTCTTCTCTCCTCCTATAGAATAAATGGGAAAAAACCATGTTGACCCTCGAAGTTGGACTATCGTGAAAGTAATAGATCAGTTCTTTTATTGAGCAGAAAGCACTGATTGCATATGATGATTATGTTTTCTAGAACACCACCGCTCACGTGCCTGAATATAATGGGCAAGATGTTGCCAGCCATAAATTGCTTTGTGGTTGCTGTTGTTACCATACCATAATTAAGATTTTTCAAAGTACTTTTCAAAGCTTCTTGGTGGATAATGTAATTTCCTCCTAGAAGCCTTAGGAAAGTGAGACAATGGATCTTATGTAATTATATTAGTGAGCAAAAATATGACACGTTTTGGAGTTGTCTCCCTTTAGGAATCCAGCTTGTCATCTCAAATTTACTTTTGCAAGCATGACAGTTGGTGGATCAGACCCCAGGGCAAACCTATCCAGGCCCCTATTCAAAGCCATGGACCCATTTAATTCTAAAACATTTTATAGTGGGAAAGGAGGACTAAATCCCATTTCAAGAGGAGATGAACAACACTGTATTACAAATGTGTGCTCCCTCTTTGCACTGTTGGAGCTAATCATAATAAAGACATCTACATTTTACAGTTTGGTTTCTAGATACTTGTTCCAGAAGGCAGAATGCAGATAATATAATGTCCATTCTGGAAGGACCACTCATTCAGGTTTTTAAGCAGAATTCCTTCTGTGTGACCTTCAGTTCTGTGTTACATTGAACTATGTGGCATCTTCTGATTATTTTTTCTCCTCTTCAGATCCTCAGAATGTCCTTTATTAATTTTCTTCTTTCTCTTTAATTTTTGATTCATCACTGTTATGTAGTCATTATAAGGAACCTGCACAGATTCCAATATAGACACTAATATTCTTATTGGCACTGTAGACAACAAAAATGATAATAAAAAGGTCTTCCCTTATCACTGAAAAGGTCACTCTGTGATTTTTTACCTAAACTTGTCCCTGTTCTACATCAGTGCTCCAGGTCCTGTGGAGGTGGAGTTCAGGAAAGAGCAGTGACTTGCCCAGGAGGTCTCTGTGACTGGAAGAAAAGGCCCACACCCACTGCCCCCTGCAACAGCCACCCTTGTTGTCACTGGGTCACTGGGAACTGGGACCTGGTAAGAATCAATTACATTCCCTTCTATTTATTTTAGTCTTTTAAAAAATAGCATTGTTTTGTTTTGATTTCAAAGGTAAGATATATTCATTGTCAACGTTCAGCATCTCCACTGGTTTATAGAGGGTTTCTGTACATTTTAGTTCTGGTACTCTTCTGCCATTAATACCTCTAAATCTGCTAGAAGTTCATCCTTAGCTGATGTGTGGCCAGTGTTTATGTCATGAACTCAGAAGAAAAAGTTCAAATACCTTCAGAAGACAACAGATCAAATACCAATATTATCCCAGAGGCAAAAAGCCTAAGGAAAGATGGTTTTGCGTCCCAGCACCTTGGATCCTAGGGCTTGTCCTGAAGCAATCAAGAGTGGATACACGCTGCAGCTTGAGGCTTAGCCTGATTTTGTGAGTTTCAGATCTTGTCAAACCACAGATCAGTTTGCCAGATAGCCGGCCTATTGGATGGAGAGACAAACAAAAAATTAAACTGCAAATAGGGAAAAGATTTATTGTTGTCACAAAGTTTAGTTGTTATGTAAATAACTGTATCTGTGACACTGAAAATGAAGAAAATTCTACCATAGACAGTTTCTGCCATCAATCTGATGGGTCATATCCTGGATTCTCTAGAAAATACAGTCTTAAGGCCAAATCTGATACCATGTCAAGGAAGTGGAGGTGATAGGAAAGAGGAAGGAGACAGGAAAGGAGGGGAATTGAATATAAGGTGGTACGTTACCAGACTGACCTCTTGTCTTAAATGACTGCTGTTCAGGGTCAGGGACAACTGGTTGCTCTTAAAAGAAGGTCTTCTAAAACCTGTGTGAACTACTGCCTCTTAGGGTAGTTTGTCTGGGGGCAGGAAGGGAGGAGATGACCCTATTGGCTCCTATCTCTGGGGATTATGGGTAAAACGTGTCCTCTCAGATGACTAATATCCCCTGTCATCCTGGGTTATTCATGTGTGGGCAATGGGAAGACCCCACCATGTCTCATGTCTCAACAAGAAAAGCCCAGAGTCGGGAGGTAAGAGGCACACAGCATGGACACGGGAGGTGCAGGCCAGTGGGTTGGGCTGTGCTTTCATGAAGCTGGTTACCACCTCAGTGGGGACAGATCAAAGGCCAACAGCTGGAAGACGGGGAGCCATGAGGATCTGATATACAAATCCCTCAACCATTAATATTTTTAAAGTGCCTTGTTCTTGTGTATTTTGATTATTCTGACACAGGCCATCATAGTATTTTGCTGCACATAATGCCCTCGGATATTTTGCAGCTGCTATATCCTTATTGATCCGCATTGTTCAGAGCGCTGTGGTTGCTCCTGCATGCCCATGACCAGTTCACTTGCTGGCATGTGGTCTTGGAAAAGGCTTCTGCTGGTACATCCAACTCAAGGTTGTGCTGGTCTCTGGATATCACCCACTCAAATCCAGGAAGAACAAGATGATTCATTATTGCTAAAGGGACTTTGCACATGAATCATTTACCCTGAAAAAATATTTTTTAAATGCACTGTTTATTATTTTCATAGCTTAAAAAAATGCTCAGGAGGCAAAGAAGAAAGATGTCACCACTTCATTAGATAGCCAGCACACATAGTACCTTCTGTGAATTCCCTATTTCTACTGGCATCTAATGCTGCTTCCTGATGAATGACTGAAAGAGACACTGGTGTCACTTGCAATTGTAATTTTTTTCATGTAAATGTAATTTAATCACTTTATATTTGGGCATCTCACAGTATCTCTCTCAGAAAATGAGTTCATTTCCCTTTTTACTAGAGATTCAGTTACTCCAAAACCGAATTTCTTCATCCATCATTGATTTCAGAACCTGAGAAGATAATACCTAATGAATAAATGCATGTTGCAGATTAGGCTCCTCAAAAATACCCTGGGAAGTGCCTGGAGGGCTCAGTTGATTAAGCCTCTGCCTTTGACTCAGGTCATGATCCCAGAGTCCCAGGATTGAGCCCTATGTCAGGCTCCCCCCTCAGCAGGGAGTCTACTTCTCCATCAGACCATCCTCTGAGTAGTGCTCTCTCTCTTTCTCTCAAATAAATAAATAAAATCTTTAAAAAAATGTATCCTGGAACCATGGATAACAATATAAGGATCACTAACCAAATCACATGTGATCCTTAGAAGATAACTGATGTAACATAAACTATCATTAACATATTAAAAATCTGGGCCCCCTTCAGGAACACAAAATCCCACAGAAGGTTAACAACTACAGATGGATGTTTGTAAGTCTGTCAATTCCCTGAGGCTCTAGTACCTAGTTGTTCATTGTAAAGGAAAGCTGACCAATATTCTTTCTGGCAGGAAAGATAATGATAGCCCAGCAAATGTAACAGTAATGATGTGTGAAGCATATCCTGCTCTTAGGGAACTCACTGAGAAGAACAAATTGTCAAAAACAGCCCCCTTTGCCGTAAGAATGCAGTCTGTTTCTCATTTTGGCACTTAGGTAGCATCCGGGTTGTAAAATGAGATTTTGTATGGTTGTTGTTCTTCAATTTCCAGCACATTTTTTCAATTATAATCATCTTCTGGAGTTAGTGCAGAAAGCATTAAAATCATGGAAAAACTTAAAATACATAGACTCACCCAACAGTTCTACCTATAACAATTTTTTCCCACAAATATACCATCAAACATAATCCTAGATGACAATAAAGATGTTCATTGCCATAGCGTTTGTAATAGCAATTCCTAAAAATAATGTAATATCCTCTGATAGAACTGATCAGTCTATTAATTTGTTATAGTTCAGCCCTTTTAAGAATGAGGTAGACCCATATTTCTGAGTTATAAAACTTTCTAACAACAGAAGTTCAAAATTTCTTTAGAGTGAGCTAGAAGTAACTGCTTCCTGGAAGTGGATATGAGTTAAAGTTTCCCTGAAAGTGCCATGGGTCAGAAAGTCATCAGTTGTGCATGTCAAAGATGAGGGGACTTGAAGGATGGCCAACACCTACTAAGCCAGCCTTTGGGATTGCTCTTGACCTCCAGCGCCTATAATTAAGTGAAAAGGGCAAATTGTTAGAGTGCAAGTAACACATGCAGATGGGTTGAACATATACATTTGCCTCTGTTCCCCAAACTGCATTAAATAGAAGAGGTGAAAATTAAAATGGCCACAAATCCACAAAGACAAGAGAACAGGACACAATATCGTAGGAGTCAATAAAATTTTGGAAGCTAGAAGCAGATAGCCAAACTTAAAGTTGACTTAGCATGGTAGAGAAAGCCAAGAACTGTCCATAGCAGAGATTTTCTCTGAGGCAGCTGTTGGGGGGTGGGGGGGACATGGGAGGGGGCTGGGAGTTGGGGGATGAGAGTTGGTTGAAAGTTTATAAAGAGAGACATTTGGCTCTTAAGATCTTTCCTGACCACAGCATAGAAGTCTTCTTGCTGGAGAAGTAAACCAAGATAGACCTTGGAATCAGTCATGATTGGTGAGGACAAAAGAACTTCTCTCACCATTGATTAAGTGAAAATATACACAGTACATACTGTCCTCCTTTCCTCGATAGAGCTCCACAAAGGCAGGGGACAGAGTTAGCCTCGAGAGAAAAAAAACCTACACAACATAGATCTCTTCCCGATCACTTCATATAGAGCTACCTTTCAGTAAGTGCTGCCACCCATGAAACTTCCAGTCAGCTCACAGGTACCTCATCGTAAGTCAATAGCCTAGGATTACTGGACACTGAAAAAATTCTATCACACCAAAGACAAAATAACAAACAGAACAAAAGAAACCCCAAGGAACAGAGACCTTGAAAGAAACATCAAACTCCTCTCCCCCACCAACAAACTATATCTCTTCAGAGAAACAAGAGATGACATCCATGATCTAGCTTCCTAGTACAGCTATATAAAAAGAGTATTCAGAGAATATAAGAAAAACTTAAAATTTTTTAGAATAACAAAAGTAAAAAAAGTAAGTAGAAGGATTGGGAAAATAATGTGGAGAAATCTCTCAAGAAAAGGAGAACAAGGACAAACAGAAAATATGAAAGATAAGAAAAGTAGAGGATCAGACCAAGAGATACAATATCAAAATAATATTCCAAAAAGGGAGAATAGAGATGGGATAGAAATGAGGTGATGAAAGAAATAGTAGAAGAAAATTTTCAGATTGGGAAGACATGAGTCTCCATGCCCATTAAATGCTACAAGACAAAGAAAAGTCAGGAGAGAGGAGGGCCTGTTTCTACACCAGCAGAAGTAGCACACAAATCTGACTTTCCATTGTTGTTACCATGACTGAACTCAAGGATATCTCCTGTGCACTTAGAACTGGGCCTACCATGCATTAGTAGTGAGTGCAAGAAAATTATTCAGTAAAGATGCTTACATTAGTTTTAAGACATCTAGTGGTTCCTCCTCTTCATAGATCTCCATGCCATCCATGTTGGCTGAGTGGTAGTGAACCAGAGATTTATAGCTTCTCACAGGTGAATCTTTGCTAGTCACCTGCTGAACCCTGGGAATCAACATTTCCCAACAGGCCAGTTTAAGCTGAAGAGAAACCCGGGGCTCTGATTGAATAGGCATCCAGGATTGAATGAGAATGCCATGGAGTTCAGCTAATCAGCATTAGCCCCATCCTTATTTTGGGATTCTCAGTTCTACACCAAGATTCCCTATTGTTGCTGGTTCCAAAAGAAGCGGAACTGAGTACGGAGAGAGGTGTAGCTTCTCTCTAAATCCCCAAACTCACAGTATTACTACCATTAACAAAACCCAAATTAGCCACCATGGTTCCTGCTTAATCCTCCAATAAAGTACAACATAAATTCATGCATCTTCTTTACTCACAAGTCACTTTCTTTGAGTAATAAATGCATGGACAGTGACCTATCTGCTTATTTTTGTGCTTGGCTTGGAATTAGTTCTTCCATCTTCATCTGTTCTGCCCAAGAGGGCCTAGAGCACTTCAGCACCCAGAACCAGCCCAGCCTGGCTCCATCAGACCCTTAGGAGAAGAGAGCAGGGAAGGAAGTCATTTACTTTATCTAACAGCATTATTTTACAGAGAAAGAAAGTGAGAAGTTGAGTAAATGATCCAGGACAATGTAAAGTAAGTGGAAAAGCCCATCTCTGGAATCCTGGTCCAGGACTCTTTGCCAGATTCTGGCTGATTAACTTCCCTTGTTCTTCCCACTGGCCTCTGTTGCACACTTCTATTTCTAAGGGATCAGCTCAGTAGTTGTTTCTTACTGGTTTCTGCCCTCTTGGAGGTTTTGATTATATAAGAAAGAAAAGGCAAAAAGTAATAAAACATGAAATAGATGCTAATCATTAGAGTATCTGGGGTTCACAATAACCAAAATGTGGAAGCAACCCAAGTATCCATCGATCGATGAATGGGTAAACAAAGTGTGGTATAAACAGACAATGGAATATCACTCCACCTTAAAAGAAATTCTGGCACTTGCTATAATGTACAGGAATCTTGGAGACTTTACACTAATTGAAATCAGCAAGGACCAAAGAACAAATACCATATGATCCCACTGAGATGAGGTATCTACAAAGGTCAAATTCATAGATACAAAAAATAGAATGGTGGTTGCCAGGGGTTAAGGCTGGGGCTGGGAGATGGAGGAGTTCTTATTTAATGGAAACAGTGTTTCAGTTTGGAAAGATGAGAAAGTTCTAGAGATGGATAGAGGTGATGATGGCACCACAGAGAGAATGCACTCTTTTTTTTTTTTTTTTTAAAGATTTTATTTATTTATTTGACAGAGAGAGATCACAAGTAGGCAGAGAGGCAGGCAGAGAGAGAGAGAGAGAGAGGAGGAGGAAGCAGGCTCCCTGCTGAGCAGAGAGCCCGATGCGGGACTCGATCCCAGGACCCTGAGATCATGACCTGAGCTGAAGGCAGCGGCTTAACCCACTGAGCCACCCAGGCGCCCGAGAATGCACTCTTAAGGCACTAGATACTACACTTAAAAACAGTTAAAAAAGTGGATTTTATGTTCTGCAGATATACACAATAAAAAGACTTTTTTTTTTTTTAAGAGTATATGTGTTAAGTACAGACAAAGGTTCTCACAGCCCCAGGAATCACAGGCCACTTTTGCAGGCCAGAGAACTCCCTTCGGCTTGTGGGCAGCTGCTTCACGACACTGTGGTGCCCTCTTGCCTGTGTGGCTTGAGGCCACAACAAGATCAAGCCCATTCCACCTTCTCTCTCCATCCCTCCATGGTTTTCCTCTCTCATTTCTCTTTCCTCACATCTGATTCCCAGCCCCAAGTCAAAATGAGTGCAGAGAAGCTGGATTTCTGAGGCACCAGGACCTAGACACGAAATTTTGTTCTATTTTTTCCTGCTGTTCCACCTTTGTCTACATTCTTCAGGGAACCCCATAGTAAATTAAGCCGAATTCAGTCCACAGTCAGTAGTGTAGACTCCTCCTCAATTCACATTTCCAGATGACTTAGTGCTTTATTCCCGGACTCCTTCGAGACAATTCCTGGTCATGGAGACTTTCCCCTGCTTGAGCACAGTGGCGTTAGCGACCCCGTCGTGCCGTGGGGAAGACCTGTGACTCTCCGCGCGCCTCTCTCTTTCAGTGCACCGCTTCCTGTGGGGGTGGCTTTCAGAAGAGGACCGTCCATTGTGTCTCCTCAGAGGACAATACGACTGAAGACCGATGCCTGTGTGATCACGAGCCCAAACCTCCAGAATTCCGAAAATGCGGCCAAGAGGCCTGCAAGAAGCGTGACGGTGGGTGACCGGATGACTGCTGGGCGGGGCGAGAGCTTTTCATAAATAAGGTGTCCCGTGTGAATTCATTGTGGATGGTTTTAGTCCCGTTTGGTGCCAGGAATCTTCATGCTGAAGAGGCCAGCCAGCTCCACTCAAAGCAAGCTATCACTTTGGTGAGGTTTGACTCTAACTCCTTGAGGGGTTATCTCCTATGTTTTCCTGCCTCGGAGCACACTCAGACTGATGTCATCCTGCACAGATGAGAATCTCTTCTGCTTTGTCAGAAAAGTCTGAGAGACGCGCCCGTCCTTCTCAGGAAACCCGTCAGGGGCCGAGCGGCCCTCCCTGTCAATGCCGCACCTCCGGCTTAGCTCAGGCGCCACAGAAACAGCTCTGAGGTGCAGATTCGGTGCAAGGGATCCATTTCTGAAAAGCTCCCGAGGGAGACCCTGAGGGGAGTAGGGGCAGCAGGACAGAAGAGGGAGAAATCAGGGCCAGGCCGCTGCCTCAGCCTGGTTCCACGGGAGAGCTCCGGGGGGTAAGTTGTGTGTCAGAGCCGTCTGCTCCTGAGGTCCCAGAGCTGGACTTTCACGCTCCCACACTTTTCAGCCACCGGCCAAGGGCCACCCCAGGGGAAGGGAATTCACAGGTTAAAAGCTCTCCACATGGGGAGACAAATGAGCTCCAGCAGACACTGCGGGCACTCCTCCAAAAGAGCCAGCGTCTCTGGGTGTTAGCAGTTGAAAACAGGGATGCTGGCACTGGGAAAGGGGGTCGGGGGTGACACATGAAAGTGGGCCAACAAATCTGAGGAGGGAGACCTGAGCAGGGGAGCATCCATGTTGTCTGCTACATCCAACCTCCACTTTCAGAAAGCTTCCCAGGTTGAATGACCTGTGGTCACCTTTGTCATGTTAAGTGTGTTGAACTCCAACCTGGAAAGGTTAAGAGGCCTGTTGGTGAATACATGGAGGGCTGATGGCAGAGCCGGAGTCTCAGGCCAGGTCACCTTCTCTTCACAGGCCTTGCTCTCTCGGGGGTGGAAGGAATCCAGTGTTGGAATCAGAGAGCAATGGGTGTGGGTCCCATAGTAGCCCCTTTCTATCTCTGTGACCTTGGCAAGTTATGTAATGCTCTGAGCCTGATTCCTTTTGGCTCTAAGGAGAATAATAACACAGGCCTTCTAGAGGTATTGTGAAGATTTTAAATAGCAGGTATTGAGTGGGTTTGAAAAGAAAAAATTCCATCAACAAACCAGTTCGATTACCTCCCTCGGGCACCTTACTTCATTTCAATAGACTAACAGTTTTCTGAATAGGTCCGAGCATGAATTCTAATGTCTATTCCATTGGTGTCTGGAGCTTCACTGATATGTGAGGCTTTTTTAAATTAAATTAAAAACCTAGAGAGAAGGTTTTTAGGTAGGGAGAGAGGATTTTTTTGATAGTTACATCTATTATAAAGTAGAGAATGCCTCTTTTAGATGTAGTCCTGAGATCGGGATTTAGAGGGTCAGGCTGAATTTACTCTGCCCCTCGTTCAAGAGCTGACTACTAGACAGCAGCACCTAAGAGAAAAACTCTTGAAAACCATCATGTTGGTGGTCCCCAGTGGTAGTCGTGTTCTGAAGATTCTTCAGGATGAGAGCTGGTGAAGGCTGCAGTCTGTTTATCTATTCCTTGCCTCCTTCCAAGGACTGAGGGGGCGGGTATCCCGCAGAGACCACCATTAGAGTTCATACCCGAGACGATTTTCCCTAGAGGTTGCTTGTTGACAAATCGTGCTCTTCCTCAGCACCTATTTGCTAGACCCTGACCAACTCCATGTAAACATAATGTCAGTCAAGAAACAAAACCGCAACCCAGCAACACTGAGAAGGGAAGTAAGGATGTTACAAGAGTTCTTGGAAAGGCACTGACTGCAAACTGGGGAGAGCAGGGAAGGCCTGTGGAGGAAGTGAAGGATGAGGAGACGGGTCAGGTAGGAGGTTCCTGGAGAGGCTTTTGGTTTCTGCAGTAATCAGGAAGAATACAAGGTCATGGTGCAGAAGCCTAACTCAAGCTCTCTGAAGGTCAAGGGAAGTTAGAAAGGTAGGGCTGAAGGGGAAAGCTGGAGCTTAGGAAGCATGCCAATGAGTTTGGACTTTATCTTCAGGGCAGAAGGGGCAAAGGGGCACTGGAATATTCTAGTCAAGGGTGTGGAGATGAGAACGTCATGCTAGATGCCACTGGAAGGTAGACAAGGAAGACTACTCCGTAGACGCAGCTGTCCCCACGCCAGAGATAGATGTGATATAAGCTGGTGTGGTAGACGTGCAGGTAGAGAGAAGGAAGTAGATTCAAGAGCCAATGGATGGGGAGATGTGTCAGGACTCTGTTCCGGGGGGAAGATGAGGGAGGATGAGCCCAGATTTCCAACGTGGGCCACTGAATAGAGGAAGCTACCATTCACTGGTCGTCCTATGCCCAGAGTGGGTTTGGGAATGAAGAAAGGAAATGAGTTCTGTTTGGGATGTGTTTGTTGATAGGCCCATGAATCATTTAGGTAGGAGTGCCTTGTGATTGGTTTCCTACACAGATGGGAAGACCACGAGGGAGTTTTGAGCTGGAAATTCTGAATGCAATACACTGAGGGAGAAAATGTTGTGGAAGTGATTATCATGTGCAGTTACTTTCTGAACAAATTACATTTGAGGATGGCTATCATGGACCTTACTTGAAACTCTTAAGAAAAGCTGCTAGGGCTTATTTTCAGAGGTGTAACTAACTTTTAGTTTTCCAGGTTCTTACTACTCAAAATGTGGTCTGTGGACTGGCTGCCTTGGCCTCACCTGGGAGCTTGTTAGATGTGTAGGAGCTCAGGCCTCACTGCAGACCTGCTGAATCAGAATCTGCATTTAAACAAGATTCCCAGGTGATTTGCGCACATGAAAGTTTGAGAAGCCAAAGGGCAAATTTGAGACCCTCTTCCTTTCATGTCATCTCATAACCTTCTATTGTACCATGTTTTTTTTTTTTAAATGCTAAAGTGAAGATATTTTTGATAACTACAGAGTCAGTTTATAGTACATTAGCTATAACAACTGTTCTGTATATTGTACCATGTTTTTAAAATGTTAAGGTTATAGAACCCATCAGTGTTGTGTTGATTTTTACAAAATTGAAGCCGCAACATAGGCCTCATTGACCACGTCCAGTGTTATGGGCTCTTATTATTAAATTCTACATATATTTTTTTTCAAGATTTTATTTATTTATTTGAGAGAGAGAGAGAATGAGAAAGAGCATGAGAAGGGGGAGGGTCAGAGAGAGAAGCAGACTCCCTGCAAAGCAGGGAGTCTGATAAGGGACTCCATCCTGGGACTCCAAGGTCATGTCCTGAGAGGAAGGCAGTCACCCAACCAACTGAGCCACCCAGGCACCCTAAGTAGATGGTCTTTAACTGTTTGATTGCTGGACAGTGCCATCTTCAATAATCAGAACCAGGTTAAATGCATACTTGGTATGACTTCTCTTGAAATCTCACACTGAGAAGATGATGACTAACAGCTGGCTGGCAACAGATATAAATAGCAATGAATTCCACTCATCAACAATGATCAGGGCAACAAAAGTTAATTATGAGCTTCTCTTGAAGGCCGAGCCATGCTTACTCATATAGAAACAACATGAAGAGTAACATCAAGAAATTCCTTGATTTTAAAAACCCACCACCCACCCTTACCCCCATGTCCTCTAAAATGCTTTGAAAGTAAGTCATTTAGTGCCTGGAATCTTGTCAGCCAGCCAGCCAGCACAATAAACATATGCCCTGTGTCCATCTTACAAGATCAGATATGAATTCCACGTAAAGTTTGCTTTCCTCCAGGCCATTTTATTTCCTTTACATGCCATCTAAGTTGTTAATGATTTAAATTCTAAATCAGAACTACCATTTCCATAGTAGAGAATTCATAGTAAAACCCTAAGTAGGCTAAGATATTTTTAAATTTATCCAGAAATATTTACTGACTATCAGATATATTCTAGGCATTATATTCATAATGATTAAAAAACAAAAGCAAAACTCATACATACACCACTATCCCTAGGTTGGTTGTTGTTTTTTTTGTTTTGTTTTAAATTTAAGGAATGAGGGGTAGAGAAGGCAAGAAAAAGAATAAAGAAAGTAATAAGGACAGTACATAGACCCCGAGTTGGTACAAATGAACATTTGAGTCAGCAAACTTTCTATTCTGGAATATTCTTTCAGATGAATAGGATTTCATGTTTTCATTTATTCCGCAAATATAAAGGATCACAAGATACGTCCTAGACAAGTGCTTAAAAACTGAGGCTACGGGGCGCCTGGGTGGCTCAGTGGGTTAAGCCACTGCCTTCGACTCAGGTCATGATCTCAGGGTCCTGGGATCGAGTCCCGCATCGGGCTCTCAGCTCGGCGGGGGGGGCCTGCTTCCCTTCCTCTCTCTCTCTGCCTGCCTCTCTGCTTACTTGTCCTACTTGAGATTTCTCTGTCAAATAAATAAAATCTTTAAAAAAAAACAACAACAACAAAACTGAGGCTACAGAAATAAGTAAAATACAGCTCTTGGCCTCAAAGAACCCAAACTCTTACAGAAACTGTATTTGTCAGCAATATTGAAATTGTTTTTCAACTTTCTTTGGTGGGCAAAACATTATCCTTTCAGCCTAGACACAGCTGACCACAAAGAAACAGGCTTTTAACTGTCCCTTTAAATTTCCAAGCTTGGTTTCTGTTGAACCGGCAGAGCCAAATTAGGATCTCCTCTCCAAGTTGCCCCTAATTACAAGCATTGTGTGTGCTTCGGCTGGGATCCAGTGTGCTGATGAACACAACAAGCCTTCATTGTTTTATAATAAGAAAGAGAACTGTGCAGTCAAGCCATGCCACGATGTTGGGCTCATGTCATTGTCTAAATGAGCTGCTCAACATGGGCCTGGAACACAGGCTCCCCATTTAGGCCACCACATCCGTTCTTCCTTCGAGTGCCCCACTCTCGAGCAGGAGAACCCAGGACCCAGCATGCTCCCAGGACTCTGAGGACCGTTGAAAAGCAGGCTTCCTTCTGTCATGGTTCAGGCAAGATCAGGCAAGAACACAAGGCATGATTGAGCCTCCGTCTGTCCCATGCGCGTCACCTAACCTGACAGCTGGGGGCCCGTGTGGAGCCAGGGAAGAGGCTGTGTTCAAGGAAGACCTGTCCATGTGGCCCCTTTTCCACCCCATCTCCCATTGCCAGCCAGTACAAGAGCTGCATTCCCTTGGTGGCATCCTGGGAACCTTCCCTGAAGCAACATTCGGATCCCGGTCACAACTCCATACCAGCTATGCAGTATGGGGCCAGTTACTAAGCCTTTTCAGAACCCTCCGTTTTTAAAAGAAGAGCCATACCTATAAGTATGTTTCTAGGTAGATCAAATGAAATAGTACAGAGGAAGTATGTGGCCTGCTGTGGGGTGAGTGCACGATCTGTTGTATTTCAGTTATGATTATTGTCACGGGGAGAGGCGCATTACTGTCTCGGGGCTACCATACCCAGCTACCAAGAGCTACAGAACTGAAAGCAACAAAAATGTGTTCTCACACTTCTGGAGGCCAGCAGCTTGAAATCAAAGTCTCGATAGGGCCATGCTCTCTGTCTTAGCCTCTCTTCGTTGCTGACAGTCCCTGGCTCTCCTTGGCATGTAGCTGGGTCACTTCAGTCTCTTGCTCTGTCCGCACAGGGCCAGCTTCCCTCTGATGTCAGGGTCTTCCCGTGGCTTTCTCTTCACTGTGTGTGCCGGTCTCTCCTCCTCTTCTTATAAGGACACTAGTCATTATTAAGGATTAAGGGCCCACGCTATTGTGACCTCATCTTCTTTTACATCATTATTACACCTTCAAAGAAGTGTAGAAGCCCCACCTTCCATGTGGGGCTCCTAGGTGGCTCAGTCATTAAGCATCTGTCTTCAGCTCAGATCATGATCCCAGGTTCCTAGGACTGAGCCCCACATCAGACTCCTTGCTCAGTGGAAAGCCTGCTTCTCCCTCTCCCACTCCCCCCTGCTTGTGTTCCGTCTCTCACTGTCTGTCTGTCTGTCTCTCTCTCTCTCTGTCAAATACATAAAATCTTTAAAAAGAGAAAAAGAAAAACATTTCCATATAAGGTCACATTCACATTCACCACTGCCACTTTGGGGGACACTTAAACTTTGGAGGATGCGGCTCAGCCCACAACAGGTAAGAACTTTGGGAACCTCTAGGAAGCCTTTTTTAGAATGGTAGACACCCTCGAGAGATCACACTAGAGCCTTAGCAGAAAAGGCTCATACCACCATTTACAGAACAGTTCAAGATAGAATGTAATACCATGTTTGAGCAAATATTACATAATAATGCAAGTTTGGAGACTGAAACAGCAGGGATCCATGTGGGCCAGCATGGCCAAAAGAAGCTTCATGAAGAGATGGAAGGCAGGCTGACTTTTGACACTGCCTCTGTCTTCTTCCTCTCCTGAAGTAGCCCCAGAGCACTACCATACTCACGTCAGGGAGTTGTGGGGCAGAGAGCTATGCTGCCTGACTCTCCTCCAGCCACCACCCACAAGGGCTTCAGGAGATGCTGGTTAAGAAATTGCAGCAGGTCTGTGCCACCAGGCACCCATGCTGTTCCTGCTCCAAAGCCAGCATCCTAGAAAGGAATTCTCACCTCACTCTCAACAGCCACCCACACGAAACCTGGCCCAGAAGTCACGGTAGGAATCCTTGGCTGAAACATGTATGCCTTCTGAAGCAGAGCACCTAAGAAACTTCCCTGTGGATTTTAGGAGCGATTGGATTTTATAATAGGCTTAAAGAAGAGGCCTGAAGAAGAAAAGAATCCGCAGTGAAGACCTTTTGGGTTCTACAAACACTGTGTGTTATCAAATCCCAACTGCTGTTTGAACCTGCAAACAAAATAGGACTCTGACAGCTAACCAAATACGTTTTTGTTTCTTCACAGAAAAACAAGGTGGTGTCAAGGGAATAATGAGCTCTGAGGAGATTAAAAGCTTTTTTTTTCTTTTTTCTTTTTTGCCTTCATGACCTGAGAGTGAAAAACAAACAAACAAACATAAAGAGGAAAAAATACCTTCATGGTTTTTGGATAAAGAGGACATTACTTCAATTTGTGAAAAAAGTTTTTCTTCAAAACTATTCAAATCTCCTCTGTAAAAAAGAAAAAGCAAGGCAACCAGAGCTCGGAGAGGCACTCGGGCAAACTTTGAAACAATTTCACTTTAGAGAAGGAAAATCTGCTCTTCAGGGCCTTAGTGAGTTTCTTCCAGCTCAAGAGTCCGTGGACTAGTCCGGTCTGAGTATCGCTCCCAGAATGTGTGTGCTGGTGGTCCCTGAGAAAGTCCCCACCTCGTGGATAAAGAAATCAGGGCCAAGGGGAAGAAAAAACAATGAGGGACTTACTTGCTTAGACCTGTCAGAGTAGAACAAGGATTAGACTCTAGGTAGCTCACTGGATGCTTGTTGTGGGAATTATCTACATATGTTTTGTTCTTTTACCTACACAGTCCATTTCTGGAGGGCAGTGATCACATTTCATACATCTGTATCCTCTGCTCAGAATCCGCTGGCTAGTCAGCTAGCTGGGTTATCATCTGGTGCTTTGAATGATATGATTGATAAAAGCATAAGCTCTAGAGTCAACATTGTCTCTGTTGAGCTCTGGCTATGCCCCTTACCAGCTGGGAAACATTGTGTAGGACCTTAACTTCTGTAGGGCTCACCATCCACGTTTGTAATAATGGAAAGACTCCTGTTGGCCTGATAGCCCTGCTGGGGAGACTACGGAAAGCAGTGCTTGTGAAATATTGCATTCAACGATCGCATGAAAATACTGCAGAGCCAAACACCTCTAAACCCAGGGCCTTAAAACTACAATCATGGGTGGTTAGCTCAGCATCTGTGGGTCAGCTAAGGTTTGGCTAACCTAGCTTGGCCTTGGTTGGCCTTGGCTGCAAGCTGGAGGTTCTGTCTAGGTTTGCTCCCTGTGTCTCCCATCTTCCGTGGTCCACTAGCTGCACGAACCAGGTCCTTCTCCTGGGGACAGCAGAAGCTCGTCAGGGCAGGTTCACTACATTGCACTTCCCAAGGCCCCATAGGGATCATCCCTACTGATACCACATTGTCCAAAGCAAGTATTAAACTGAAGCCAAAGTCAGGCTATGAAGAGTTCACCCCCCACCAGGCCGCCATGGCAAGGGTGGGAATGTATATGGAGCTATGTTGCACAGGAGTGAAGCACTGTGACTGATAATTCAGTTCAACACAAACACTTTGTACCTTGTCTGTTCCATAATCATCATTCAGTGGGTGTCAACTACTATGGATTACTATGAAGCCTTTCTGGGTAGACCTGTAACATCTTCCATTCATAGAAGTTGTGCTCATCCACTTACAAAGGATAATCTTTCTTTTTTAATGTTGTTTTTCTTATTTTTCTCTCCTTCCACAGATTTACTTTGTACCAAGGACAACTTATCAACCAGTTTCTGCCAGACACTGAAAACCATGAAGAAATGTTCTGTACCCACTGTGAGGGCTCAGTGCTGCCTCACATGTTCCCAGACACACGTCGTCCACACCCGAAGGCCAAGAAAGCCACAGTTGCTCCAAAACCCCAAAGCATTCTAAGTCCAGAAGCAAGCCACCCTCCACCACAGACCACAGCCGCCTGCTGACTGACTCTCCCGTGTACTAGCCCCAGGGACCACTTCATTGAAGTTTTTCGGGTTCAACTTTGGTTCAAAACAAAATCCACTGTGTTCTATTCGCCACAGAATGGCTTTGCGGAAGGCATGGGATAACAGTGCTTGCTACTCCCCGATAGGCCGGTGAGATATCCAGGAAGTTTAGGCATCTCCTGGGATGGGTTCTTGGGAAAGGTGCCAAATTAGGTAAGTCAGTGACTGGTATCTTTTTCCCCCTAAAAGTAAAAACAAAGACCCCAGGTTTTTCCCAGACTGCCTCAGGAGTATCTGGAAATAGAACCACATGCATCCAGGAAACAGTCTTATTAATTTACCTTGGTGAAATTTTCCTTTTTTTCCTCCCTACTTGGGGAAGATGCTGTTTAATATGTCATGGAAGAGCTTTCAGGAATATTCCTTTAATTCATCCAGGCGAAGGCAACTTTCTTTAGTCAGTACACAACTGGGGCAAGGAGAGAAGGTGCTGGCTGTGTCACTCAGTCCCCATAGACTCATCATCTGGGCTGTTAAGACTCCCATGAAGAAGAAGGAGGAAATGGTCAGAAACTATAGACTTTAATAAAGGTAAGGGATTTAGCTTAATTATAGGGAAGACATTCTGACTCAAGGATAATTTCTATGGAAATTCTTAAAAAGGAAATGAACAGATATTAATTTCTTGCCAGTGTAAGAAAGAAACACAGACCTTTATACTTACCACTTTCCTGGCAAAGACCTTTCCTTTGGGGAAGAGCAGAGGAGTCTTCCCATCTGACTTTTCCTCTCCGGCATGTTCCCTGCCTCAGTCATCAACTCAGAGGTCCAATTGTCTTTCTCTTACTGGGGGTTCACACACAACAGCAGCCATAGTCAAGTCCATGGTTGCAAGACACTCCTGCCTACCCCAGGACAGAAAATGGGGCTCAAGATCAAAATATTTCAGAGAACCAGTTAAACTGTATTAAGTACAAGAACTTAATACAAACTTCAGCCTTGAGAAAAAAAACAAACAAACCCATAGCTCCAAGAGAGGTTAAATAGGACCCCAGTATACCCAGTAGTTAACTTTTGAAGGTCTGTCCCTTAGGGGGAGCAGGCAAGTCAGAAGAGTCCAAAAAAGTAAATGAAAGTGAAAATGCTTGTTCTGGCTGTTCTCACCACTGATTAGGCAGCTGTGGTCTCAAATGCAAGGCAACTTTCCTGGTTTGTCAAGGGAGGCATTTACAGAGAGCGAGGATGGGGGGTGGGGATGGGGCCTTCAGGTCACGAGCAGCTTGGCTGAGGCTCATACACAGGTAGATTGCACTTACTGTTCCCCGTGGAGCACAGAGTCCCTTGGCTCCCGTGGATTACCTATCCGTTCAGCAGAATGGTGCTATTGAAAACCGGTGCTAATATCCAGAAGGGGGCAGAACTGATAGAAACACACAAATGGATGTACAAGTGGACAAGTCCATCCACGTCTGTCAAACATGTAACGGTATTGCCGGCCAATGCCAGTTCTATTGCTTGGACACTAGAAGCTTAACATTGTTAGTATGATGTGCTTTTTATTTTTTTTCCAAGCCATTAATGTGTATTATTCTGGTAAATTCCTGTGGAAAATAAAATACTGAGGTTGGGATGGAACTTAAGAGAGAAGAAAAACAGGACAGAAACAGCCATGTTTACCTGAAGTGAGGGAGTTTATTTCCCGATGATGAGGTTCTTGTATTCTCTGTCTTTAAAGGCAAGCACTGCTGGCTGCTGATAGTCTCTGGTGACATGATGGTTTTAGAGAGGAGAGGCTTAAATGGTTAGTGACGTGTGTGGTGGGGGAGAACCTGGTTTTTTCTAACGACGCAGTTTGCAAAGACTGTTCCTAGAGTGGAGTATGGACTTTTGGTGGGGGGGGTGTGCTGAGTGTCAGCCCTGGGCCCGAGTTATTCCACCCGGTACTGTACTAGTTATCAGAGGCGTATGCATGTCATCAGAGACCTGGATATGACCAGCCTTTCAAAACTCAGGAACAAACCCGGATCCCTAGTGATTCTCAGCAAACTCAAGTAGGCCATATTTCCCAATATACAAAAGGGGCCATGTTATTTATGACCCATGTGGTGAAGATGATAGATGTGTGAGGAGGTTCTGCCCAGAATCTCCATTCTAGGCCTTTCTCCAGTTTCTCAAAGACAAGAAATTAACCCCTCATCATGCATCCCACACATTCCCTTCCTGTGTGGAGGCTGCCCTCTGGGATTGTTGTGTAGCCTCCGTTATTCTGGACTCCAGGCTAGAAATAGCCTTGCTGTTAGAGTCATCTGACACAGTCATTTCCTTGACAGTCACTCATCTTTGGATCCTCAGGGTTCGGACAGGTCCCTATGCTTGTAATCAGAGAGGGGAGACTCTGAAGATAAGAACCTAGAGAGTGTCTTTACCATTTCTTTGGTGCTCATGGGGGACAACACAAAAGCAACATCATTGGTTTACTTAACACACGTCCTCTCTTCTTCCCACCTTGAACAAGCAAGTGAGAGGTGTAGCAAAACACACTGGACACCCATCTGCCATGAACCAAGAGGCCACCACAGGGTCTGGTGCTTCGATACAGCAAGGTTCTCGAGCCCAGGTTGGTTTACACTGCCTTTCACCTGGTAGAGTTCACTGTTCTCTGAAAAGTTGTGGGTTAATTTATTTCAAGGGACTAATGAATACTTTTCTAGAAAGGGAAATCATTCTGTGGATACTACAGTTGCCTCCTTGTGGGCATGACTTGTTGTAGGATGGCTTTTTTGGTGCAAGCAATCCAATGTGGTGCTTTCAGATGTTTAGTGAATGTTCTGGATAACTTCCATCAAGTTTCTGAAACCAGTTTGGGAGATTTACATTGTTTCAGACAATCATTTCCCAATCAATTGGCTTAAAGCCTTCAAACTCTGAGAGCTACACATTGCTACTCCAGAGACTGCAGGTCTCAGCCCTTCTCCCTCTGACTTTCAGATGAAACCAGGGGACAGTATCTGGTGCTCAGTGACAACGATTCACTTTCAGGGGAGAAACCACATGACATGAAATGCCTGGTGCTATAACTTAGCCAACATGTTTGATGCTACTCCTGTTTTGTTGTAAGGCTAATTCAGATGTTGTTGTTATTAGTAGTAGTATTTTAAATTATGTCATATTAAAAAAAAAAACCAACATCACTGGCAGAGCTCAGTTCTTCCTCTGACTGTCCTCCAAAGTGCTTGTATGATGTGTATGGCCCAACCCATCCATTCTCCCTGCATCTCTGTGCTGTGCTGCTTTGCCAGGCCCACTTTAGGGGGTCCCTTGGTGGGGACCTCAGTACTTAAAACCTGATTGTAATCATAGCCTGCCATCGAGTGGCATTAATAAATGGCTAAACTCATTGATGTTTCCACGTGATTCATTTACTCCTGCGGTGAGACCCCCCACCACCCACCAGTGTTAACGTGGGATTCAGCAACTGGAGGAGGATGCCAGTTTCTTCCTCCCACACTCCATGCAGATTCCTTCCTCTTCCACCCTGAGCTCATTATGTCCCCGGATGAGTCACATCCCAGGTGAGGTGGAACATAGGTCTCTTCTCGTGAATGATTATACAACAGACATGATCCATCATAAGATGATCTGAACTGATGCACAGAATTCTCAGCGCCAGGTTCAGTGTAATCAGGCTTGCAGCTCCCAGCAGAACCTACTTCCTCTATCTATCCAACCTGTAGGCCTAACGTTTAAGAGAAAGTAACCCACCTCTAGAGAATCTTGCTCTGGAAATCCAATCCTTTTCCCAAAATGTTACATAGCATAGCAAGTATGGCCAGCAAAGGTCAAATTTGGCCATGAGGACATGCAATTTACTCAGCTGGAATGAGTAACACGGAGCCTGGCAAGAGTCAAGCAGCTGCGGGCTGTTCCTAGCATGTTCAGAGTCATACACAGGAGTCGTAGGAGTCATTTTTTGGTCAAGAAGACCTCACAGAGGGCCATGACACCTCCTTGTTTGTACCTTTAAAAACTCTTATTTCTGTGATGACTAGGTAACTCCTATCCTACAAAACTCAGCTCAAATGCTGCCCATCCCCCGAGACCTACACTAATCCCACCAGAAAGCCCGAGACACTCGTCTGCTCCCTCACCTTGTCTATTTTTCTCTAGAACAGCAGTTCTTAATCAGAAGTAATTTTTGCCCCTAGGAAACATTGGACAATGTCTGGAAACATTTTTAATTTTGACAGCTTGTGGGGTAGGAGGTTGGGGAGAGTGTGCTATAGGAATCTAGGGGGGAGAGGCCAAGATTGCTGCTAAACATTCCATGTGGCAGCCCCACCCCCAACAGAATTATCTGGTTCAAAATGTCAATAGTTTGAAGTTGAAAAACTATGCTTAAACAATGATCACCCTGGACTGAGTAGCAGCATTTCTGGGTTGAGTGAAACTGAGCTCGCCCTAAAATCCAGAACTCATGAAAGGACTGACGAGGTGGGTCAGGAACCTCTGAAGAAGAAAACATGTTTATCAGGATTCAAAGCACATCTCCTTGAAAAAGCATCTTATTGTTGCAGGAGAGAAAGGGTAGTAACCATCGCTCCAGAAAAGTCTTGAATCAGCCCCTGGGGACTCAGGTGTCCAATCCTAGAGCCAGGGACAATAAACCAAAAGCAAATAAAATAGAAAAATGACATATTGAGGATTTGGAATAATCCTCCACCTCCAACTGAGTATTCTACCCAAACTAAACAGACATAAGTCATATCGAAATACTTTATTAAAGTATTACTAAATTACTTTACTGAAGTATTACTGAATTACTAGTGAATTACTTTACTAAAGGTGAGGCTGGCCTGGAGACCATGCTTTGGATGCTGATAGAAAAGTGTTTTCCTATTCTTCTCTAAACCTCTAAGTTTCTGGCTCAAGAAGAATGGGGTCAGAGAGATAGAGAGGGAGAGATGGCTCGGTCAACCCATTAACCCATTAAAAGTACCCATGGCCATTCAATGTCCACCAATCGCAGCATTCTCTCTTCCACTGGGAAGAGCTCTGGACAAGGGAATCACAAAAGTCCCAAAAGGATGTCCCAAGACCACCAACACTGAGTCCTCTTGTTTCTACGGAAGAGAGGTAAGAGTAGAGTGAAGGTAAGAGATGTGGGAGTGAGGGGACAGAGAAGGCAGTATCTAAAGATGTTCCTTTTCCATAAATCGTAAGTGAAGATACGACTTTTTTTTTAAAGATCACAAAGATAAGATGTGGCAGGCATAGTAAAAAACAAGACCAGAGTAGTCCTGCGACTGTGCTCATTCTCCAAACAAACATTGCCCACGCCTTCCCTAGACAAGGCCAGGCTCCATCCTTTTGCTGGTCCAGACTGGAACACCTCCATCTTCAGCTTTGTGGGTTGTTGCCCAGACAGGGGGTCCTCAGTGGTGGTGCCTGTAGCCTCTGCAATGATGGTCTATGGTGCCTGGGGTCAAGGTCCTATCAAGGGATTCCTAAAGCAGCAGCACAGTCTGGCTGGAGCTGGGCATCGGGCATCAGCCAGCTGATGGCAATAGGGGAAGGGATGTCTCTTGCCTAAATGCCAATAAAAAAGCACTAAGGTGTGGGAGAAAGTCATTAGGAGAATTAGTCCACAGGAGGGATTCTCTTGTTGTTCTCAAACTATCAGGAATTTAGGATATGTAGGAACAGATCCAGGCGAAAACTAACTCTTAAACCATCACTAATTATATTCTTAATTCCAGACCACCAGGGACCTGCTTAACAATTTTTTTATGAACATGCTCCTCCTCCAGATGCAGCCATTTGAAGAGGAGGAGAATATTTTTGTTATTTTGGTTCCTGAAACTTAGCTCACTGTCTAACACATAGTATTTGTTCAATACAAATGTGTTGATGCCAAGTGAAGGAGCTGGGATGACACATCAAAGTCTTTTTTTTTTTTTAAGATTTATTTATTTATTTGACAGATCACAAGTACACAGAGAGGCAGGCAGAGAGAGAGGAGGAAGCAGGCTCCCTGCTGAGCAGAGAGCCCGACATGGGGCTCGATCAGTACCCTGGGATCATGACCTGAGCTGAAAGCAGAGGCTTTAACCTACTGAGCCACCCAGGCGCCCCAACACATCAAAGTCTTTTAGCAACTGAGAGGTGAAAGATTATTCTGGAAGCTGAACTTGGTGATCCATTCAGAAACAACACAGAGAGCTAAACTAATCATTATAGCTAGTAATCAACAATTAATTATAGGCACTTGAAGTGTTCAAGCCATTTTTAGGAATGGTATTTGGGAACATATTTGGGTGTCCTGTGAACTACCCTCTCACACAGGACCCAAGGGCTGAAATTAAGGAGCCCAGTGTTTCCACTTTACTAACACCTGATGCCCATGCTCTTTCTGGGGAGAAAGTGTCTCAAGGGGAGGCAATGTGGTGGGAAGCGAACAGACTACACTGGGAGCAGAACGGGATATAAATCTCTGTTCCACCGCCAGGCTGTAGACTTTGGGCAAGTCTTGGGCAATCATTCCCTTACATTTCTGTCTCCCACTGTATGATCAGCTCCCTGATGGCAGAGTCACTTCTTATTCGTCATTATCCCCCCGGTTCTTAATGCCATGCCCGACACGGAGAGGATGCCTGGGAAAGTGGAAGGAATGGTCGTGTGGCTGGCTCTTCCTGTAGAACGAGGCTGTTGGCCTAAGTCTGGGTGTCTGAGGGCTGTTTAAGCCACAGGGAAAGCATGATGCTTCTGAACTATCGATGTGATGCAAAGTTGGGAGCAGGGAAACATTTTATAAAATAAAATACATATTGTAGCATATGAAGTATAAATCCTTAAAATAAAACAGGAAACTCCAAGGGCACTTACTCCTGTGTGGGGTCACTTTGGTCAAGCCCCTGGCCTCTCTCCTGCCTTGGAACTCTTTGGTGGGAAAGTGCAAGGCCCGATCCAGTCTCTCTGAGTCAAATCTGCTCCAACAGTCTGTAGCAGGATGATTTCTTACATTCTGGCCGCCATGAAAATCCCACAGAACATCGCCCCTCTGTCTGCTACACAGTTTCTCACTACAGTACCTGCACCCTCCCCCAACCAATGCTCTTTACCCGCTAGTCCAATTTTCCTGGCAGTCAATAAAGCTTTGGTGGCAGCTGACGGGCTTTTTCCTCTCCACCCCTCAGCCCATCACCCCACACTACCGTGGGGCCAATCATGGGCAGGACGCCAAGTACAACAACGGTGCTCTTTCCAGGTCAGCCCAGAGCGGCGGGATGCTGAGTGTTCTTCACCCCACGACTCTGAGGATGGACTGAGCCATCCATCCAAGGCTCTGGATGCTACTGGTTCATTTACACTGGGGAGAGGCAGGAGGCCGGAGCTGCTCCTGGCAGAGGAGAGGAGCTGCATCGTTCTGGTTACTATTGCTGCATCCCAAACATCCCCCGAGCTTGGTGGTGTGACAACAACCGCCACTTTATCGTGCTCACACATGCCATGGGCCAGAGGCTCCGCACGCAGGCAAACAGCGGGATAATATGTCTCTGCTCCGGGATGCTGAGCACTGCAAAAACTTGCACGAATGACTCCATCCGAACCCCTGCACGAAGAGACTTGACCAAATATTAGCATGGACTCTAGCAGCGTGAGGCCTTGTCCCTGGGACAGCCCACCGTTCCCCCTCTCTCCACCCCAGATGAGTCTCCGTCTGGAAAAACTTAACCGTGCGGAAAAAATTTAGCACTTGTTCCAGCCAACTCTGAGGGCAGGCCCGCATCCTCCCTTGTCTTAGAGTATTTATTAAAAATTTACTATAAATCCTCTCTCCATCCCTTGGAGATGTATTTGTACTTCCTACACCCCAGGAGTCTCTTTCTCAAGGACTGAGAGCCATTCCTTTGAAATATAATCCTCAGGAAGGGTAGGGCGCCCGTTTCCCAGTCTCCGTGGGAGGATAGAAGCCCCACCTCGTCACAGGTGACCTAATCACACTGACACTGACCAACCCTCTCACCCAATTGTAGTGATTTTTCATTTCCTTACTCAGCCCCAACCCCCTCCCCTCTCGCTCCCTCTCCCATGAAAACACCAGTCCCTTCTGCACAACCTGGATTTGAGCTCAAGACAGTCAGGTCCCTTCCTTCATTCGAGGGGGCAAGACACGGGGCCATTTCTGTCATTGCAGCAAGAGCCAAATCACTAGGGCTTTGACTGGAAACTACCCCATGCACCAAGTTTAAGTTCTGTATGCAACAGAACCCCCCCCCCCCAATCACAGATTCCATCATTGCAAATTGGCCTGTTTGTTAATTGTAGTCGTAACTCCCGAACAAGTACTAGCAATGCTCTCCTGATTTGTGCGGAGCTGCAAAAAATTTGCGTCACCTGCGCACGAGCTCCCAGCTGAGGTTGAACAAAGCCATGCTCTGCCTTCTTGTTTCCACTCTCATACAGTACGTGAGTGTTCTTCTCAGTCTATTTAGTGCCACGTTTTTCACAGTTTAGTGCTTTCTGTTGGTGATTTCACTAGTTAAAATGGCCTCTGAGTACGGTGCTGAAGTCTGTCAGGTGCTGAGGTGTGAGGGCAGGCTGAAGTCTGAGAGAACGTTGAGTTAGAATGGCCTCCACAGGTCATGGCATTCCATGATCATGAGAGTTAGGGCAAAGCATCATAGGGTATCAATTATTCACACTTTATCATTATTTATCCTATCAGTTATTAATTAATTATCATTGCCCTGCAAGAACTACGCTACCGTCCGGAGTGCTGATACAGCTTTATTCAAAATAGTCAAAACACTGGAAACCATTCCGGTGTCCATCAGCAGCAAGAACAGTAACCCAACTGCGATGTACGTGTATCATGGACTATATTACTCAGCAATAAAAAAGAATGCGCTCTAGAGGCATGCAACAAGATGCAGAACCTCAGGACATATGCTGAGTACAAGAAGTTTTACCCAAAAGAAGACTATATAATCTTTTTTAAGATAAAATTTAAAAAGAGGCAAAACCAATATGTAGTGAAAAAAATCAGAACAGCAGTTGCCTCTAGGGGTCGAATGGGTCAGGGGGAGGGTTTGACGAGAAAGAGCTATGTGAAATATTGTTGGCTTCTGTGCCCAGAATTTCGGACTCAGGACAAAGAATTTGCATTTCTCATAGGTTTCCAGAAGGTGGTCTTGGACATCACACATTGAGAACCAGTGCTGTAACCTAGCCTTGCTTGATTGACATAGAAAACACCTCCGGTCACATTCCTAAGGCCCATTGCAGTTCTGTGTGAGCCCGGAGTCATCTCGCTTCACGCCTGTGCCACACAACCCCTCTGCATACGGGCAGCTCTGAAAAGTAGAGGCAACTCTCAACCAGTGGGAGTGGACATTGTGGATAAAGGACCCCATCCTTTAGGTGCACGAATGTGGGGATCCTGTATGCTTCGCAGGAGGTGCTGGCATCGTTGCCCATAGATATAGCTATAGCAACCTCTTTAGCGCACTCTGAGGTTGACTTTCTCCTTCCCAGCCCCCTTATTTCTGTTTCCTGAACTCACTCCCCCAAATAAGCTATTTTTATCCAAGTCCTTGTCTCAGGCTTGGGGAACCCAAACAAGATAACTGGGGATAGACTGGGAGATGAAAGCTGAATACGATCACAAGGCAGCAGCTGGCATTTCCGTAGAAAAGAAAGATGGTGGACAATGGCTTGGTCTGTGCCACACCCCTGTCAAATCTAGTGTTCCACAGTTCCCTTCTGAACCTCCAATGCCTACTCATTTCTTCTGCAGACAAAGATCTTCCCACTGTCACAGTCTGGCCTTGGCTGGGACAGAACCCAGGGTCATGGCTCGGTGTCACAGGGATGGGAAGGGGTTGCTCAGTGTCCAACACCTTTCCTCCTGCTGGTCAGTCATGCCTGTTTCTCAGGACACTCCCTGGATTCTGACCTCTAGTTCCCCAGATGTTCTGCCTGATCTCTGAGCCCCTTGAGAGTCTCCTGATCACAAATTTAATGCCTCACCCTTCATCAGGCTTCCTTAGAATTAGGTCACTTTGCCTGGTCCTGGTCTGTCAGGAGAAACGTTAGAACAGCATGTATGGAACAGAGAAGGATGATGACATATGGGAAGCCCCATTGCAGTAAACTGAGGTCACCAGAAGCCAGGCACGACCAGGCCTGGCTACAAGGGTGCTGAGGCGTACTTGTAGCCTCCAGACCCGAAATATTAAACACAGACACAATCAATATACACAGGAACAAGAACAACAACTCTCTGGAATCCAGGGAGTGAAACATTATCAGCCATAATGAGGAGGCATTTGGGGACAGCAAGCCCAGCCTTGGGTGTCCTCCAGTCTCCCACAGCCGGGCAGCCAGCCTAAGGAGCTCTCATCCCTACTCCCACACAGCCTCTTCACGCTGCATCTCTGGAGACCGAATCTAGCGATCTCCCGGGCAAGGGGAGTTCTCCTGGCCTCCTAATAGCCTCCCTCTGCCAGACTTCATCCAAGGTTGGCCTCTTCTCAAACCTGCATTTCCATGGTCCATCCCAGGTCTTCCCCGACTTCCTCTGGCGCAAACCTGGGCTTAGTCAGGCGTGTGCTGCCCCCTGGTGGCTGTCTTCAGGAACAGAAAAGCTGCGCCAACCTACCCGGCCAACACGCAAAGCCGGTATATCCCACTGTGAATCAATGCGGAGTCTCAACAGGAAAGCAAGCCCCTTGTGAGGAGAAATTAGAGTGGAGGACGGTGGTGGCGCCCATCCGCTAATAAACAGGAACACCTTTCTCCAACTCGGTGGGAATAATTGTGAATGGAGTCCAATGGGCGGAGCCTTAGGGAACCAGCTTCAATCTACGGCTGCGCACAATGGCAGTTGGTGCTGGGCTGATGGTCTTTGCATCTGTTTTTGATTTCAGACAAGGAATAAGCTAATAAAGCATGAGATTCAATTAGCTCTCCTTGACCCTTGTGGATTGAGGAGTGGATTAGTTACATATTGTTGGGAAGCCAATTGCCCTTAATTGCCCTTATGATCTACCAAAGGGCAAAACATGAAGAAAATACTCCTTCATGTGTGTTTGAACACATGGGCCTCTGAATCAGAAGGGGCATTTGAACTTCAGAAGAGAAGGAAGGAAGTTGCAAGCTGACAAACATTTCTGCTCTTCTTCTTACTTAGGCCGTAACCACCCAGGGACAAGAGGGTTACTTTTAAAATTTATTTATTTATCATAGAGAGAGAAGCGAGAGCAAGCACAGGCAGACAGAGTGGCAGGCAGAGGCAGAGGGAGAAGCAGGCTCCCTGCCAAGCAAGGAGCCCGATGTGGGACTCGATCCCAGGACGCTGGGATCATGACCTGAGCCGAAGGCAGCCGCTTAACCAACTGAGCCACCCAGGCGTCCCAAGAGGGTTACTTTTAAATGAAAATTGTTGTCAGATTCAAATTAAATTGTCCATTAAAATTAAATGTCAGATTACCGGTAGCAGGGAGATCAGAAGCGAAGGTGGTATGGCTGTGGGCTACACTCTAGGGATTTTTTTTTTTTTCAAAGATGCTCGCCAAGCTGAAATCTTGCTGACTATTCATTTGTACTACAGTATTCCTAATACATTTTCATGACACAGTTCCAAAAGCCAGCTTCCCCCAAGATGCCTTTGCTGGGCTATCATACATGCCCTCTGAGGTTGGAAGTAGAAGAAAAATATCCACTCTAGCCAAGTAAAGAAAGAAGGAACTTCCGGGGTTCCTCAGTGGGTCACTTGGCAGATAAGGCTCTGGGCCCTATCTCATTTCGCACGATCTTGTCCAGGGTCTTTGACGAATCAGAGTGGCCCTCCTGCCGTGATAAGCTGTGTAGGTAAAAGAATAGAAACCTACTGTTAGCATTATGACAGCATTCACTTGTTCACTAAGTATTTTATTCACTGCCCATTGGGCAATGAACACTGTGCTTTAAAATAGGTCAATTCAAAGAAGTATTAAGACAAGTCTCCACCCTAAAGGAGTTTGCCTTCCAGCAGAGCACTAACCCAAACATTAAAAAAAAAAAAATAAAAATTCAGGGGTGCCTGGCTGGCTCAGTCTGTTAAGTATCTCACTCCTGATTTCAGCTCAGGTTGTGATCTCAGGGTCCTGGAATCAAGCCCCATGTGAGACTCCATGCCCAATGCTTGAGATTCTCCCCCTCTGCTCCTTCCCCTACTCTCTCTGTCTCTCTCAAACAAATAAATAAATAAATACGTCTTTTAAAAAAAGAAAAATTCAGAAGCAAAATACAGTAAAAGGGAATAAACCAAAACTCACCACAAAGGAGAACAGTTAGTGCACAGGGAATCAGAATAACCAGCCATCAGAGTTTGGAAAAATGACCGGCAGGGAGAAGTTTAATCTGAGTAGCCCAATCTAAGGACAGTGTCTTACTGGAAGAAATAGTCTTAACAACCAAAAGCAAGTGGCAAGTATTTCCAGACTTTGCCAGCCTCTCCTGAAGAACATGAAGGAATGCATTTCAAAACCTACAG
This sequence comes from Neogale vison, assembly GCF_020171115.1. Lineage (NCBI taxonomy): Eukaryota > Metazoa > Chordata > Mammalia > Carnivora > Mustelidae > Neogale > Neogale vison. The sequence continues at coordinate 290,573,418 of NC_058091.1, forward strand.
ATGTATTTCTCTAATTTTTTTCTTCTCCCTTCTAGTTGTCCCACATTTAGAGAGGCTCATTTTCTCAAACCCTAATTCTTCCCATAATTATCAGGAAGCCCCACTCCTTCCCTACTTGTCTGTCTTCTCTAGACCAGAGTCTATAGACTCTGTTCAACTGGCAGCCTGTAACCCAGGAACAGGTGTGCCAATGGCAGGATATTCCTTAGAGGGTCAGCACAGGAGAGTAACTGGGCCGGCAACAACAAAACACAAATTCTCTCTAGCAGGCCGTTAGTTTAGGGTGGATGGAATAGGGAACAGGTTGCACAGCAGCACTGATGATGACTTTGTTCCCATTGCTAGTTAAATCACCAGATGAATGGAAGCCACCATGTGTAGAAGTTGCCCCTGACTTTGAGCATCAGAGGTGACCAGGGAGACAAGACACCGGCAGTGATGCCTCTTAGAGCAATATCGCGAGATATTAATACTTCACTCCAACATTTGAGCTGTGATCTAGCAAAACCACCCCTCCATTGACTTATGCTTATTTAATGGGCTTTGGAACGTTAATCAACTCCATGCACATTTTGCAACATGTGCTATAAAAATCATACACACGTGTGTCTGAGTGAAGACGAAGGATCATCTGTTATTAAGCATTTGCTCCATATTCATTTGTCTTGGCTTCTGCTAACCTTTCCTTGCAGAGAAGGAATAGCAGGCACCAGTGTCTCAAGGAAAAAGTGGCTGAAAGAAGATGTATGAGATGTCCTACTTTTACTTGTTCACTTCTAATTGGGGAAAGGCTCACTGGTATCTAACCTTTGGTGTGAGTTCCTGGAACACTGACAAAGTGTGTGGTCATTTCCCCCAAGTCCCCCCACTCCCAGTCAAAGCAGTAAGAGTTGAAATTGTAAATCTTGTCTAGTTAAACCAGCCTGTGAAAGCCAGGTGAGGCCCAATGGAAAACTGATCTGTTTAAGGAGAAAATATGGGAAAAGCAGTCAGTTGCTCTTGAGCGCCTACAGGAAGCAAACAAAATTTTCAAGTGCTTTTCTACCACTTTCCAAACAAGAAAGTCATTCACCACCCTATACCACTATCACCATCCACTGATAAAGTAATATGATAAATTGACATTCTGGTTTATACATCAGTCTTCTGTGAGCTTGGCTGATATAAGTCAATTCCTCAGATAAAATTCAGTTTCCAAAGCTGCCAAGCTGCAAGTCAGAACTTAGACTAGCATTGACCCACTCCCACCCCCCACCAAAATGCTACCTTTTGAAGCTCGGCCTGAGTAGCTAGCTGACTGCCCACTGTGATGTCTGAACCTCTGCTTTCCCTGATCTCACTCAGCAAGTGACAGAGGCAATATGTTCTGAGAATTTCTGTATCCAGCGCAGTGCCTGCCATAGAGGAAGAATTTAATCACTTTTGTTAAAATCATCTCTTCTTTTGTTCATGGATTCATTGGAGAGATGTGTGGTCAAGAAGTTGGAGATGGCAGGAGGAGGCAGCACACCGAAGGGCTGGAGGAGAGGAAGGAGGCAGAGGTGAGAAGACATGGGGGGTCATGCTCTGTGACATGAAAGCTGCCTGTCTGGGATGGAGAGCTTAGTGGCATGATGGGGAGTGCACCCAGGTGCCCAGCGGAGGAGTGGGGTGACCAAGACACTGAGCCGCAGAGATAGTGTCCTGCCCTATTCGCCCACCATGGCAGGAGACCAAGAGTATGCCGGACCATCTCAGAGGGGACCGGATGGGTACTTCCTCCTGGTCCTCACGCGGATCTGAACCCTCCTCCTGTCTGCCCCAGACCCAGTCTGTTGCAGTCCCGGCCACAGAGAGAGCCTGTGCCAGGTTTCTCCACAGCTGCCCAGGGTTTTTCCACCAGGCCCATGTTGGCGCCCGTCCTGCCTGTTCTGAGCCCTGACAGGTGTTTGCTTTAGCCTTGCCTCTTGCATCTGTGGGGCCTGGAGTGAGAGGCCAGCTGGAGGGCCACATACCAAATGTCTTCATGCTTAGAGATTATGGAACAAGCTACATCCTCAGTCCAGCGTGGCTTTCAGTCCAGCGTCCCACGGCCCTCTTCCCTTATGACAGAGCAGTTACACAAATTACCCCTGAGCCAGTCCTGCCCCCTGAGAAGCCGGTCCAGACCCAGGGCTGGTCGCAAGTCCATTATGGACGCTGACCTGGCCAAGCTCCCTAGGAGCTCAGGACATGCAGGTGCCTCAGATTTCCAGCTCAAAATCTGCAGGCAGTTCTAAACACTGGCCCAAAACACGTCTTGGGGAGAGGAGGGTGGGAAGGGGAGAGCCCAGTTATCTGGCGGACCTGCTCTGCCCACGAGCCTTAACACTTGCCTTAGGTGCTTTGGCCTGGCCACCTTCCAGCAGAAACAGCCACACTCCGTCTGCTGTCCTTGGGCTTGGGCTATGATGCCATGTCCTCAGCCTGCACTCCCACGGCCTCAGACCCACAGACTCCTCTGGCCTGAGGAACCCAGGCTGTGTCTCTGGAGTGTAAAAAAAACAAAAACAAAAACGAGGGCAAAAACAAAATATAAAAACATTCTTGGGTTTGTCCCCGGTTCCACAGTCAACATGAGGCATTTCAACCCAAGACGCCCACCCAGGACGTGTCATTCCTAAGGCAGTACAGTACAGTGAGTCCACCTAAGTGGGGACAATGGCCCCTAGCCTATAGCGTCTGCTGCACATGACAGAGATGTTCTGGAAAGAATCGTTTTATGTAATCGAATTACGTTGTCGAGTAATTCTCAGGATAACTCTCCCAGGTGGTACTAGGAAGAACGTGCCGTAGGACGTCTCTCTCGTGTAACACTGAAGCCCAAGCTATACAAAAAGAGAGAGAAAAGAGAAAGACGCCCCTGGCTTTCCTGCTTGGAAGCTGAGCTTGAGCCCTCCAACAAACAACCACCAACTGGATGGCTTAAAGCATCACACGGTTCTTATCTTAACACTTCTGTATGTCAGAAGTCCAATTGTGGCCTCATGGGGTTACAGTCGAGGTGCTAGGGAACCTACTTCCTTGCCTCTTCCAGCTCCGACAGGTCTCCAGCGTCCTTGGCTCACGGTTCCCATCCTGTCTTCACAGCCGGCATCAGCTGGTCAGGTTCTGCTCACATGATGTCCCTCTGGTTCTTCTTTGGACTCCTTCTTTGACTTTCAGGGACCCTTGTGATCCTGTTGGATCCACGTAGATAATCGAGGATCCTCTCCCTGTGTTAGTGTCAGTGGATGAGCAGCCTTAATGTCCTCTGCAGTCTGAATTCCCCTGTGCCATGAGCCCAAACTCCTCACAGTTTCTGGGACACAGGACACAGACAGCTTTGCCGGGCCATTATTCCATCTACCGTCATGGATAGAAAGGACCTTGCCACCTTGTGAAGGAGTTTCTACTTCAGTCTAAGGATGGAAGGAGGTCATCAAAGGGAGTTTTAAGTGAATAATGTGATCACACTGTGTTTCGGGCTAAACTCTTGTATTCTCTTTTTCTCTGTAGTTGGGGATGGGGACAAAAAGCCACCAAAAGGAGCTCCAGGCCTGGGTGCTGTGCTAGGTCCTAGAGAAAGACCCATCCAGGGACCAGAGGAGGAGAAATTATCGATGCAGTGCTTCCAATGGATACCTGTAGCCCAGTTCTCAAACCTCACCTGCATGTCCACACCTAATACACTGAGAGGCCACTTTGGCTGAGACAGTGCCATTACTTACTGCTAACCCACAGTCACCTCTATCTCTCTCTGTAACCCTGCTGGGTTAGAGAGGACATTACTGAGGAAGTCAGAGAGCTGCCATCCAAAGTCAGGAAACATGCATGCATGTGCATGTGCCCACACCCACCCCCACACACACACTCCTCTACCTTACTCTCATCTAGGTTTCTTTCCATTTCCCTGCATTTGGCAGGAACAACTTGTATAGTATCACCTGTTTCTAAACAAGACGCCTTTACGGTAAGACAATTCGGGAAATATACCCTTTCACCTATTTAGCTGATTTATTGTAGAAAAGATGTTCCCAAATCCTTAAGGTCTTATTTAAATCCCAAGAATAAGATAAAATGGGGTACCTGGGTCAGTTGGTTAAGCAGCTGCCTTCAGCTCAGGTTATGATCCCAGAGTCCCGGGATGGAGTCCTGCATCAGGCTCCCAGCTCCATGGGGAGTCTGACCTTCTCCCCTCTCGTGCTCGCTCTCTCTCTCTCTTAAATAAATTTAAAAAAAAAATCTTTTAAAAAATCATTAAAAAAAGAGTAAGATAAAATGTTAGGAACATTTTATTCCCTTTCCATGAAAATGTTACTGTAAAAGGGCAACTTTCTAGAACATTCTTGAAATATTCATTAGGAGCCAAACCTTGCTTCTAATGGGTATAGGCAGCAGGACAGAGAACTGGGTTAAGCGTCACTTTCAACGACATGTGGCTAGTTAGCGCCACTGTTCTGCTAGCTGCAATCAACTGTCCATATCAGCTACTTGGTTCATAGAACAAATGATGATCCTTTGCATGTTTTAGTCTTTATCTTCTGAAACATATCCAACACTGAGCAACAGGGGCCCCTCTGGTCTCTGCCCTCCCATCACCCCCAGGACTAGGAGCTGGGACCCCACCATAGGTTCTTTGGCTTTACCCATACCTGTTATTTATTTTTCACTAAAATCATTTGATATTAGCCATTTCATCCATTTTACCCATTCCTCGATGACACAGACCACCCCAATTCACCTTAAATCCATCCCATGCCCTTTCCACAGCCTGCTGATCAGTAGCTCACTGCGCCTGGGGTCTCCAAGATGAGGAAAACCTGGGCATATCTCTCCTTCCCTCCACAACATGCTATGGCCTTGGAGTCTCAAAACCCGGGTCCCCAAACTCTGATACTTCTAAGCTGCTTTCACTTGTTGGGTAATAATACTAATATTGTCCTCATGGAGTTATTGTGAGAATTAAATTGGTTCATGCCTGTAGAAACATGTACAAAATATGACTCAGAGTATATGTTATGAGGCAATACAGTTCGCAGATTGCTTGGTCCCAGTCTGCAACCAGACCAATATGAAGTATAGTGGAAGTCGTTTTGAAACTTGTCAAGCAAATCTCATTGGATCAGTGGGTTTAAAAAGGAAAAAGAAACCTCATTTGTCACATTACGCACTTAAAATATGGATGTGTACGTTATTTATCCAAGGTATGCATAAAGAACCTTAGTGTAAGGACTTGTTATTTCACTCGCAACTGCTTGCAAAGTTGTATTTGTGAAATAACAAGTTACTAGTGTAATAATAATTCTCTACATTAATCACACATAGCCTTTCAAGGAACAGTATGCACAAGTTTTATAGTTTTTTCTCTTTCTTCCTATGTCATTTTCCACTAATTTGTTTTTATGTATTCTATAAAACACTAATCTATGGCAAACTGGAAATAAAGGAAGAGAACAGTCCCTAGTTCGAGAAACACAGGAGCTCTGAAGAAACCACCAGGTACGTTGCAGTGTAAAGACAAGTAGTGATGTTCTATTTCAACATTAGCTCTCATGAGTTCCATTTTATAGATGAAGAACTGCAGGCAGAGAGAGATCTGGTAGTTTACCCCGGCGCCCCAGGTCCATGGCCCGGGTCCACCCAAGGCACTCTGCTCAGGACCTGGAGGTCTGCCTGGGGGAAATCGCCCAGGTATTGCCTTAACTGGGACAAGGGAGTCCGGCAGAAAGTACTGCAGGACAAGAAGCAGAGGCTGGAGACCATAGGTATCTCAGCTTGGTTGGAGCCAGCAGTAACTGAGGTGAAATCAGATCGACTAGAAAGCACCTCTGGGCTCATTACACAAAGAATAGGAATGACCCCGAGTTAATACCACCCAGATGTTGGTGCAGGGGACCAACGAGGTACCTAGTAGCTTGGTGGCAAAGAAACATCCAGAAATGAGATCCAAGGCTCTTGAGTTCCCCGTAGGACCTCAACTTCTCCCCAAAGCCACAAGGACAAGTAAGTTATATCCTTCAATATCAGACATAATCTTAGGGAGAGAGACAAAGGAAAAGATGCTATTTGAGGAACTGAACATTCTTTTCTTTTTTTTAAGATTTTATTATTTATTTGAGAGAGAGAGCAGAGGGAGAAGGAGAAGCAGGCTCCCCCTCTGAGCAGGAAACATGACATGGGGCTCAATCCCAGGACGCCAGGATCTTGACCCGAACCAATTGCAGATGCTTAACAGACTGAGCCACCCAGGCCCTCCCTGGACTGAGCACTCTTACCAGAAACCGAAGAGGTGCCTGGCTGGCTCAGTGAGAGAACATACAACAGTTGATCTCAGAGTCCTGAGTTTGAGCCCCACATTGGGTGTAGAGATTACTAAAAAACATAAGCTTAAAAGAAAAAAAGAAACTGAACCCCACTTAGATTGGAATGAAGTTGTAGTTGATTTTCACCTATTATCGCACACGAGAGGACTCCGGAGAAAACAGTCTTCTTTTCCCTGCCTCTCTGAGTTGCGACAGAAGTTAAATATTTCTATCTTGCTGCAAGGACATCAGGGGAAAGCAGAGAATAAACAAAGAGACCTAGGATTCCCATGCTCAGTGATTTGCTTCCGACTCGACTCTTTCCCTCCAAGCACCAGTGAGATCTGAGCCCCAGAACACAGCAGCAAGTGTCTTCCCTCGTCTGAGCAAGCATGAGACCGTGCTTCCCAACCCATTAGCCAAACATGAGGACAAGGGAAGTTAAATGCCGTGACCCACCACGGAGCATGTAGGTGTATTTCAAAGACGCGGAGCATGACCCTTCGAGGAAAGTGCCTATGAAAGCTGGGCAGACAGTGGGACAGGTGGGCAGGGCTGCTTCTTGGGACTAATGAGGTTTTTCCTGGCAGAAGCATGTCCCTCTGCCTAGACCTTAATGGGAGGTAAGAGGAAAAGCAAGCATTGTCTTCAGTGAAAGATCTTATTTCCTACCTCTTTGTTTTATTGTCAGATTTTTAACCTTTTCAAAAGCCAAACACAGATTAGCATTATATGCTATATATCTAAAAATTGGAAAGAAAAGTGTAACAGTCATAGCTATAAAATAAAAGCATTTAAGAAAGCCCAACTAATTTCTGAACAGTTTTATTTTATTTTTTAAGATTTCATGTATTTACTTGTCAGAGTGAGAGAGAGCACAAGCAGGGGAAGCAGCAGGCAGAGCAAGAAGCAGGCTCTCCGCTGAGCAAGAAGCTTGACGCAGGACTCAATCCCAGGACGCTGGAATCATGACCTGAGTCAAAGGCAGATGCTTAACTCAGGCTCCACCTGAACAGTTTTTTAAAAGAAGTTATCCACAGTTAAGATTCCTTCCTTCCTTCCTTCCATCTTTCCTTCCTTCCTTCCTTCCTTCCTTCTATCTTTCCTTCCTTCCTTCCTTCCTTTCTTCCTTTCTTCCTTTCTTTCTTCCTTAGACAGAGAGAGAGTGGGGGAGGGAGGGGCAGAGAGAGAGAGAGAGAAAGAGAATCCCAAGCAGACTCCCCACCGAGTACAGAGCCTGATGAGGAGCCTGATCCAAGGACCCAGAGTCATGACCTGAGCTGAAAGCAAGAGTTGGGCACTTAACCAACTGAGCCACCTGGGTGGGCCAAGTAACTTCTTGAATCCTGAAAGCAATTTTAAGGAAATATATAAATCTTTTAATAGATATTTTTGGAAATAATTTTAAACTTACAGAAACATTTCAAGAATAGTACAGAGAACTTTTTTCCCTAAACCCATTTGAGAATCAGTTGATGACCCACTGCCCCATGACCCTGGAATACTTCAAGGTATTTCCTATAAATAAGGACATTCTCCTACCACCAAATTACCATCAAAGTCAAGACATCTACACAGAACCTAACCAGCCTTCAATCCTCCGACACCACTCAAGTTTCACCACTTGCTCCAATAATGTCCTTTATAGAAAAAGGATAAACCCAGAATGACACATTGCATTATTTATAGTATTCTTCTTCTCTCCAGAACTACACCTCCGTCTTTCCTTGACTTCTATAGCCTGGGCAGGTTTGAAGATTACAGGCGTGGTGTTTTATAGACTGTCCCTGAGTTCAGGCTGGTCTGCTGTGTTCATGATCAGACTCAGGTTAGAGTTTTGGGCAGGAATATGTCAGAAGCGAAGCTATGTTCTCACTGAATCCCATCAGCTGGCTGATAATTTCAAATCGTCCCATCATTAGCAATGTTAATTTTGATCACTTTTTAAAGGTGGTATCCGAGTGTGTGTGTGTGTGTGTACACAAATTTTTATATCTATATTTACTTTTATACCTAGCTCTATCTACTGAATATCATGAATCCATGCTGACATCTCTAATTCCAAATGAGTATCATAGGACTTCTGAGTTTTCTCCCTTTTTGGACTGTAAGAAACCCAGCTGCCATCCTCCTCCATGGATTTACTAACTTCATTTTCTCCCATCACCCCCCCCCACACCCTCCACAGACCCCTCTTCACCTCACTTGGGTTCATATCTCTGGTTCCGGCCACTGTCGCCTCCTCTACCGGAATGCTCTCTTTCTTCACCCCGTCCAGACTCCCAGGGGAGCGGGGTCTCTGCCCCTGCCCTGCCGCTCACCCACACAGGTGTTCTCCTGACTCCGTTGAGGCCCTGACACCCTGTGCCAATTCTGCCCCTCGCCCCCTGTAATAGGTGCCTGTTTGGCTCAATCCCCCTAATGGTATTTGGGTTGAGTTTTCCAGGAAAGGAAGGGAGAGAGAAAGAGAAGACTCACGGAGATGTTCTCTGTGGGGTTTTGTGGTCTTTCTGCTTCAGCCTTGGCATACGTGGAATCGGTTCTCTCCTAGCTTGAGGTTAAGGCCCTCGACAGATCCCAGCTACAACTTCTTTTCTTATTCTCCTTCATGAGTTTTGCCGTTTCATGGCCACCTGCAGCTCTAGCCCTAACACTACGCTGAGACAAGCTCATGGCTGGGCATCTGGGTGCGGGCCCACCTCTTCCAGGCCAGGCGCCTTCCTGGGTCTCCATGTCTGCTGAGGGAAAGGATGCTCACAGGGTCTTGAGATAGCATCCCTGGCAGATCACAATTAGAGGCTGAAAAGGCTCTGTGTCAGCCCACAGGGAAAAACACTTCTTGGAGGGGGTTCAAGTCCTGCAATGTGCCATTCGGAAAGGCAGGTTATTCCTGAGCCCCTCCAGTGCTAAAGGCCAAGGCCTCCTGCTCCCTCACCCCAGGTCACCTCTCACACCTGAGAGTGCCTTGTTATGAGGGGTTGGGTGTCAGTCCCATACCACAACTCCACCCCTGGCTTGACTGGTGGCTCCGTTGCTCTCCCCTGAGCTTTGCTACCCACCACGAGCTCAGAGCGACGTTCGAGGCTCCCTAAGAACCAGGCACGAGTTCCACCCACTGTCATGTGCAGCAGGTGACTGCTGTTGGCTTCCGGCGACGTCCCTAGTGACCTCAAGGAGAAAACAAAACCAGGAAGAACCAGAAAACCTTTGAAGCAGAGGCATGCAGGAAATATTTCTGAAAGATCAGAAACGAAAGAAATATAATGTATTAAGATGAGGTAAGGGTCAAGACACCTGGGTGGCTCAGTGGGTTAAAGATGAGGTAAGGGTCTTTCATGGGTGCATGTGCCAATCAGTAAGCCTTCGTTTTTTCCAACCGAAGAAATTAAACCTCATGACAGAGTTATACTTTAGAGAACTGCTTGCAAGCATATAAATCTCATGTGTTTTTCATGTATAATCCCCTATAAACTGACGAGCTCTGAGCAGTTCTCCAGCAGTCTGGAAGACTGTCTCTGGGGCTCTTGCCCTCAGTAAGACGACACATAAGGACGCATAAGCCTTTACTAAACCCACTTTGAGGTTGACTTTAATTTTCCCTCGACTGGGGAAAATTCACTAGGAACTGGTCATGGCTTTCATGCTCATGTTCTTGAGCAAGCCAACCCCTTTGACCTTTAGTTTCTTTCTTCTTTCTTTCTTTCTTTCTCTTTCTTTTTATAAGCGTATAATGTATTATTAGCCCCAGGGATACAGGTCTGTGAGTCGCCAGGTTTACACACTTCACAGCACTCACCATAGCACATACCCTCCCCAATGTCCATAACCCCACCACCATCTCCTGACCCCCCCTCCCCCGGCCCCCCTCAGTTTGTTTTGTGAAATTAAGAGTCTCTTATGGTTTGTCTCCCTCCTGGTCCCTGACCTTCAGTTTCTTTAAACAGGACTGAGAATAGTAATGCCCTCCTCACCGAGTTATAAGGAATAAGCAGAAGAGGTAAACTCTTAAAAGACCCCTGTCGGAGGCGCTGGCTTCGCTGCCCTCAGCACGCAGGGCCACCAGTGAGAAACTAGGGTGACCAGCGAGGCGCTGGGAGATAGGACTTCATGGTCGCTGCGGATGCAGCTAACGCAGGAGTACAGCTCCGGGATTCTGGGACAGCTCAGGGCAACACCCTGATCTCCTCCCCCTCATTTGTCTGTATTCTTCAAGAGCTTGAGAAACACCCATTAGAAGCTTTCTTACACAACTCATCGATCCTCCTGGTGATTATGGCGGAGGGACAAAGACAGTCGGGGAGCTGGGACCGTCCACGCAGCGGGAAGGGCGGCTCGGGCAGCCGTGTGCGCGGGGGGTGAGGGCCCAGCGCGCAGACCCCACACACATCCTGGGGACCGACCCAAGCACAAACCGTCTAGATTTTTCTGATGTGCCCTCGGTCTGGGGAACACTGGCTTCAAAAGTTTAGCTAGTGGGAAACTTGATGGAATCCTCAGAGCCCAGTTTGGGGCGAGGGGAAAGAGCCCTATTACTCGCTATGCTATCAAAGACGACAACTCAATGGCCTCACGAAGCAGTGGTGCCCTGTTTGTGACACAGACTTAGGAAAATGTGGGCTAACGACTGACAGGAAATACTAGACAATTAAAATTCAAATGTAATGACAAAAGCAAGACATTTTCACTCCAGAACTTGTGGTCTACAAGTAGCAGATTTTACTCCAAGTCAACAAAGACTAGAAGAATCATACAATATAAACAATGCGCAGCTGTATCAATTAATTAACTTTAAATGTATTAATTACTATTCCTCGACAGTGTCTATATTTGCCTCACAAAGCAGAGATTCTCAAGCTTTAATGCATGGGAGAAATTGCCAAAGGAGCTTGTTAAACGATATATTCCAGACTTTCCCCTCAGATACTGACTTATAAGTTCAGGGATGAGCCTGGGGTTTTAACAAGAACTCTGGGTGATTTTGGAATATGTTAAAGGGTTAAAAAAAAACTCACCTTAAGACAGCTTATTCAACCTTTCCATCTAGCTGTGTACTGAATTAATCATCAATAGCGAATTTAATGTAATGTGTCCTTTTTCAGAGCCATGAACAAAGTAATGATTTCCACTTGCCAGAACTGAATTTTTTTAAACAAAGTATTTATTATAAGAACTTGGCAAGTTAATACAGGCTAGTTCTCTGGTTCCCTGACGTGTGGGCACACGTGCAAATTGAATGCATCGCGATGCATTACATTTCTGTGCCCAGGATTTCTGCCTTCGGGGCGGACTGGCAACAGTGGACATGTGCATTTGTTGTGTTTTTTGTCACTCAATACTTTTAAAATTCTGTTCCTATGACCACGGCACAGTTTCCGCCCTTCTGTGTGTTATCTCCTCATGGTGGAAGCCCTCCATGAACCTTCCTTGAAACGAGAGCACAAGGAGCAAAATTTTCACGGGGAAGGAGGCGGCACGATGAGAATCCACTGGCAGAGGGGAGCAGGAGGATTATGGGGAGGGACGCCCTGCTTTAGGAGACAGTGCTCGCTCGTGGAGACGTGAGGTCAGAATCCCTCCTTAGAGCAGGCTTTGTGCACCACTTAGTAGTATCCTTGAATACTTGAACAAGCTGGCGGGGGTTCCGATGTTTGCTGCTGAGAGTCCTGGTGGAGAACAGTAATTATCCATCCTGTCATCGACAAATATTTATTCTCTATCTGAAATGTCATCACATCCACTTTCCCAAGTTTTTTCAAACATAAAGGCATCATTAGTAACGAGGATTCCTTTCGTATATCTAAAATGAATCTGTGTAAAGGGGGAAGGATTGCCACCATATTCAAACCCCTCCTTCTGTGCGGGAAATGGAACTGAAACCCACGGGGAGGAGGGTTGCGACCCCTTCTAGTTAATGCGGATCTGGAGTTTGGATCCCAGATCCCCAGCCTCTGGCCCCAGTGGCCACACCTACCCACATCCAGCTTACACATCGCCCAGGACAGCCCCAGATGGAGATTTTAGCACAGAAGCCTTGTGGTTTTTTGTTGTTGTTGTTGTTGTTGTTGTTTTCCTGTAAATGGACGAGCTGCTGAGAATTGCTGGTGTATTGCTATTCATTCCAGATCGCATAAACAAAGCCCTTGGGCCTCTGCCTATGCAGTCGGTAGTGAACAGGTAGGGTTCCAAACAGCAGGTATTGTTGAAAGTAGTGGCTACAGAAAAAAAAATTTAGAGTCTCACTTACATGGTCTAAGGCTTTGACCTTCGGAGCCTAAACACTCTCGCATGGACATTTTGTAACCTACCTGGGCACTCTTGGTGGCTGGAGCATCTCTGAGTAAGAGTCTGAGCCACAGCTGTTGAGAGAATATTGATTCCCGCCTTCTATTTAGGCTCCATTCCCCGGTTCCTCTCTTAAGTTCTCCTTATTTCCCACTCCCCAACCAAGGGGGCACGTTAGCTGGTGGGTGAGTAGGAGGAAGAGCTGTCTCCTATTAGTCCTGTCCCCCTTCCTCCTGCTGTGAGCCCACTAGTTCAGAAAATGCTCTGCCTCATCTTTTATCAGAAGAGGGTTTTGCAACTTTGTCTGGACTGGATGGAGAGATTTCCTTCTATGGCAGATGTGGGGTTGTGTACTCTGAACAGTTTATCAGTGAGAAAGGTAATGATGGGTCTCCAGCTGTTGGAATTTCCCTTTCTTTCCTTCTCTTTCTTTCTCAACTGGTTTCATAGCCAGGAGAGGGAGAAAGGGGGATTCTTTCTCAAACCCTAAAACCCTTATATTCTTGTATCTTTCCCTCACCAGTTCCTTCCCCATATATCTAATCCCCAGCTACTGATCCCATGACATTCTTGATCTAACTAAAACGAAGGCGTTAAAATGTTCCTGCAAGGTCTCTTAGCAAAAGGGCTTTACTGACCCTCTTTGGAGAATAATGCTGTAAAAAAAAAAAAAAAAAAAAACCAATCACTTATTATAATAGTAACTCTATATATCATAAAGTTTTGTGTCATTTCATACTTTCTGGCCACAGTTGAGAAATCCGCTGGGCCTCTTTGCCTGCACTGCTCCCTTTCCGGTCATGTTAGGACATGGGGAAGGAGCTGCCTGAGGCAAAGCTGGCAGGATGGGAAGTAAGACTTTGGGGCCACGGCCAGCTGGGACAGACAGAGTGGGCATCACTATGACTGTGACTCTGCCTGATGGCAAATTAATTTTGCACTTCATCAAACTCCAGGCACAGTCATGGTTATGCCATCTCTTGTCTTCAACTTGGAAGTAATGCATATATCTCTCATTCAATAGGTTTCGTTTAGATCCGAGTACTAGGAGAAGCAAAATCATTGAGTAATGATTTAGCATATTTTATTCTTCAGATCGGCAAAGTTGTCTTTCTCTGTTAGGTAAGTGATTATGTCTAATAATAGGATTGTCTACAGATTTTAAAAGGGATTAATTGGATCTCTACCAACAGACCTGAAAGTTTTGCCACTGTATACTGTTAGGCAAGAAAAACGAGATGTACATCTTATAATTCTATTTTTTTGTTTATTAAAAAAAACCTATGTAAGTGCATAGGTGGTTGTACATTACTGTATGAACTTGGAGAGAGGTATGGAGAGAAACATAACCGTAGTTAATGTAGCATATGAAGAGGAAATAATAAAAAAAAGAGAAAGTTTTTTTTAACCTCAACAAAAATGAATCAGAAGATTGCATTAAAAGTTGGTTCAAAATTCCTGTATATAATTTTAGAAGTCTGGAACGTTAAATGGTCAAGTGTAGGAATTTTATTAAATTCATGTGTTAGAGTCATTTATTGATCCCCCTGTAGACATGAAAATGATGTTTGGGATATAAATAAAAAATGAAAATCAGGTGGTTAAACTGATATAATCTTATTTATAAGTCTAAATGTGGATGGGTAAGTGTGGATGGATATACAGGAAAGTATAATGGTAATTATGCTGTGAAATCATGAGTCTTTTATTCCTTATTCATGTTTTCTAGTTTTTCTAAATGAGCTTGCATTTAATTTATAATAAATATATATAAATGTGGAAGAATCTTGTATGGTTATAATGAGGGGCAGCTGAGAATGATCAGAGCAAGGTCCCACTTTAAGATGTAAGTGTAATCAAATGATGCTGTTTGGTTCCAGTACCCTTCTCCAGTAAGTGGACCACTCAGAAAGATGTCTCCATCTGAGTTTGTTCTGATACCTGAGTGGATAGCTTATTCCAAAAGTTCTCATGGCTGATTTTCCGCAGTAATGGAGATGAACTTGGGGGTAACCATGAAGGAAACAGAAGAACCTCCTCTTGAAGTTCGAACTAGCTCTAAGGAGATTTTAGCTGATTTTACTTTATCTGAAACCTGATCAATCTGGATAAGGAGGGCAAGGTTGCCCTCTGCTGCCTGGGATAAAATAGCCTTGATTTTCAGGACCACAGATTCCTCGATGAGGATTTCCCAGAGTGAATTCCTTACACTGGCGGCTGGGGGAGAGTCACTTTTGATAAAAGGAGTTCCAGCATCACTGGAGATTTTTAATGCACTTTGAGAAGTCATGCCACGAAGAAATTGGCTTGCTTAAGTCTCTCTGGTTGATATTTTAAGAGCCTAGAGGAAGCACCGGAGTTTATAATAGTTTCAAAGTCATTATATAAATATCACTTTAAGCAGACCATTGCAAATCTAAATCAATTCCACAGAATCCCAGCCCCTTATCCCCACTACTTCTCTCTCTCCATCCTCCTCCCCAGCCTGGTCACTTACTTCCTGATAGCTTTTGCATCAGTCCCTTGCTCTCTCTCGTTCTCCACACTCCTACTTTCAAATTTAGCCCTACGTTCTTGATCTGCCTTCCATGCCTCTGCAGACAATGGGTGGTTCCATTGTCCCAGTGCTTCCTCCTTCACAATATAAATCAGGATTGTAAGTATTTGATTTCTTCCTCTCCTACTAGACTATAAACTTTAAGAGGATAAGGATCTTCTCATTGATCACTGCCTAATGAAACCCCAGTTCCATGGTTGGATCCCAATGGGTTATTTTCCCCCCTGAACACATGGATATCTCCAGAGAGAGTGGTCAAATGTAGCACAGACTATCTCTGGTCTCCGGCAAGCACCCCTTCAATGGTGTGGAGGGAGTTGAAGTCAAAATAGATAAGAACACACTACAGCAGAACAGAAAAGATGGTACTTTGGGGTTAAGAGGTAGAAGATAATTAGAGGAGAAGTTGGTGATAGAGCAGGAATAACTATAGTAGGAAAGTACTAGAGAAAATGAGAACATTATTTTCTTACACTACATAAAAAACTTACTGACTACAACAATTTTATGAAAGGGGCATTATCTACATCTTACAGATAAGAAAAGAGGCGCAGAGAAATTAAATGAACTTGCCTAACTGGTAAGTACCAGAGTTCGGATATTAACCCAAATGTCTGGCTACAAAGCTCATACCTTCGCCTCTAGACCACACTTTCTCCCACGGGACCAAGAGCTCCAGTAGAATGATTGGCCTTAAAAGAAGAAGGAAGAAGATCTCATTCACTGGAGGTGAGGAGGGAAGCACTGATAGAGTTTTCGAGATACAGTGAAGTAGGAAGAGAGCCAGTAGTCTACTGAGAGTGAGGGGGTAGATAAGTGTGAAGTGACATTTGAAAACATAAAGTCACATGATTTCCATAAGCTTTTAGATAGGTGTAAGCTGAGAGAGATGTAGCAAATTTGAAGAAACTAGTGGTCGTTACTGGGGGACTGGATAAAGAAACTACTCATGAGGATAAATTATTGCACATCTGAGTTGGAGATCATGAACTGGAAGTGGCACCAATTCTTACAATTCTATACTTTTTCCTAATAGTGCCCAGTCATTTGGCTGTAGGAATGGAGAAAGGTTGAGTATTTGTTCAATGGGTCAAACTGAGCAACGATGCTTGAAAGTTGAGAGTTTTAGTGAAAAAGGAATTCAAGGGATCAGCCATGATGTCAAGGCTTGGTGAGGAAGAAAATCAAAAGGTGGCCTGGGGTGGGGGGGAAATAGAAGGAACTGGAAGACTAGACTCTTGTGAGATCCTAAAGCAAAGGACTTCCAGTCCTGTTAGTTCAAATAATGACTTTGAAACAAAGACCAAAAAACATTTCCGTTTTTGAGGAAAGAAAGTGTATGAGTTGGGGTTTGCTTTGGCTATACTGAACCAGTATTGTAACCATAGGTATTTAATCAAATGTGTGTTTATTTATCTAATAAAAGAAATCCGGAATTTGACAGTCTGGGCAGGTTTAGCATATCCACAACATCACCATTGAGCTGAGGTCCTCCAATCATTCCATTCTTCATGATGAGCATGTGGCTTTCATTCTCATGGTCACCTTGTGGGTGCATGATTGCTGCTGAATTGCCTTCCAAGCAGAGAGAGGAAGAAGAATTGACAAGAAGGGTAGTGAAATGGCCAAAAAAAAAAAAAAAAAAAAAAAATTGTCCTCTTTAACAGGCTTTCCAAGAACTCCCGCCCAAGACTACCATTCTTATCTCATTGGTCAGATCTATGTCATGAATACTCCCAGGGGAAAAACAAACCTCTGGGAAGCTGAGCATCTTAAGGAGGGCACGGTGACTTCCTCAACAAGATCTGAGTTCAGAAAGTAAGAAGTTGGACAGGCAATTAACAGGCTGCCCCAGGAGGAAACATCTGTAACCAAAACCACATCTGCAGATGGAAAGTAAATGGGGCTTTGGAAAGTGATGCAGCATGGAAAAGGAAGGTCAAGTTTAAGCACTAGAAAAGGTTAAGAATAGCAAGGCTATTTGCCCTGAAGAACCAAGAAGGATTCATGAATTAAAGGATCAGGTACCAGGGGAAAAGGGCAACTAAATTGAAAAGCATTATTTGAAAGTAAATAGAGAGCAGTTAGACACCAACACCTGTCTGCCTCTTTACTTGTGAGCTCAGGTGATTGTTCCATCCTGTCCTCCCAGAAGACTGTGGGATTTGTTCTTTAGAGAACCAGAGAGACTGAAGGGACAGCAGTCAGGGGAGGGCTATGATGAGGTACTATTCTGGCCTTAGGAATGTGAGTGAAAGTCTACATACTGGCTGTTAAGACTTCATTTCCCTAGCCCCCTTCCCAAATGCAACACCAAAAAATCCACAGGCTTACCTCTTAGGAAGATTGGAAGAAAATTCTCTAAAGAAACTTAATGTTCCCTACGGGATGCTATAATATGAGAAAACAGGATAAGAACAAAGAAGAACTTTGACAGCTTAAAAAGTGACAATTAAAATATTTTTTAAAAAAATCAGTAGAATGAATGGGGAAAGTAAGGTTAAGGAGAACTCTTAGAAAGCAGATCATCTAGGGGTGGCTCAGTCATTGGGTGTCTGCCTTCGGCTCAGGTCATGATCCTGGGGTCCTGGGATAGAGCCCCGCATCGGGCTCCCTGCTCAGCAGGAAGCCTGCTTCTCCCTCTCCCGCTCACCCTGTTTGTGTTCCCTCTCTCGCTGTGTGTCTCTCTCTGTCAAATAAATAAATAAATAAATAAAATCTTTAACAAAAAGAAAAAAAAAAGAAAGTGGATCATTTAAATAACAGAAGTTCCACTAAGAAGAGAACAGAATGAGAAAATAATTTGCCCACCAGATATTAACTCCTTGAGTCCTCCAGCCTATACCCACCTTCTGGAACACACACACACACACACACACACACACACAAGTATGCACTTTAAATATATATTTTAGTGCTTCACTGTTCAAAAAGAATCTCTGGCAATTAGATATACTTACAGTTTGACAAGAGACCAGAACATTAACATATAAACTTAGAAGTGGAGATAATATAGTGTGCTAAACACAACTTGTATGTAATTTTAACAAATACCCTAAGAAAAGAAATTGAATTCAAGGAACAAGAATAGGATGCTGTAAGATATGGAATAACATAAGAACAAGAAAGAACTCTTGAAAACTAAAACCAAACAAACCCCTAAATAATAGAGGCTCCATTAAGAACAGAAAATAGGAGAGAAAACAATCAAAGGCAACACAAAAATCATTTCTCAGAATGGAAGGATACAATTCTCCAGAACGAAAAGGCTGTTCACTATACTGGAAGTCAAAAGACCTATAGCATCACCATGAGATTTCAGAACAATAAGGCTAAATATAAAAATCTAAACCTTTCAGAGAAAATGACAGGGGACATATACAGGAATGAGAGTAAGAATGGATTCCTCATAGAAGCACAAAATGGCAGAAGAAAATAGGACAAGGTTTTCTCAATTCTGAGAGAAAAATTTGTTTTCAATCAAAAATCTTACACATCTTTCTTTGAAAAGCAACTGGAAAATCCTGTCCACCAATAGAAAGTGGTTAGCCCAGAAAAAGGAAAATACGGAATCCAAGGAAGAGGACCGAACATGCTAGAGAGATGGGGCCTGACAAAGGAGGACTGCCATGAGTCGGCACTGGATCAGGAGACAAGAATCTAGAGGGGGTTTCACAAGATAAATGGAACCAGTAATTATCTGTCCAGTTTGACTTTTAGATCATAATTATGTGAAGGGATGAAGGTGTTAACTAAACTTATTGTGATAATCATTTTGCAATATATATGTGTGTCAAATCACTGCATCATATTCCTTAAACTCACCTATATGTCAATAGTATCTCAAGAAAGCTGGAAAAAAATTTGACTTTTGGGAAAACTGGAGTGAAAGGAATAAAACAGAGCTGATCAAGTCAGATATTCGAAGAAAATATTTTGGGGGCGCCTGGGTAGCTAGCTCAGTGGGTTGAGCCTCTCCCTTCTGCTCAGGTCGGGAGCGAACCCCCACATCAGGCTCTCTGCTCAGCAGGGAACCTGCCTACCCCCCTCTCTCTGCCTGCCTCTCTGCCTACTTGTGATCTCTTGTCAAATAAATAAATAAAATCTTAAAACAAATATTTTGAAAGAGGTATTAATGCCAACAAAACAAAAAATTGCACTAGAAAATAATCATGAAAACTCTGGCTTATTAGTACAATAGTATTTATAAACATAGTAAAAAATAACACCTAATATGGATTTAACAAAAAGATGAGATATTGGAAGGATGGAGTGAGATGAAGGGGTATGAACTAAAATCCTCATCTTTTGAAACAGAAGTCAGTAGAGGATTTCTAAAAGGGATGAACCGAGAGAGCAGCCGACTTTAGAAACAGGAACAGGGCATGCACCATCATGGCTAAAAGTGGTTGTCTGGCGTAGTGGGAATAGGTGAGGGTCAAAAGGTTAAGAGGCTGGTTTCTTCATAAGCCTTTTATGTCCCTCGCTGCAGTAAAGGTGAAGTGAGGCCAGGTGACTCATGGAGCAGTAGAGGGTTCGTAAGAACTCAGTCCCTGCTCTAGGTCCTTTACCCTTTACCCTTGCCTCCACCTCCCCAACCTACCTCAAGACTCCTGACTTAATCTGTCTTCGCAGATTTTGGTTGGGGTGAACCTGTTTTACACATTTTGCAACCTCTTTTGGTTTTGGAACCTATTTTACTTCACAAAATTGGGTGTTTACAGATTTAGTCACATACTGGTCGCAACTGTGCTGTCACTGCTCTAAAATTATTCCTGCATATTTGATTACCGAGATCATAGACCTCTAGACGAGATGTCTGATCAAAGTTCAGCAATTCAGCTCTTTCAATTCAAGTCAAACACCAGAATAGAACAGGTGGGTAAAACAGTGAATAGAACCGTCTCTGCACTCCAGAACAAAAACAAACCCCAAAAAACCCCAAACCAAAACACAATGGAAGAACTAGATTTAAGAGATTTGATGGGATAAGCCCCCAGTTCCAAGAGCTCTTAGACAGTTGTGCCTTAATGTTTCCACTAGAACAGAGGACTGAGGACTAAGGTGTCAGTTAGAAAGAGGATTCTTTGATTCTCAGTCCTACTAACCTATGAGTTTATTATACTTTTATATCTTAAGTTCTGAAAGATTTATAAAGCTTCCCTAAACATTTCAAGAAACCACTATATAACCCATTTGTTGCTTTGTGTAAAATAAATACCAAAAGAAATCTAGTTAAACCAAAGTTGGTTTTGGACTATTATGGAAGCCATTTAAAATGATTCTATGATATGAATTTTTTCATACTGAAGAAAAATTCAAATTAAGATACTATGAACTATAAAGTAACAAAAATCAAATACATGATTTTCAAATGAATCAGAAATTTTGGTGTCATGACTTCGAAAGCAAAGTTCTGTTTCAAATATATTAGTTTTTCTCAGAATACATAAAAAAATTCATTACAAACCTGTCAAAAGCTAAGTCTTAAGACATTTACTAGCAAGGCTTAATTAAAAAGTTCTTTAAAAAATCCCTATGATTAGAGGTCTTATCTCCTTTAATAAAGTGAGGATTAATCTATGCAAAGTGACTTCATTTTGAAGTGACCCTACCAAATAAGCTATTGGGGTTATTAGAGAACTGACATGCTGTTTCCCTTTCCAGATGACAGTATTCAAGAGGAATTAATATCTGTTCACACAAGGAACTCCTTATTTTGTGGCGCTCTCCCAATCATCACTTACTGATAGAAAATTCAAAAATGACTCCTTATGAGAGGATAGGGAATTTGTACGACCAGGATGCTTTGGTGCAGAGCAGTCTTCCAGCCCCCTGTATCTCTTTAAAAGGTCATCTTCGGGGCACCTGGGTGGCTCAGTGGGTTAAAGCCTCTGCCTTTGGCTCGGGTCATGATTCCAGGGTCCTGGGATCAAGCCCCGTATCAGGCTCTCTGCTCAGTGGGGAGCCTGCTTCCTCCTCTCTCTGCCTGCCTCTCTGCCTCCTTGTGATTTCTGTCTGTCAAATAAATAAATAAATCTTAAAAAAAAATGTTATAAAAACTCATCTTCATCTTAAAACCTTGTGCAAATCTACTTTATATTAGATCCATATTTGGTTCTAACTGGTGTCATCTGTAAAGAAGTGACGCTCCTAAAAGTTGCCTCCTAGGCCAGAGAAGCAGGCACCCAGCCCATCCCCCACTCTGAGAACAGCAGTCCCACCAAACAGACATCATATTAGAAAACATTAAACACTGAATCACACAATTTGTTCCAGGCAGGTGTGTGTATGTGTGTGTGTGTGTGTATATATATGCAAAGGACAGAGCATTGAAACTTACATGAATTCAAGTTTTTATTTTTACAACATAATCCAATTCTGGTCTTTTACTTTCATCAAATCTGAAAATTTTTGTTTTTCAACTTCATTAAATTTATAAAAAACATTGTCCCACATTACATTATAGCATTCCTCATGTTTTATTTCCACTAAATAAAATCCACTAAATAAAATCATTTAGTGTCTTTTAATGATCTCCTTCAAATACATGTTATCTAAAACCCGTCTAGGTCACAAAATAGGTTGATCCTGCTGTCACCCATGCAGACTCCACCGAACTACTCCAAATTTGGTATAAATTGATGTTCTCTAGAGTATAAAATTAATATTTCAGAAACACTGTTCATCCTTTCCCACTGAGCCAATCTGGGTCAAGTTCGCCATTAAAACTCTTCTTCTGCCTGCCTGCTGCGGGACTGCTTGAGCTGCTGTAGCCGCTCGATGGTCTCAGCAATCGTACGTTCTCCGTGGACCTTATTATCTCTTGTACGGATATTAACGGTGCTGCTGGCTTTCTCTTTTTCCCCGATAACTAAAACAAAAGACGTCAAGCTTTATTAGGTGGAAGGATTCTTCTCGAACATTTGAACAGAAATGATCCTAGGACCTAAAAGCCACCATGTAGCTTTTGATTTTTTAAAATGTTCAAATGAGCTATCAAGCCATGAAAAGACACATAGGAATTTTACTTAAATGCCTCTCACTCACTGAAAGAAGCCAGTCTAGAAAGGCTACATACTGTATGATTCCAACTACATGACATTCTGGAAAAGGCAAAACCATGGAATTAGTAAAACAAACAAACAAACAAAACGGAACAAAACAAAACCCCTCAGTGTTCATCTGTGGTTAGGAAGAGAGTGTTTTGTATGTGGAGGACAGAGGATCTGGGGGGGAACAGCGAAACCACAATGGTGGAATCTCATTATATATTTGGCCAAACCCACAGAATGGACAAAACCAACAGTGAGCCCCTATGTGAACTGAGGACTTTGTTAAGAAGTATACCAGTTCGGTGCAGGATGTTGGTAGTGAGGTGGGCTGTGTCGGTTTTGGGCAAGAGATACACAGGTAACTTTGTCCTTTCTGCTCAATTTTGCTATGAACTTAAAAGTGTTCTAAAAAATAAAATCTATTTAAGAAAAAAATAAAATAAAATATTCAGGTGACCATGTATAGTTAGGCGACCAATTTAAGAATCTTTTCATTTAAAAAAATAGATCACTTTACAATGCTTCAAACCACTGTACTTACTGAGTCACTTAATCCAGCCAACTTAATAAAAACTTACCATATAAAAAGAACAGGAGATAAAGGAAAGAAGATTTTTATACAAACTTTTAAACAATATTCTTTTTTACACCAAAATTTCCCTTTGTTCTAACAAATGAAAGAACTTCATAGTGTAAGAATCTGGATTAGAGGGAATTAAACTATCAACCACAATTCTCTTAAGTCTCAAGATTTTAGTGTCTTCTTAAGGTTTGGCAGGTTTTCTTCAGTAAGTTTCCTTTCTTACCTAGGATGAAGTTGTATTGTGCTAACTGTGCATTTCTGATCTTCTTATTTAACGTACAGCCTGGATCCAGATCAATGTCCACCATGAATTTAGCATCATGGAATTGTTGCCGTACCTATTTAAACAGATACAGAATTCTTCAGATTTAAAATAAGAATTAGATTTTGATCTTGAATGATTTTATTTAATGTATGATTTGGACAGTCATACAAATATTTAAAAAGGAGTGCTACTAGATACATTGAAGCATATATTATTAATTTGTGACTTAGGACTACATTTTCAAAAAATAAAAAGACATATTTTGCTCTTGAGAGGTAATTGTTTTAGAAAACCCATAAAAATCAGAACTCAGGCAATCAGCTAACTTTAATCAGCTCTCTTTACAAAAGAAAAAAAAATCCCTTTGCAAACATAAATTCACTTAATGGCTGCCAAGAAATAAATTGCTTATTAGTCTCCATATTAACACATAGTGATAGATATCCAGTCTAACACAGAATGTAGTATCTCTAATCTCTCAAATAGGCAGCAAGGTGGGAAGAGGAATTCAGTCCTTGCTGTCATTTGTGTGTGCTCGGCATTTTAAAAGAAATTGATGATTTGTTCTTTGGGTGTTGAGTTTGTTAAGTTCTTTATAGATTTTGGACACTAGTCCTTTATCTGATATGTCATTTGCAAATATCTTCTCCCATTCTGTCAGTTGTTCTTTGATTTTGTTAACTGTTTCCTTTGCTGTGCAAAAGCTTTTGATCTTGATGAAATCCCAATAGTTCATTTTTGCCTTTGCTTCCCTTGCCTTTGGCAATGTTCCTAGGAACAAATAATCCAATCAAGAAATGGGCAGAGGACATGAACAGATGTTTCTGCAAAGAAGACATCCAGATGGCCAACAGACACATGAAAAAGTGCTCCATATCACTCGGCATCAGGGAAATACAAATCAAAACCACAATGAGATATCACCTCACACCAGTCAGAATGGCTAAAATCAACAAGGAAATGACAGATGCTGGCGAGGATGCGGAGAAAGGGGAAACCTCCTACACTGTTGGTGGGAATGCAAGCTGGTGCAACCACTCTGGAAAACAGCATGGAGGTTCCTCAAAATGTTGAAAATAGAACTGCCCTATGACCCAGCAATTGCACTACTGGGTATTTACCCTAAAGATACAAACGTAGTGATCCAAAGGGGCACGTGCACCCGAATGTTTATAGCAGCAATGTCCACAATAGCCAAACTATGGAAAGAACCTAGATGTCCATCAACAGATGAATGGATCAAGAATATGTGGTATATATACACAATGGAATACTATGCAGCCATCAAAAGAAACGAAATCTTGCCATTTGCGACAACATGGATGGAACTAGAGCGTATCATGCTTAGCGAATTAAGTCAAGCGGACAAAGACAACTATCAAATGATCTCCCTGATATAAGGAAGTGGTGATGCAACATGGGGGCTTAAGTGGGTAGGAGAAGAATCCATGAAACAAGATGGGATACGGAGGGAGACGAACCATAAGTGACTCTTAATCTCACGAAACAAACTGTGGGTTGTTGGGGAGAGGGGGGTTGGGAGAAGGGGGGTAGGGTTATGGACATTGGGGAGGGTATGTGCTTTTGGGTAAATTGGAAGGGGAGGTGAACCATGAGAGACTATGGACTCTGAAAAACAATCTGAGGGGTTTGAAGTGGCGGGGGTTGGGAGGTTGGGGTACCGGGAGGTGGGTATTATAGAGGGCATGGCTTGCATGGAGCACTGGTGTGGTGAAAAAATAATGAATACTGTTTTTCTGAAAATAAATAAATTGGAAAAAAATAAAAATAAAAAATTAAAAAAAAAAAAAAAGAAAGAAATTGATGATAGCACAAACAACAGGTCCAAATCACCTTAATAGCTTCTTTTGTTTCTAGAAAGTGGAATACAAACCGCCATATAAATTGTCTTTTAACACTGTCTCTTTAATAATAACCTTGTATATATGACCTAAGCTACAAAGAACTCTATAAGGAAAAAAAAAAAAAAAAAAGAACTCTACACGAGTAATTTATGTAAAATAAAAGAGAACAAGTTTGAGTAGTTTTTTTCCTTTCTGAATGGCACCCCCCCCCTTTTTAAAAGATTTTATTTATTTATTTGACAGAGAGAGAGAAATCGCAAGTAGGCAGAGAGGCAGGTGGTGGGGGTGGTTGGGGCGGGGGAGAAGCAGGCTCCCTACTGAGCAGAAAGCCTGATGTGGGGCTTGATCCCAGGACCCTGAGACCATGACCTGAGCTGAAGGCAGAGGCTTAAACCACTGAGCCACCCAGGTGCCCCAGGTACTTCCTTTTTGATTAAAACAAAGGTTTTTTTTGTTTGTTTTTGTTTTTCTTAAGAGAGTGTGCAAGTGGGGGTGGGTATTGGAGGGACAGAGGGAAAGGGAGAGACCGAATCTTAGACACGGGGCTCGATCTGATGAACCAGCGATCATGACCTGAGCCAAAATCAAGAGTCGGATGTTTAACTGACTGAGCCACCCAGGTGCCCCAAAAAGAAACCTTCCTAAGGTTCCTTCTTAAGGAGCCACAGGCAAAGATCAAATTGGAATTTCCCGAAATAGACTTCCAGGAATCTAAAGATGGCTATTTACATTAGAGATTATTATTCCATGCCCTTTCTTTCTCCCCTAAAAAATACTAGTTCCACTTAACCGTCTTAAGTTTTTGTACATTAAATAGTAAACAATATTTTTAGTATTTTTCCTTTCTACAAAAACTCAATACTATGTTAAATTTTACTATTTGTAAATTAAATTAAACTATATTAAAATTTCCATCTACCTGATAACCAATTACCACTAACAGGACACAAGATTTGAATAAACCAGTTTTACTTCATTACTAGGCTGTTATGTCTACATGATCATTAACCAACAGAGATTTTTGTTAAGTACACAGATTTCAGAAGGGTCCTTACACACAGTTTATTGAGAGTGCCAGGACAGGACTATATTTTCAACTGTATGCTATTTTAAAGAATAAAACACCAGTGTTTTAGTTTCTTAACATGGGCCCTTACACGCATGTGAGCTGCACTACTCGGGGAAGTGGAATGATAATCACAGGCTGTTTAGTACCTCTGGTTTCTAGTCATTAAGTAACAGCAGTAGTGCTCCCCCCAACCCTGTCCACTCAACATAGCCAAAAAGCCATGCTTGCATAATTCGAAATGCCACCCCCACCACCGATGGAATGGGAGAAGTCAGTATTGGCAACAATTGAGAAATAAGTTATTTAATTATAGACCTTTCTCCTATCATGTGAACTTTCATAATGCAAATAAGAGAAAGTATAATCAATTAACCATGGGACATAACTGATTTTTATCATTTACAACTAAAAACTATTGTTGCAGTAACAGAAACACAGTATGTCTGAATGGTTTGCTTTTCAGGAGGTCTAATGTTCATGAATTTTTTTTAAAGACAGTTAAGACCTGGGTGTAATTTTTTCTGATGACGCAGAAAGATGATGGCTGTGAGGTTACGATATTGTTCTCTGATATTTAGATCTGTTTTAACCAGTCAATTTATTACCTTTAGCTTGCAATTATAAAACAATGCTTATTTATAACACAACTTCTAATGATTTGAAATTCCTTGGTATGGAATTGTCGCTATAACAGAAAAGACTGTTCTAGTCTTTAAGATGTAAGTATGAATGGATATTTACGAATCTATATGTAAGGTAGGTTTTTGGTGGGTAAGGCAAAACATGGGTCTGGCACACCATTAACCTAAAAAAAATTTACAAATAATTGAAGAAATATACATTACAAATATGAACAAAAATTACTTTCTGAGTCAAAGAGCAACTTAAATTGCATTATGCATCTGAAATTACATATCATATTGCATATATGAAATATATAGCATTCACTATTTCCTCATACGAAACACTAAATATACAATAGTATATAAAACACTATCCAAATTACATCTTCTGATCATGAACATGCAGGAAAAGTATAAAAGAGGTAATGTAAACTATTCAGAAATAGTAACATTTCTTTATACCACAAGTGGCTTGATCTACCAAGGATATATATTGTAATGAGATTTAAAAAGTCAAGTGACAGACAGTAAATTGAAAGAAAAGCTGTATTTAAGGATTACCTTTTGGGCATATTCATCACATGTTGGTCCCACTGGAACTACCATTATCTGACGAGGAGACAGCCAGAAGGGCCTTCAGAAGAAATTAAAAATATTTAATGTGGATTGGGACCCTTTCCTAAACAAGGACGGCACATTTCTTAGTTTACCTTTCAGTATCTTTTCCTGAAATATGCAAAAGCCACATTCAAAACACTCTCAGCCTGCCCCTTATATCCAATAAAGACTAAAGGGAGGAGATTGAGGGGCAGAGAGAGAACCTTAAAGCAAGAAAATCC
Organism: Neogale vison; assembly: GCF_020171115.1. Classification (NCBI taxonomy): domain Eukaryota; kingdom Metazoa; phylum Chordata; class Mammalia; order Carnivora; family Mustelidae; genus Neogale; species Neogale vison. Next base: position 290,600,858 of record NC_058091.1, read on the forward strand.
ATAACTAAGGTTTGATTTACCAGGCAGATGGCAAAGCACATCGAGGGCAGGGTCTACGCCTCATATTTCGACCTGTTCTGTTTCTCAGGGAAACAGAACCTCATGCACCAGAGGCCAGCGGGGCTAACAAAGAAGTTCATTTAGTGAGTCACTGTTCAACATTCTCTTAGTAACTACTCTTTCCGGGGCACTGGGACCAGACTGTGCCTTCAGTCATTCAAGATCCATGCTGCAGGATTCAGGAAATTGTAAATGATAACAACTGGTGATGGTATTTGATAAAAATGAGTGTTTCCACTTTTTTTTTTTTGAAAGGCAGACTGCCACCTGTAGCGCCCTGTTTATGTCCAGGAGTCTTGCAAGCCTGACCACCCTATGTTCTCTTATGTTTTCACTTCTTTTTAAAAAACTGAGCATTTGTAATTCTACCTGTGGAGTATTTCAGATGTTAAATTCTCACTGTGCTGCAGACATTAGGTCTAGTACTTCTCTTCATCACTGCTCTAGTTTCAGTTGTCTTATTACAGCAAGGATAAGGCACTAAATTCTACCGGAACTGGCTGGCACAACCAGCTGAGGATCGTCCTATTCTCTAGAAACCATGGAGAGAATTTTTTTCTATATTCGATTTGGTTTTGTGAAACAGAACTAAAAAGCGATGATCTCATTTCACTGACAAGTATGACGAACTCTCCTTAAAGACTGAACTAACCAAATCAGAAATAAAACTGAAATGACTACAACATGTAAGATAGAACAGATTTACATTTTACAAAAGTTTTGCATCAATACAATCAATACAGCAGACTCTACGTAATGGGTGTTTTATAACCTTATGTGGCTTTCAACTGCCCTTACAAATTGTGGGCCCAGACAAAAGTGCTTAAAAATAAAATCGAAGTCATGGGCTCATTTCCTGCCAGCAAAAGCATAATGTTGTAGAAACAAGACAAAAGGTGTTGATCAGTTTGGAGTCTGTACTTTCAATTAAAATAGTAATTGGCTTCTAAAGGATGTCAAAATAGTTGCTTATTATGATCAACAATATTCAAAGAGGAGAGCCCAAAGCCACTCTTGTTTACTCAGACAAAAACATCAAAACCATACTAATCCCAAAACAACAAATGTGCTTCTTAGTGTCTAGTAGCTCCTAATTAGAAAGTATTATATAACATTCAAACAAATCAAGTTCTGAAATAAATAAAATCACTAATAATTATTCTTAAAGCAAAAATTATGGTTTTGATTATGATTCCTTAGTGAACACTTGTCATTAATTAGAAGGGACGAATCAGATCATTCTCCTTTTTTACTGTATAACTAAACTGTACAGCAGACATTTCTTCTAGTCAATTTACACTGTCTGGACAAAAACAATGAAAAAATTACCATTTGCCGCCAAAGTTTTCAGTGAGGATTGCAATCATTCTTTCCACTGACCCCAAGATGGCTCTATGGACAATCACTGGCCTTTTCTTATCATCACCATCATGGCTACATAGGAAAAAAATTTTGTTTTACTTTACATATCCCTTTATATGCCCCTAAATACATATACTCAGAGCAGACACCAGAAACTCACCTTACAAAAGTGAGATTAAATCTGATGGGCAACTGAAAATCCAACTGGATTGTTGCACACTGGTGGTACCGACCAATCGCATCTTTAATCTGTATATCAATCTAAATAGTAAAGATTGGGTTATTTTAAATTGCTGTCTATATTAAAGCTGAACTCAGTAGTTATAACAGGACTGGCCTGCTTTCTTTCTCGCTTTCTCTCTTTCTTTCTTAACTTAAAGTAGGTCCTCTTCGCCCCAAAATAAAAATCACATTACTCAAATATACTTTCATACTGACCTTTGGACCATAAAAAGCTCCATCTCCAGGATTTAACTCCCACTTCTCACCAAATTCATTCAGACTGTTTTCAAGTTGCTAAGGATAAAGAAAAATGATTTTTATTTTGTTCATTTGCAACTTCCCTTCCTCTAGCCTGATCTAAGACTAAAACTATAGTAATTACTTTCATGAGTCCCTGTGCTCTGTGTTAGAATTTCGTCCACTGAACCACACTCACATACAAATTTCCTTTTCTGAGAAGTAACTGACAAACATCACTGTATAGATTAAAGAAGTACACCACAATGGTTTGATTTACATATACTGTACAATGATTACCATGTTAGATTCAGTAAACAACCATCTTCTCATACAGACATAATAAAAAGAAAAGGGAAGAAAAATGAACACATCTCCCCGTGACAAGAACTCCCAGGATTTACTCTCTGACCACCCTTCCTGTGTACCACGCAGCAGTGTTCGCGACAGGCATCACGATGCGTATCATGTCCCTGGTACCTGCTGTTCTCATGACTGGAAGTTTTTATCTTTGGACCACCTTCCTCCAATCCCCCCCTTCTGTAAATTACAGCTCGATGACTGAAAATATATCAACTATTTATAATCTAAAATCATACATTAAAAAACTAGCTTGCCCAAGCCTAGGAACCATTTCAATTTTCTCTTGCTTTTAGCCATTTAAAGAGGCTTGGGTTTCTTGGAACAAGTTCATTTCCGTCAAATAGCATTCAAGTATACTGAAAAACAAAACTTACTTTCTCAGCTTGATTCCATACTTCAACATCTCCAAGGAATTTTTCTGGACGGGTAGACAGGTTCAGTTTAAAAGAAAATCCAAATACACTATATACCGTACGTAGGAAATTCAAACAACCCTTTATTTCATCCTCAATCTTTAAATTAAAAAAAAAAAAAAAAAAAGACAAGTGGTAACTTTCCTTGACTTTATTCACAATTCTTTCAATTATTTTATCCCACAGAATTTCATAATACCTGCTCCATGGCACAGAATATGTGAGCATCATCTTGCTGGAATCTTCGTACCCGTGTAAGTCCCGTAAGCGCTCCTGACAACTCATTCCTATGAAGTACCCCAAAATCAGCTATCCGCAGGGGCAACTCCCGCCAGGATCTCGGCCGATGATCAAACATAAGGCTGAAGAAAAAAGAAAATTAAAGCCCACTGATATTTAATTTCACAAGCATAAAACATACAAGCAACATTTCTCAAATCCTGGAGTTCATACCAGAATATAAGTACTTGCATGAGTAAAACAGCAAATACATTATAATACAACCATCCACAATTAACAGAAGATAAAAACCGATTCCAACATGGGTCTGGAGTCAAATCCTTGTGCTCAATAGTTCCATTAATTTGAGGACTGCCTTTAATGCTCGTATTAAAAAAAAAAAACCTTGGCTTCATACTAATCATTTAATACACTGGAAACTGAAGACTGCTTTCTTGTCACTCTCAAAACTGCTTCAGTTCTGTCTGTCTGAAGGTGTTTCAGCAACTTTAGAGAATCTGGGGAAACTAAGAACAAACCTAGTTGGCTCCCTGACTTACAACCCAGTTCCCTTATGAACAGTCCTCTCGGCCCTCAGCTCCGAGGCCCTGCTGCTGGGAGCTGCGGACACTGAGTGACCAGAGCCACGGCTCTCCCTAGTCTTCCCCTGAAGTCACTCTTCAGCTAACTTTCAAGGACAGAAAGTAAAATAACTGCAAAGCAAGGCAGATCTCCCAAGGAGGTCGATTTGTTAGCGAGGTTTTAAAAGAACATGTTTAAGAAAAAGAAAACAAACAAACAACATCTAGAGAATTTGCTGCGCCCACATTCAGTCTCCCTGTTTTATACACTGCCCATTCGCTGCTATTACCCCACCGCTGTTCTTGAATATCTACATACCTGAGGATCTAACTGTGCATGAAAGAAGTTATAATATCATAGTAATGTTGCATTTAAATATTCTTCTGATTGCACAATTTGTTTTTAACAAAAATACTTTCAAAAGAGGGAGAGTAATCCAGGACCAACTGCAGTAAAGGAAAATTTTTGCGAAATACCAGTGTCCAGGACAGTTCATGGGTTTCAGGGCAAACAGCTCCTTCTCCACCTCAAAGGAGAACATGTTGTCACTGTAGTGCTGCCAGTGGCCCGACGTCATCCACAGTCGGCTGTTGTAGATGTTTGGGGTGACCACCTCCTGGAATCCTCGTTTCCTATATTCACTCTGTTAGAAAACACACACGATACACATGCAGGGAACAGAGAACATCATACTTCTGGTGGGAGTAAAATTTAAAAAGCAGTTTTATACTATCTAGGGAAATTCAAGAAGCACACATGTTACAATCCAGAAATTCCACTTGGAGGTATATACCAAAGAGGAAACCCCTGCACACATACATAAGGAGGGCTATCAAAACAATGCTATTACTGTATAATCAGTAATATGAGAAATCACATCAGTGTCCACCGGTAAGGAATGGGCCTAGTGTGGGTCGTTAAAGAATAAAATAGCAAGTGAAAATAAGCAGGATTTTAAAAATATTATGATTTTTTGCATTATGAAGACTGATACACGATGGGACTTCATTTATGTAAATCTGAACTCCACAAACACATAAATAATTTAGGGTACATACGTATGGGTAGATATAAAATAACATGAATAGATGCTAACTCTAAATAGTAGTTTCTTCTAGTAAAGGAGGGAAATGAATAAAAGGGGTCCTAAAAGGGAGTTTTTCCTTTACACTGTATGTATTATTTTACTTAAATAAAAAATCTGAAGCAAGAAAGGCCATTGCCCATGTGTGGTAAATCAGGTGGTGAGTACGCAGATGGCAGTGGTATTATTCCCTACAAATTTGAATAAGCCTGAAAGACTTTGTATTTTGTAAAGAATAAAAAAGCAATGTAATGACTAACTTGTTTTTTTGAGGAAAATATAAATTGTCAAAGAGCACACAGAGTTCCCACTTAAAGTTCACCAGCTTCTCTGTTGAGTACATACACATGTATAAGGACAAAGTCATGTATTAGGAGGAAGGAATTTTGTTTTTTGTTTTGTTTTGTTTTTTAAGTAGGCTCCCGATGTGGGGCTCGAATTCATGACCCTAAGGATTAAGACCTGAGCTAAGATCAAGAGTCTAGACGCTTAACGGATAGCCACCCAGGTGCCCCAGGAGGAAGGATTTTTAAAACATTTTATGGAAATTCACACTTGCATTTTCATTCTTTTAAATGTTTCTTCTCAAATACAAGATTATCTTTTCCTTTCAGAAGACCTTATTTAATATCATCAACTTATATCCTAAATTTACAGAAGAAAATAATGAATATGGTTTACCCTGATGAATTCAATAAGTGTATTATAAATGTATGCTCCCTTCGGCAGGAAAAAGCAGCTTCCAGGGCTCAGTTCATGAAAGAAATATAGTTCTTGGTCCTGAGTAAAAGAAAAGCAAAAGAACGTTTCTATATGCACATAACATCAACATAAACTTCAGTGTTCCTGAGTTCAGAATATGACCATGATATCTTGTATTCTAATGTATGCCGTTCCCGAATCAAAGAAAACGTTAACACTTCTGGTGCCATTCAATAGCATAGAATCGCAGTTGATTTGCAACTTAGCATGAAGTACATTCTCTGCCTGTTACATTCCTGAATCCAGTCAAGTTTACCCAAGAATGACCTGGAGCAGGGGTCTTAGTTCTTTTCAATTATCCACAGCGGGAGGTCTCATAGTTTTAATACCTCAAACCTCTGGGATGTGAATATATTTTTTTTTCCAAATAAGAGGAGCAGAAAGGAGACCAGGAAAATGACAGCGATAATCAAAGAGAAGATGCTGATGAAGTTGCCTGATTTTGGGTCTTGGTGAAAGCAGCATAACCTCCAGCCTTCTTGCCGACCACTCCCCCAACAAATACCCAGAATTCTTAGGGAGGGGCCCCACCAATTGTTGGTACTTCCTTACCACTGGAAATTATTTTAGGCCACCAAGAAAGCAGGGTAGGAGATCGCACAGAGCGAACGCTATTTTAGAAATGTCATGTTTTTATCAAACCTAACTTCTAGTTTAGAAAACTTTAAGGGGTAGAGGGATAAAGAAAATGACACCACAGTATCCCCTGGTGACTTGCTATGTCACCTTGGGCAACAAGTAGATTAATTTCAGGGGAAATCAGTTTCCATGTCTTTAAAATAAGTCAGTGAGACCAGGAATGTCCAAGGTTATCTCTCTCTCAGCTCTATGAAACACTGCTATGCTTCTTTTACTGTGAGCCAGGTCATCAGCATTTGTTCTCAATAAAAGCACTAGTTAAAATGAGTCTTTGGGTGGTACTGAGTACATCATAGAAAGATAATGAGGACAGTAAAGAGTAAGGTAACAATAATGATCAGTAAGTAATCTATGGATTATATAGAATATAGCAGAATAACTACTAGAAAGCCACGGCATCTTTTTAAGAGGAAATTCCTAGTACTTAATACAACTGAGTTACAGATAAAAATAAAGAAAATTCAGTCTAGAAACACTATTATTCTCTTTTAACATACCCTCCCAATTTTCCTATGATCTCGGTTTTTAGCTTCCTCTTGGAACTTCTCCCATTCTTTCAACATTTTAGGATCTGGGAATGAAATGCCATAAATTCTCTGTAGAGTCTCCATATCTGCTTTGCCTTCCCAATATGTGGAAGAATTCTGAAAACAAAGATTAACCATGAAACAATATTCAAATTTGTTAATATCTCACTTACTTTGAACTAGATGTTATTTCTTATACTGGTCACTGAGCCAAATTTATAGCAGTCATCATGATAAGAAAATTACCTCCCTCTCAACTATCCACTCAAAGCACAACCCCACGAACATGAGATGAAAGCCACAAGACGATTAAGCAAAAATGTAAAGTAAACCAAAAACAACAAAAAATCTTAAAATGACCCAGTTTAGTTTTATAATTCAAAGTGCAACTGAGGGACGCCTGGGTGGCTCAGTTGGTTAAGCAGCTGCCTTCGGCTCAGCTCATGGTCCCAGCATCCTGGGATCGAGTCCCACAGCGGGCTCCTTGCTCAGCGGGGAGCCTGCTTCTCCCTCTGCCTCTGCCTGCCATTCTGTCTGCCTGTGCTCGCTCTCTCTCCCTCTCTCTCTCTGATAAATAAATAAAAAAATCTTTAAAAAAAAAAAAGTGCAACTGAATAATCACTCATAAAATATTTATGAACTGGCAAAAACAGGCAGGACTAGTTTGGTTAAAAAGCACAAGTAAAGTAATTATTACTTCAGACAAAGGGCAAAAGCACATACTAATAGTGAGTTTCAAAGCTCTTAGAACCATGACCGTGTGGGTTTTGGGAATTCCCTAAAGCTCCATCCATCCCCATGTGCTCCGGTGATGAATGGTGAGTCAGTCACCATTTCAGACTTTCAGTTAAAAAAGACTAGTGACATTGAGCAATTACTAGGATGAGGAAAAAAATCCATCCCTAAGTTTGCAATGGAAAAACAGGCAGAAAGAGAAACCAAGAGAAGTTGAAACGCATAACCTATACTAGATAAATATTATTCATACAGTCTCTAAAGTTACATTGCTTACTTTGTGTATTTTCAAAGTCTTAATTTTGCCAGTATGTCTGACATGAGGACCCCGACAGAGGTCTATTAAAGGGCCACACCTAGAGATAAAAAGAAAGGAAATTTTAAAAAGAAAGACTTAAAAAGACATATATACCTTTTAGTTACATTTAATGACATTTGACATTCTCACCTATAGACTGTGGTAGTTGGAGTAGTCACTTTTTCATTCAGTATCCGGCACTTGAACTTATTATACTAAAAATAGGAAAATTGTTTGTTTAAAAACCCTCCTTTAATTTTTATCTCTAAATACTACAACTGAAATATAACTCAAAATACATCTTATCGAAGCACTGTAGGAAAACAAGTATGTCAATACTTCATGTTTTAAAAACACTTGTGTTTTTCTAAAGAACATGCTTTAACTTGATACACTAAACCCCAGTGTGACAACTTCAAGTAACATTACAGAGGAATACAGAAGTGGAGGCTGTATGTTTACCTTAAACATTTCCAGTAAAGTTTCTTTCTTTACTTCTAGTCTTTCAAAAGCTTGCTTTTCTTTAATGATTTTTTTACATAAAGCCTCCAAAGAAGAGAAATCATTGCTGGACACACCCCTGAAGGAAGAGGAAGTATAATTAATCTCTTTCCACTCTATTCTACTCACCTAGTAGCTTGGTGAAGTATTTCTTTAAAAAAATGTGAAGAGTTTTAATATAAAAAAAAAGACCCTTGTGTCATATATTAGAATTTTAAACCAGGTATTATTATTATTTTTGTATTTTATATTTTCAGTGGCTTCTACCTTGGTCATCATGGAGACTATCCTCACCAGTGAACCCTCCCTCCACCACTGCTATGATCGGCCTCATTTTATTTCCCAACATCCCTTAGGGCTCTTCCTCCACTGATCTACAATAGAGCTCTTGTAAGTTACTAGTACTTCATAAGTTACTACAACACTTCAAGTTTTGGTAGTGGAAACACTTGGTGACTATTAAGCAGTAAGCTTATTATCATTCCTTCTTTACTGAGAGCTCTTTAAAAATAACGTATGTACTCTGAGTAACTCCAAACTTTTTTTTAATTCAGTTACATAACTTACCCTTCTTCAAGGTACATGTCGTAATAGAATCCATTTTCTATTGGTGGGCCATAACATAAACACCCACCATAGACTCTTTCCATGGCTTCACCCATTATGTGAGCACTTGAATGCCAATATACCTGAAAACACAAAGAAAAATGGGATGGTCTGAGTTTGAGCATATATGCTGTAAATTAATATGGCTGCCTTAAAAAAGAGATATATAAAATTTACTACAAATAAACCTAAGACATGAAAAAACTCTAAATTTATAAATGTATAAAACTTTGGTGTGATTCTATGCAGAGCCAAATAATTTAAGAGGGTTTTAATTACGAAGCTGCATTTGTACCTTAGAGATCATCTGGTTTAGTTGTTTTCAAACTAATTAAATTAAATTCAAATTAGCATAATTAATTAAAAGGGATGGACTCTGGTCCCTGAAAACAATTGCTACTCACAAAATGACTGTCTTATTGACGGTAATGACTCAGGGTCTTTTGAGACAACGAGCCTATATCCTACCTCCCACATGCTATGCTGTGGCTCTTACTGAGATGTGGGACATTTTAAGAATAACACTCTTTTTCCTTATTGGCTACAAACAACCAAGGTGCTGTAACTTGTCCCCACAACTCATCTATAAAACACACGGACAAACAATATGGATACTGAAATCTGACAGCAGCACTGCTGACCCTTGAACAATGTAGGGGTTAGGGAAGCTGACCTTCCCAATGTAGGGGGGTTAGGGATGCTGACCTTCCATGCAGTCAAAAACCTTAGTACAACTCATGACTCTCCAGAAACCTAACTACTACAGCCTACTACTGACCCAAAGCCTTAGTGATAACATAGTCAATTGACACATATTTTGCAGGGTATATACACGTTATATACCGCATTGTTACAATAAAGCAAGCTGGAGAAAAAAAAGTTATTAGGCAAATCATATGGAAAATACATCTATTTTTTTCAAACAATACTTACATTTATTTATAGAAAAATAATCTGTGTATTAGTAGACCTGCACAGTTCGAACTCATATTGCTTAGGGGTCATTTGTACTTGGTTTTTAAGGTGGTCAGATGAGTCGGAATATATCCAAAGCTATATTTTTAAGATTTGGAAGGTACTGAAATGATTTTTTAAATTTTCATAAAAAACTTAAGGAATGCGGAATACATCTGAAAACCACCACAACACATATTTAAGTAAACTGTCATAATAAAACAAAATATTTTATTTTCCTTTATATGGTATACCATCACGGAGAAATAAGAAGAAAACCTTGCCATCAAGTGCAGGCTGATTTTTGTAGTGCTTTCAAGCAGATTTGCATTTTAAGAGGAGGAAAATAAGGAAATTAATCATTCAATAGGGACAGTAGTTTAAAGATGTGTTCAATTTTATTTGTAAGATCTATACATACTGCTTAAGTGTTGACTGACAGGGTAAAGGAATTTTTATTTGCTTTGCCAATTTTTAATAAAAATTTGATAAAAATCCCCAAACATTTTTCTCACTGAAGTATCCAGTAACGAAAATAAATTTATTCAAGTTCACTTCTTAAATACACAAGGCATGCTCTTTTATGCTGCTTTCCTAAATGAAAGATATAATGAAGATTTCAAATATGATAATAAGATACCAGTCAACTCTAAACCCACTGACAGTGGGAGCAGGAAGAGACTGGAAATGTGAACCTTTATCTTGCAATTCAGTGACTACTAAATAAAAACTTACAGCTTGAGCTTCCTCATCCTCAAATTTGAGAAGCTCCAAGGTACAATCTTCCTCGAGAGGACGGTCTAGGTCCCAGACAACTTGATTCACTTTAGCGATCACAGTGTTGTCAGCCAGGCCTTGACTGAAAAAATATACACACAAGCATATATATATATACAAAAGGATGTAAGAAAGAATCTTCTGCAGTGAAACACTTAATGTGAGAATAAGAACAGGAAAATAAGCACTATATATATTCTATATTAACACTACATATATTAATTATATGTATTATAGCTTTCTGAAATAAAATGGAAAAAAACAACAAACTCCCAAAATGTACCCAAGTATAACTAGAGGATCCCCCAAATCTAGAATACTATTACTTACATTTAATGCCTATTATTTAAGCAGACATAACTGTGATAAACAAGCAATTTTCAGCAGTTTGATTAATCTTTTCATCTCTCCCAATAGTTTTCCACAAAACCAAGCTATTTAGACTCCAAAAAAGAAAAAGAGGGGCTACTGAGTAACTCTTTTCCTCTTCCTCCTGCTTGAAATCTGTAATAGCTCTTTTCTGTGAGATAGAATAAATTCTGTAAATGCCTAAGATGGTATGATTTCTAGCAAGCATATAGGTAAAATACAGGACTATTCAATACAACTTGTTTATAATATGGATTTAAAAAGCCCTCTGCACACATACAGCACAGAGTACACAATATAAACTAACACCAAGCGATTAAGACCACACAATCAGACCACACCAAGTGTAAGAACCACAGGAATTCTGAGGACTGGAATGCAGCAGAAGTCAGATTAGTGTGGACAAGCTTTGAGAATTAAGTAATGAGGGGCTGAAGGATCGCGGCCTACACAGAAGAAAAGGAGAGGAGACAGCACTCTAGACGAGGGAGATGGGAGTTAAGAAAGGTTCAGGAAGCTGCGTGGCTAGAGAAGTGAGTAAGATTAATCAGATGATAGGTCTGAATGGGCAGCTAGAGAAGTGACAGTCTGTCATAGCCTAGACACAGCAGACAACACTCCACACTGTGAAGGAGAAGTTTGCTGTCTTTGTATTGTTAGTTTTTTTTTGTTGTTGTTGTTTTTTTTTAAAAGATTTTATTTATTTATTTGACAGAGAGAAATCACAAGTAGATGGAGAGGCAGGCAGAGAGAGAGAGAGGGAAGCAGGCTCCCTGCTGAGCAGAGAGCCCGATGCGGGACTCGATCCCAGGACCCTGAGATCATGACCTGAGCTGAAGGCCTACCACCTGAAAGCTTCAGTTGACAAGCCTTGTAGGGCTGGATGGTTCCCTCCTTATTCTGTATAAGTACAACTAAGCACATCCAACCTCGCCCCTTGAGAAAACAAACTATAAATTCCTATCCCATTTTCAAATTCACTGAATTTCCCACAGATTACGTCCAATGTTTTCTTTCTTTCTGAGCTCATATAAAGCCCGTAAAATGAAAACTATATACACACTTCATAACACATACACAGATCTGGCAGAGAGAAATGTATTTTATCATATCGGTGTAAAAGTTTTCAGAAGATTAAAGAATTGACCAAAAGGTGACTAATAGTCTCTGTATTCTTTGGGAGAAAATGGCTTTTATCTCAGGGCCCAAAATGGTACCTTGAGATGTTAATAGCAGTTACTATGAAAATGTAGATATGCACAGAACATATTAGATCATCTTTTTCAATTTTCCAAAGAAAAGATAAAGTATTTAAACTTTCAGATTTAAAACAAAACTTCAAAGAAAAACCTTTTGAAGCAAATGGAACACGCCTTTTTTTTTTCTTCCCTTTTGTATTCACAACTGATTATCCAAACCTTTCAACAGTCTGTTACTTATGCTACAATTCTGCACACAACAGCCAAGAATTTATTCTGGACTTTTGTAAAAATGTCATAATGCACCCTCACTTGCAGATCAGTTTGCCTTATGTAAAATTTTGCAGCTCTCAAAAAAAGTATCTTCTAATCAGTTACTTGATAAAATTGCAATGTAATCTGGAGGACAACACTGTAGAATGTAGAAAAAAAGTTCCTGGACTAATAGGAGCCTGAATTAAACCGCTACAATCTCAATGTTCAACAACGGAGGAAGAGCTATGTAATTCAGGCTATTAGTTACATCTAAAATGAAAGGCTGAACTTATATTCAGAGGTCTATCCAGTTATTTATGATCTCACATGAAAATCTACTAAATATTACAATTTTCTTCATACTTCCTCTGGAGTAAAATAGAAGTACTTTAGATAGAAGCAATGGTCAAATTAACAGAAACACTCCATTTTCTTTGTAAAAAGTACTAATTAGTGTCCACGGGACAATATTCATGGCTCATAGGCCAACTGCTTCTACGCTCACCAGCTGCATCATGATCATGGTCTTCCCACTAACCGGCTAGGCTGGTTCCCAAACCTCTTTCTGTACTTGTTCTTTTAGGCCTTAGGTTCAACAGTACGAAACTGATGATAATAAAACCATTTTTAACAATTACATGGTGATGGCAGGTGGTTGAAATCAACATATAATGAATTAGTAAAAACAGAAATAATTACATATATAGGGTGAAGGATATAGTGAATATATATTATTATGTTTTAAATCAGAACGTTCAAGAAAGAAGTTGGTGAACTTTTTCTGTAAAGAGCTAAATATCTCAGACTGGGCCACACATGGTGTCTCTCACATCTTAGTTTTCTTGTTTTTTTTTCAGACCATTTAAGAACCATGCTTGCTCCTGGGCTGGACAACTAACCCTAACCCATACCTGGTATGAGACAGGTGAATCAATTGATGCTTTCCCATCTGTATCATTTCCTCTAAACAATGATTCATCCCAATCATACCAGAGTTAGAAAGCTTGAACTGTCCTACAAAGTTTGCATCTAATTCTGTTATTTCTTCCCAACCCAATACAAGTTTTAAGAGCAGCCATGTTTCTTTGGATTTATAAAAATAGTACATTATTTTCATGTGTCATATATCAGCTTCTTAACTGCCCCATGTGAGATGTTCTACCTTCATTTTTAACTTCAAAACAGATATTTAAGTCAGAATAGGTGAAACACTGTCTACTTGGTTTTGTGATATTTACGAAGTAGAAGAATTAATAATATAAAATCCTTTGTCACATAAGAACCAAAGTGGACTCTCTCAAAAATTAACTTTGAATCTTTTTTTTAGAAGTAACTTCAAAAAAAAAAAAAAAGATTTTATTTATTTATTTGACAGAGACAGAAAGACAGAGAGAGCGCACAGGTCCACACAGCAGGGGAAGTGGTAGGCAGAGGGATAAGGACAAGCAGGCTCCCTGCCAAGCAGGGGTCCCAGGACCCTGTGATCATGACCTGAGCCAAAGGCAGACGCTTAATAGACTGAGCCACCCAGGCGCCCCTTAACTTTGAATCCTGAGAACAGAGCTCCACAGCATTTTAATTTTTTTAAAATCCCAAATAATATAAATTAAACATTAAAAACACAAACAGTAACATAAAAATATCATGAAGATAAAACTTAACAAGATAATAAAAAAAAGAGTTTAGTTATAAACAACAGAAGGTCAAGACAGGTGTAACTTTTACCTAATTCCACAAGCAATTTGATATGGTGTAGTTTTCCAGGATTCTGCATTGACCTGTTTACCATCAGGCAGAGTGACTTTAATCGGCTTGCTATCTTTTTCTGCCTTCTCAGCCAGAATGGAATCGTGTTCTGCTTTTAGTTTATTATACATCTCAAGACGTGTGTTAATATATTCAGGCCAAGGATTCAACTGCAAGACAAGAAAAGAGGAAATAAATGATTAGTAAATACTTGTTTTCCTCTTTAGAAAAAAGAAAGAAAGAATAAAAACAGACAATACAAAAATTATGATTACTAATGCACAATGGTAAAAGGATTGCCCAAATTATGAAGCACAGCTAAATCTTATCCTAAAATTAAGGTAAGAAAAGGAATTAAAAGCTGTTTTCTTCTAATTTTTACTATAAGAATTTTTTAAAAAACAAAAAATATAAATAACAACAGACACATGGCTGTCAGTATCTTAAATGGACAATTACCACCATTTGCTATTTGCAAAAGGTGATTTTTTTCCTTTTAAGATGTCCTCTGAAGGGTTTTTCTATCTAAATGACACATATAGTTATAAATAATACTAGAAATAAAATGGCTTTTCCATTTTGTTTCAATCTTGTTCAAGGAACCATCTGTGTAGCTGGTCAGACTGTAAGTTCACTTACAATTCTTAACTAACCAACTACAAATTTATTTGACTTAAGGGCTCCCATTCAAGGAAAATTCTCTCCGAATTCAAAGAGAAGACTAACACCTGCACCTTGCCCCTGGAAGGGAGGTAAGACAAGTACATAAGTGATGGGAGCACAGAGGAGGAGGAGGAAAGGTCTTGGACCGCTCACTATGAACTTTTTTCCAGACAGATCATTTAAGACACATATGCCACATTTTGTACTCAACATATTCTCTTCAGAAGGGTCCTTTAATTGCACCTTTTCTTTCCTCTTTGCAGGCTAAATCTCAAGCTGTGATGGAATTAATACGTACCACTGTACTGAAAACATGAAAAACAGATGAGGAAACATATGTATTTTTCTATTCACTTGCAAATTTTAAAATTCACAACCAACAACTTCCCCCACAATTACAGCGGACTATAATGAACAAAACCTAAGAGAAATGGTTGGGTGGGGCTCCAAGCAACACTTAGTTCTTGATCACCTACCAACTGACCCTTCAGCTTGAGCAACACAGCATTAGTAAGAGCAGCTCTGTAAAGCCGCTTTACTGTCTTACAGGACACTTCTAGAACGCCTGCTCCTTTGTGCTTCCACATCCTGGTGATTTTCCAAGGAGTCTCTAATAAAATGCAATGACTAAAGCAAAAACTGAAACATGGTTCACAGCAGTTCAACTTCAAAAATAAAGTGGGAAGACGAGCTTAACCGCCTCAAAGCAGAACACCCAGAAACCAGGTTGATTCTAGGCTGACTTTTGAAATGCCACCTACACTCAGTGAGAGCTGGAGGAACTATAAGCATTTTCTTTACAATGGCGAGGCCCCAAGGAGATCTATCTGGCTCAAAACCAGACCCTACTGGCAAGTCCTTGTGGAAACAGTGTGATGGGTCAAGGAATTGGGCCCTCTTTGATATCTGCTGCATTCAGTGTAAACTTAAACATCAAGTCTCTACCTCTTAGTATCCTATTGAATGAAATGATCAGACAGCTGGCATCCAAGCTGTCAACTGAGTAATTACCAATCCCCTTCTTTCTAGCTTTTTTTCTCTGATTTTTATATCTAATCCCACAGATTATCTTTCAATCCTACTTCAATATTCTTTTCCTTGTTCAATAATAAATAGCTGTGAATCTTTTCCCCCACTCAGACTTTCCTTTCCTAATCCTTCTCCCAGAGTTTTCCACCTACTGCCATGTAAACCATCTACAATCTTACACAGATTAAGTGTGAGACCTGTCACCTGTCAATCTTTGACAACAGGGCTCTGAAACACTCACCTCTGCTCGACCTCCATCTCCAGATCCTTCTTTGTTCTTCTTCTTGCCTCCATCCTTTCGTTTCTCCTCCCCGGCACCTACCTACATAAGCAAAGAAGAAATATGATTTTATATTCTACTCTAATCTGACACCCCTTCATGCTGCACCCAGAAAAGTTCTGAGGATATTATTTGAGCACGTATTTAAAAAAGGGAGGGGTGAGTAATGTGATTTCAAAAGACAAAAAATTTCACCATTGACAAAGACAAATTAACAACTTGCAATAAGCACGTCTTAAAAAAGTAGAAAGGAGTTATTTGATAATAGTCAAGTCCTCAAATTTCCTTTATTTTGCTTGTCCTGTGATTCTCACTTCAGGTTTGCCTGGACATATACTCAGTATATGGCCACAAAAAGGCATGCAATTTATTCATTCAATTTATTAGTATTTGCAGGGGAAAAAAAAATTGAATCTAATATATATCCAACCACTCTACAAGTACTACTCAGAGACTGTGCTCATAGATTTTTGTTAAACCGTAAGAAAGAAGCCTAATCCCTACAATGTGGGGGATTAGGACAGGAAGCCTGTCCCTACAATGTGCAAACTTAATCTCTCCAGGGAAACTAAGGCACACACATGTGAGAACCTCCCAGAGGAGGAAAGAGTACAGCTGCAGCATTATGATTAGATGTTAAGTAAGTTAGGACAACTAACTTTAATGAATGAAGATTTTAAGAGACTGGATTTTGAGAATGGAGGAAATAAACTGATGGAAATGTTGAGAGAGAGAATGAGAAGAGAGAGAATGACAAAACCAGGCTAACTAAAACAGAGTGTTTTAGGAAATCATGTCCGTTAAGAGAGACAAGGGCTTAGACAGAAGCAAACACTTCTATCTTACGGGGTTTTGGGGTTTCCGTAAGGAATAAGTAGAAGTACATGAAGGCATAGAAAGTTTTAAAGCAGTAAATCCTGTGTAAAAAGGCAACCAGTGTAAAGCTGGTCTATACTGGTGGCTGTCAACCAGAAGAACATTTTGCTCCTAGCGGATACCTGGCACTGTCAGTTGACACTGGTTGTCCCAAATGGGGGGTGCAATTGGCATACAGTGGGGAGAGGACAAGGATGTTATTAAACATCCCACAATGCACAGGTCAGCCTCCCCAAACACAGAATTATCCAGTCCACAAGGTCAAGAAACCCTGACATGCATTATAGGATGCTGTGAAAAGTATCTTCACAGAAATGAACACCTTACTTCAGTGCTCAGACAGAAACATCCTAAAGCAAATTGTACTACCAAGTTTTACAATGTACAAAGTTTCCCCACAAACAATCTGCATCTAGTTCTCAGCAACCCTGTGAGATTGACATTATTATCGTTCCTATTTTACACAAACAATTAAATCCGAAAAAGCTAGATGATTTTTCTAGATTCACACGTAAGTCACAGGAAAGATACGCATCCAGGTGCTGAGAGCGGTCCACTCTAAGGAGGAAAATGATCATTAGTGAAGGAGTTTTGAGGGTAGAACTGGGAATAAGAAGGGGGGGGTCTTTATTACAGTTTTCTGTATATTTGTGGTCTTTGATTTTATTTCCTGACAATTTTATTGATACTTTCCTACACCATACAATTCACCCATATAAAGTATACAATTCAATAGTTTTTAATGTATTCATTCAACTATCACCACGTTCAGTTTTCAAACATTTTCATCACCCCAAAAGGAAACACTGTCCCCATTAGCAGCCACTCCATTTTCTCTTCTCCCCAGCCCCTGGCAACCACTAATCCACGGTTTCTATATATTTGCCTATTCCCGGCACTTCATATAAATGGAAGCATATAATATGTGGTCTTTTTGACTGATTTCTTTCACTCAGCATGATTTCAAGATCACTCATGTTACACACATCAGTACGTCATTCTTTTTTATTCCAAATAATATTCCACTGTTTATTTACCCATGTAACAGTGGAACATTTTGAAATGTATTACTTGTATAATTTAAAAAATAAACTAAATTAAAAAATATGACTTCTAATTTCAAGTTGAGCTTAAACTTTTCCCACTCTGCGATTCTGGATTTCACAAACTTTTCAGGTTCATTTATAGTCAGTAGATAAATAATGAATGTAACTTACACCTATTCTAATCAAGAAGTACTAACCAATAAAGTTATAAGACTCTCTATATGCCTTTGTTCTACTGTAGAAATGATGGAACTAGTCAAGTATCTCTAGGAAGAGAGATGAAATTGAACCACAGGTGTGCAGGTTTAAAATGGAAAAATAATGAGATACTTCTACTTTTCTGATTGTATGTTTTTGGTTTTAGTCGTATGGATATTTGTCAAATGAACAGGAGTACTGGAAAAGAAGGAGAAAATTAACAGAAAGGTTTTTTGTGGTCTAAATACCTCTTTTATTACAAATGAGAATACGGGCCCAAGGAGAATAAAGTATTTTGCTTATTTGTATACAGTTAGTAAGTAGCAGAGCCAGGACTTTAAAACAAGTTACTCTAGAACCCTGAGCTCCAGTCTATCTTTACTACAACAATAAGGAAGATGTTTGGCAACTGTTCTCTATTTCCAACAAAAACAGAAAACAAATCTGAGTTTATGCATCATGCATTTATGTACAAGCAATCTAAAATTTCAATCCGAAAGTTGGAACTGTGAAGAGAAGCTACAGAATTTCCTTCCTCAGGGATATTTAGGAGTCGAAGGAAAAGTACCTATACAGACTGTGGTGTAAACTCAAACCCAGAGACTGGGACAGGTCTTCGGGTATGTCCTGAAGACCAACAGTTTGATTCGGTATCTGTCCCTGACCCATTACTAGGCAGGGGACAGGAGGTAAGACAGCACCAGAGCTATAAGTATTGGTTACTGAATACTGGGTTTGAGCAAGGTACTTACTTGTTCGTTGCCTGTTTCCTCATCTGTATAAACGAGGATAACAGAACCCAATTCATAGTTATTATAAGGATTGAAAAAGCTGAGTTAATGCACGTAATGCATAATATAGTACCAGACCCCCAGTGAGCACTCAATACTAGGTATTGCAGAGAAATCATGTTATCTGTTAGCTCTACAACAACTCCAATTAAGAATGGCATAACATAATATTTGTGGACATGGAAAGTTGTTGACTATAGACTATTAAGCAAAAAAAGTAAACAAGTTACAAAACAATAAAGATACCATTTTTAAGTGAAAAATGTAAGTGGAGAAAACTCTATGGATAGGCACCATTGATCACCTTAAAATTTCATTTATGCAGTTTAGAATATGCACATATGCATTTTCCCCATTCTATTCCTGAGTTAGAGGGCATCTTTATTTTACTGATGAGAAAACTGTTGCTTCTATGCGATTTATCCTTTCAGAGTTAGGGCTGAGGCTGTTTTAGCTTGAGACATCACCACTTCTCACTTGGACTACTGCAACAGCCTCCTGCTTGTGGCCTCACCTCTTTCCAACACACCTTCCATCCCGATGCCTGAATGATCATTAATTAAAACTACAATCCACACTTACCATTTTCCTATTTAAAAACTTTCACCTGTAGAATACAATTTCAAGTGTCTATCTCCTGAAATCCTTCTAAGAGCTGTGGCTCCCTCTACAGGCTGATCCCTTGCAAGCAGCTTAAGGACACTTCCTGGGTGTCCGTTTTTACTGACCTTGCTACCTTTATCTGGGAAGCGTTGCCATGCGTGGTTTACCTGGTGCACTTAAGACTCGTACTTCCTAAGTGAATCCAAACGAGCTGCGCCCAAGCAGAGTTAGGTGCTCTCTCTTTCTGTAATCCCACATGGTTGATCACACTGCACAATGATTTTTTTCCTGCCTCACACACCAGGCTGTGAAGTCTTTGGTATCAGGCACTACTAGGTCCTTTTCACCTGCTTACCTTCATCTTCCAGCAGTGCCTGGCAGAATGAACCTCCCCTTTGCTTTATCACTTAAAAAACAAAACAAAACAACTCATTCCAGTGGTGTGAAAGTGACCTGGGAGTTGTTCCTAAGAAGCAGATGAGACCAAAGTCAAAGTGCAAGGCTGAAATGATCAGCAGGTGTGAATGTTTTAAGGCATGTCTACAGCACCAGGCAGGGGAAGTGTGTAACCTCTCTAAGACACCCGGCCTCTACCGCTTACTATAAACCACCCAAACTGGGTAAATTGGGTCAGATCTCGGGGACTCAGTTTTCCCTTTCTTAAAGTGAAGGGAATCCCTACGGGGTTTTAGGATTAAACAAGGTTCTGCAGTGTTCTTCCCGCCTAAGGTGAGTAAAAAGCATTACTCTGGGAGTCCCGTGTCCTAGATTCTAATTCTGTCGCGGCTTCTAATTGGACTCTAAGCTAGTCCCTCACTCAGGATCTCAGTTTCTTCATCTGCAAAAAGAGGATGGACCTAGAGATGACCTGTAAGGCCCCGCCCTACTTTATAAATGGACACTCTCTGCCCGAAAGAGGCTCTGACTCCTCCAGGAGCTCCACTGTCCCCCTCGGGTCCCTCCGACCCACACGGCCCGACCCACACGGCTCGGGCCGCTTCCTCCTTCCCGCCTGGTTGGGCGCGGTGGACACCAAGCAGAGCCCCAGCCTGCCTCCGGGTCCCCCTCAGTTCGCTCACCGGCTTCTCCTCGCCTCCCATCTTCCCTGAAGGGCTGCTATCCTTCTCTTCCGACATCAACAAGCCACGAAGGGAAGACGGAACACAAAAGTGACGCTCCAGAAGAGAGGAGAGCCGAAGCCAGTCACAGGCAGGCTGGGGACCCGGGAACACTGCGCTTGCGCCACGTGGCGCGGAAAGGATCAGCTGATGCAATCGGAAAGCGTCCAAGCCCCGCCTTCCAATCCGTTGGTTGAAGAGTCAGCCAATCGACAACGGGGAAAGGCGGGTCCTTCCGTCTCTAAACCAATGGAAAATCTTGTTGGGTGATAGCCCTTTAGGAAAACAGAGAGCGGCGGTGTGGGAAGGGGATCTGAGTGTACAGGTTTTAACCCTTCCCTGAGCCTAGAAGTCCTTAATCCACTTGCGCCGTCTTTCACGCATACTCTGTCCATTAGTCAAGGACCTTTCCGGCCACCATAGCGAGTGGGAGGGGCTGGGTTCAAGCCTCGGTCCCTATTGCTTGGAAGAGTCCGGGGACAGAGCGCAGACTTTCCTACGGCTTCTGCCCTGCCTGACTTGGAGTGCCTGCCGAGTTGTGCGGCCTTCGCGGGGACCTCTGTAGCGGCGAATGGAGCTCTCCTAATAGCAGTTCAGGTTTCCCGAGACCCGAGCCTTGATGATCCAGGAGGAGCGCCTTTCCTCCGATATCCCTTAACACGTGCTTCGGCTAATCTGTAACGCGTCAGAGAGCATTTCCAAAGGGCCATGAAAATACAATGAGACTTTGACTTAAGGAAATAAACACTCTGACCCCAGGGTTCTCACGCAGAAGCCTCAGTGTTTGGAATCGAATGGGCCCATTTTTATTTTACTAGCCAATTCAAAAACAATTACTAACTTGAAATCGGAAGTGCAATGAGCTCATTCACAATTTATATACTTCATCGCTGAGTTGTATGGATTTTACTTTAAACATCAGCCCTCGACAACCCGCCACCTTCAGAGTCACCCCTCCACAAAGAACAACAGCTTTCTAACCCGGCATTTCATTTTTCACATGGCACCAGGATAGTCTTTGCAAATACAAATGTGATCACGGCAGCATTCTGCTCAAAACTCTTTTTTAAGAGGCTTTCGTTTACTCTTAGAATAAATACAGTTACGGCTTTGAAGGCCTCTGATTGCCCAATTCTCTCACCCGTTCCGTATACACTGAACTGGAACTATTTTCCTTATGTGTTCTCCCACAGTTTTGTTTTTGTAGGTGCCTAGATTGTTCTCCCCGTCCTCTGATCTGTTTGCCCCCACACTCTTTTTGCCTGTTGAGCCCCTACTTCTCTTAGATCTCAAGAGTCATTTCATTAGGGGAGCCATTTCTTTTTTTCTTTTCTTTTTTTTTTCTTTTTAAAGATTTTATTTATTTATTTGACAGAGAGAGATCACAGGTAGACAGAGAGGCAGGCAGAGAGAGAGGGGGGAGCAGGCTCCCTGCTGAGCGGACTCGATCCCAGGACCCCGAGATCACAACCGGAGCGGAAGGCAGCGGCCCAACCTACTGAGCCACCCAAGCGCCCCAGGGGAGCCATTTCTTGACCCCCCCCCCTTACTGGAGGGACCAAGTCTCCCTGTTACATTTGCAGAGAGCTTCATGTGGCTCTGAGTATGCTAGCACCATCAGATCAACTTCACAATTTAAAAAATTACTGTCTCTTACTTCGAAAACTTAAGGAAAGCGCAACGTGTGTATCTTTTGCCAGCATCTAGCAGATGTAAACCTGGCACAAAGTTGTTCAATAAGTGTTGAGGGTGTTAATAAGTTTTGAGATAAACCTTATTTGAAAAATTACTTCTTAATTTGTATTGTCAAAGAAAGAAGCCAACTCCCTAAATTACTATATCTCGGAGGCTTATAGTAAGAGTAAATTATTGGTCCTACTTGGCGGGTGGTCACCTTAAGAAGTTCCAGGAGTTTTGTACAATTTTAGTATACTTAAGTAGACCAATCTGACTTATATTTGAATTATAATGAGAGTTAACAAGATCTAGTCTTACTTCCCAATGTAAAAACAAAATAGTTATGCTCATAGTATATACGTACCTGAATAGTACGCTACTTTTTAATAAGAATAACAAGGACCAGAAAGATTGAGATTACTGAATTTTCTAGAGGAACAGTATAGACTAACAATTGCAGACTCCTTTTACTGCTATGCAACTTGGCCTGTAGCAGCTTCTCTTAACCCCTTATTCTCATTCAACCTCAGAATCAGTCTTGGTCTACGGATGGCAAAAAAGATAAAGCAAAAATCTTCTACGAAGTTTCAATGTGCTCTGATAACCCAGGCGAAGCTGTCAAAATTAGCAGCTAGTGTGGAAACCTCTCAGGGAGATATGCCAAAGGCACAGTGCCCTCTACTGTTAGGAAGAGATTTTTAGGGTTAAGCAAAGATTATGAGAGCTTCCAACAGATCCCAGATCCAGAGGACAACAAGCTGTTTTTCTACTTTTGTCTATTTACTCACAAGAAAACTGTTGATTGACATCATGTCATAGCTGATGCCCTCTAACCTACATACATTTTAGGGCAGTGACTCAACAGCTCTGCCTTGAGAAGTGAAACAATCATTTATGAACTCTACAACAAATAATGTTACAAATAATAGAAGATGACACAAAATCAACTTTTTAAAAATATGAATCAGAGGATATTCAACTTTATAATAATCTTTTATTCATTCACGTAAAAACTTTTTTTTTAAAGGAAATATAGTATGCAGCAATGGAAGATATGCATGGAAAGTTCTGCTTTGATATGAGTACATCTCAGAAAAACACACAGCTGGGACATGGCCAGGTAAGTATGAATCTGATTACAGGGAGAATGGGGAGGGATGCCCTTTTTGTTGTAAGAAATAGAGAGTTTAGTGATTTTTGACAAATGAGGAATTTATTCTAAAACTACATAAAGTAGGGGCAGCCTGGGTGGCTCAGTCAGTTGAGTGTCCCACTCTTGGTTTCGGCTCAGGTCATGAACTCATGGTTGTGAGAGGGAACTCTACTTCCAGCTCCATGCTCGGTGGGGATCTGCTTGAAGACTCTCACCTCTACTCCTCCCCCCAACTCGTGGTCTCTCTCATGCTCTCTTTCTCTAAAATGAATAAATCTTAAAAATAAATAAATAAATAAATGAAACTACATGAAGTAGAATTGGAAACAGGGATCTCATCTGTGTCGTCAGGTCACAGGGACTGCAGGGAAAACTGAACAATTAGGCCTCATGGGAGGCTGCAGGGACTGTAGCTTGATAGTTAGTCAAAATCCAAGGTCCTTTATAGTAACAAGAAGGTGTGATATGAACTCTAGAGCTTCACTATTAATATGACTCTGTTACTCTTGTCTGTTGCTTCTCCTCCTATTACCAGCTGACCAATTTACTTTAGATGTCATGGTTCAAATTTCCAAAGAGGAGAATGAAGGTGGCTGTGTGATTACCAAGCTGTGTAATCATAGATCACAGGCTAGCTTATGGATTGGTTGGTTGTCCCTTCAGGTCAGGTGCCTCCCCTAGCCTACTCAGCAGGGCTGAGGGGCTCGTATAGTGTATCCAGCATGCTGCAGGGATCAGATGATTTCCTCATTACGGAGTGTGGGCCCCTTTAGAGGGGAGGCTGAGCATGATGGGTGCTATGAGTAATATCTCTAAGGCAAACGTGTTTGTGATTCATTTGGCAATATTTTCACTATAAACAATTTGAGTGCCATTTCATTTAAAAAGGTTTGGGGGGAGCTTTCTGTTGGAAGGGGAGTCAGGGATGCTGAAACTTCCAACACTATCTAACAGAAATAGTTGTTTCAAGAATGCACTTTAGGAAATGTGACACTATACTTACAAGGTATATACCTTATGATAAAATTATTCACCAGTCACACTTGGAGTGATGTAATGCTTTTCAATGCTTTGGTTTATGTTTTAGTGTAAAATATTTGGGGCTATTAGATATGTGGTCCTTGCTGATGTGGACTTTTTTCCTTCTGATTTCTTTACAATTAATCTAAAAAACATGATTAAAATTGTGAATGTCATTAGAAATGATACCAATTGTCATGCACATTCACACCATACAAATTACATCTGTATAAATAATAGCAGAGAAGATAATGCTGATGCAATTTTAGAAGTTGGTGTTTACTCAGGACACAGGTATAATAACTGCCAAGTTGAAACTCACCCGCTAATTCTTTGACTTTACACCAGTGTTTCTGGTTTCCCTTTCAAATCTATCCAATGTCTTTAGGGCACTTCAAATGAGAGTGTCAACGTTTGGTAGGTCGTTCCAAAATAGAAAGTCTATCTATGACTTGAAGAGGGCATTCTCTGTGGTATTTGAATCCTGGTTTCTTATGAGTGAGTTATTCTAGTTCATTTAGAGACCTTGCTTTCCATCCTCTGTTTGATTTCAGTGGATCTCTTAGTTTGTTCTGATCTAATAATGCGAAACATATCCCTGCATTCTATTACCTTTTTAAAGAACACCTTATTCCTCTACTACATTTCAAAGTCACTCCATTTTATATGTACTTATCTTTTTCTTAAAGATATCATTTCTCCTTTTTTCCTTCTAACATAGTAATTTTTTTAAGGGAATCTTTGTCTTCCTCCAGCATAATCAGCCTGCTTTCTTTTATCTTTTTAAAAATTTAATTACTTTCTTTACTGCTGGGTTTACAATAATTTATTTTTTTTCTCTACTTCAGTCCCCCAGAAGAGCATATTCTCTTTATAATAAAGACCCATGTTCTTTTGTTGTTGTTTCCAATAACACCTACCGTTTTTGTTTTGTTTTGTTTTGTTTTAAATTTTCTTAACTCTCAAGAAACTACTTAAGACCACGTGGCTTGTGAAACCTCTGGACAAACCACAAAAGTAAAAAACATTAATCTTTTCAGCCTTTTCCCTTTACCTTTAAATATGGTTCCAGAATCATGCAAACAGGCATGGATTTAGGGCGGTTGATCTAGCTCTGGATACCTAAACCTAGTACTAAAACTACTACTAGTACAAGTACTATTATAAGACTACTCCAGGGGCGCCTGGGTGGCTCAGTGGGTTAAAGCCTCCGCCTTCAGCTCAGGTCATAATTCCAGGGTGGAGCCCCGCATTGGGCTCTCAGCTCCGCAGGGAGCCTGCTTCGCTTCCTCTCTCTCTGCCTGCCTCTCTGCCTGCTTGTGATCATCTCTGTCTGTCAAATAAATAAAATAAAATCTTTAAAAAAAAAAAAAAAGACTACTCCATAGCCCCTGCATGTTAGTCACCTTTGTACTTTGTCGTTCTGCACTTTGGCTGAAAAATACTGTGAAAGAACAAATATTGTTTGTTTGTTTGCTTTAACAATACCTAACAGAATACCCACGCCCAGTGTTCAGTGCAAGGAAAATCTGACACAGCCATTCTTGGAGGCCCATACAATCTGCTTGTAAGGACAGGTGCCTGGCTTGTTGCGATTAAAGGCAGCTAAAACTACTGAAAAAAATCGGCTCCTGATCACAATACAAACAGCTGAAAACCCATTCAGAAATTTTGCAAATCAGTTGTTAAGTATAATCATGGTTACAAATTAAATTATATTAAATGCAGTGTGGTATCCTGAATTGGATTATTGGAATCTGGTACAGGGAAAGGACATCAGCGGAAAAACTGATGAAATTCAAATGAAGTCTGTAATGTAGTTTGTATATTGCACTTGTGTTAATTTCTTAGCTTTCATAAATGTACCACAGTCATGGAAGATGATAACATTAGAAATGGCTGGGTGAAGGGCATATGGGAGCTCTGTGCTGTCTTTGCAGTTCTCCTGTAAATATAAAGTTATTTCAGGATAAAAAGCATAGAAGCTCTTATCCTGAAATAACTTTACATTTTTGCCACATATACTCATATATAAATTTTATATATTGCTTATATGCGTAATTTATAGTTTTTATATAAACTTATAATTAAATCATATTTTAAGAGGTAATAGATACTCAAAACTTACCACATGCTAATTATTTTACTACATGAAGTATTATTTATATTCTTGAGCTCATTTTTGTCTATTTTATCAGTCTGGTAAAATACTTTATCCTGCATATCTGTTCTTAACTCAGGGTTCAGATATTAGTAGCTTGAAATCAGCCATGGTGGGAATACTTATACCTCAGAAACTGGCAAATCCTACAAATCAGGGCTTATTGTTTTCCCAGAGAGCTGGTTGTTAAACAGTTACCAGTATACCATTGGGTATATGCCCTAAACTTTTACCAGTATTATGGGGCTTTTAATTTGAGATCCAGAATTCAAGGAGAGATCTTTCTCATTATTAACCCTTAATAACTCAACTGAAGAATTTAATTTTTTTTAAGACTTTATTTATTCATTTGACAGACAGAGATCACAAGTAGGCAGAGAGGGAGGCAGAGAGAAAAGAAAGGAAGCAGGCTCCCTGCTGAGCACCGAGCCTGACTCAGGGCTCCATCCCAGGACCCTGAGATCATGACCTGAGCCCAAGGCAGAGGTTTTAACCCACTGAGTCAGGCACCCCTCATCTGAAGAATTTCTGCTTCTAGTTCTTACAACTTTGGGCTAGCTCATTTTGAAGGTCCCAGTCCCTAAGGGGGTACAGTCATGATTCAGACGAATTAGTTGGGACTGCCCCCTGGCCTTTTGGGGCTCTACAGGCTGCTGTACCCACTGGCAGAATTGGAGGTTGCTGTTCTGATCAGAATGATTGATCCTGATTCGTGGAGGGCAAATGGGTTTCTGCTACTTAAAGGAGGATTTTGCCAGGAACCCCGAATATCAATGAGCCATTTTTTTAGTACCGCCTTACCTAATGTTCTGCTTATTGGAAAATCCAGTAAAGACAAGGAAGGAAGGTTTGAGTCATCCACTAGGTAAACAACCCTGTCTAGCAAAGTCTGACAAAGGCGAGGGTAGCTTGAATAGATGCTAGAAAAAGGAAGCTCTGCAGGATTGGCTACATAATTTGCAGAACCCAGGGCAAAATAAATATGTGGGGCCCCTTGTTCAAATATTATCAAGAACTTCAGTATATCAACAGGAGAGTATTGACTAAGTACAGGTCGGTTCTAAGTTTAGGGCTCCATGTGGCCACGTGGAATGTACATCTGCGAAGCTGGTCCTGGTGCTGTTATTATCAACTTCGCCCCCATGATCAGGAAGAAGTATGGATTGTAGCAGTTAAGTTTTACGTCACTTCTTTCTTTTCTCCCCTCCCCCAACTTTTTCTTCCATCGCACATGAAGAACACCAGAGGGAGCTAACACTTTAGGTATCATGAGGGAATATTATTGACAATGACACACAATCTTAAGGGACTTCATGGGTCTTTTATGTTAAGGACATACACTTTTCCTGAGGAGGAAAGAATTGAGAAGGTATTGATGGGGGGTATGGCCTGCATCAACAGACTCCTGGACCATTACCTTCTAGTTGCTTCCAGCCAATGGTACCCTTAGAAGGAGATGGGAAATCAGAAAACAAAATCATGGTATTTGGTCCCCTGGCATTTCCTTGAGAGGAGGTAGCTTTGGCCTGCTGATATGTCACTGCCAAAGGTCACTATTCATCTCATGGCAATCCTTTCTACACAACACTCTTTCCTTGTAGGTTCCAGTACAGCTGGCTTTCCTTGTTCCTCCTGGCCTAGGAGTGGTTACAGATTTCTAATATTACTGGCCTCAGGTTCCCTACATATCCAGTATCCCTTTATAACCCACTGTAAATAAATACTTCAAATTACTCTAATTCAGGTTTGCCATCTGTTTCCTGTTTGGATCGTGGGTGATATATTTGTGTTCTTCAGCTGTAAAATGGGTTTAACACATGATTCTGGAACTTGTTGGGAGAGTAAAATAAAAGTAGATGTATGAGAGTACTTTGCAAACTCTAAAGGTCTATAGAAGTTAATTATGTTTGGGGAAATGAATGTTCTGGCTAATTACCCTCTCAGGATTATTCTAGGTTTATTAGAAGCTATACCGAAAAATCCCCCTCAACGGATATTCACTTTTGTCCTATCTCTTCTCTGCTGAGAACTTTATAATAATGGTCTTTCATTGCCTAGAACAATAGTTGTTTTTGTCCTATCATTAAAAGATCCTCACAGCTTGGATCCTAATCACTTCCCAGTTTATCTTTCTTCTCTGCCCTCACAGCTTCCAGTGAAATAGATGTACCCCAGGAAAACAGACATATTGTTTTTCTGTGTCCTGGCCTTTGCTCACTCAGTCAGGTACTTACCCTTCAGATCCATCTAAACCTTGCCATCTCTCAACACCAGGATAAAAGCTTAACAAACTCATAGTTACCATATGACCCTACCTTCTAAGAATACATTTGAACAGTTTTTTGGAGGTTCTGGACCCATTTCCAAAGGGCATGCTTTCCTCCAAAGTAAGTCATAAGTTTGTAAATTTGTGCAATCTAACCTATCTAATTTATGTACAATCTAACTAATCTAATCGGTGTTTCTCCCCTCTCATTTCTTTGTGGGGTACCTCTGCCATTCCCTGAAGTTACTCAGGAACCTCACCTTCTTCTACACCCAATTCTCTCTATGAAAACCAGTTTCCAGGAAAGGCTCTGAATTCATTTTCATTAAATAAATGACTTCTTGACTTTGATATGTTCTTTCCCTGAAAAAGCATAATCTTTTGCCTTAGGTAAGGTTTTCTCAACTTCAGCAATATTGACATCTTGGGCCCAATAATCCTTTGTTTGGGGGGGCTATCTTATGCATTGTAGGATGCTGAGCTGTATCCCTGGCACCAACAGACAAGATGCTAATAAGACTCTTCTTCTAGTTGTGCTAACCAAGGTGCCTCCAGGCATTGCCAAATGTCCTGTGGGAGCAAATCACACCCAACTGAGAACACTGGCCTACAAGGATGAAGTCCATCGGTGCAATCTTTGGACATTATCAGATCCAAAGGGAAAACGTTGTATTGGGGCAGTAACTTGGAGGTCCTTCTGAAAATTGTAGACTTTGAGTGTTTGTTGGGAAAGGACCACCTGGCTTTCTAACTGAATTACGTGACCAGATCATTTTTCTTTCAAACAAATCTGCACACACACCACACATACACCATCTTCATATATCTATATTTTCCCTTAACATTTATTATCTACTGATGCAGTTATGATGACTTGTGATCATGAATAAAAATATATTTTCAGTTTCTGTTTTGCATATGAATATATGGGTGATTAACATATGCATTTGAAATATCCTCTATATTAGGGTTCTCCAGAGAAACAGAGCCAATAGAATGTGTGTGTGTGTGTGTGTGTGTGTGTGGTGTATGTAGAGAAAAAGAGAGGGATTGAGAGATTGATTTATTATAAGGAATTGGTCATGTAATTATGGAGGCTGAGAAATCCCAACATATGCAGATAGGAAGCTGGAAATTCAGGAGAGCAGTGGTATAAGTTCTACTCTGAAAGCCAGCAGGCTTGAGACCCAAGAGGAGCTGATTTTTCAGTTGGAGTTGGAAGGCAGGAAAAGGCTGATGTCCCAGCTCAAATAATCAAGCAAGAGGAATTCCCTCTAACTCAACATTTTTGTTCTATTCAGGCCTTCAATTGATTAGATGAGACCCACCCACATTGGGGAGGTGTAATCTGCTTTACTCAGTCTACTCATTCAAATGTTTATCTTACCTAGAAACGTGCTCACAGACATACCCCAAAAAATATTTTACCAGTATCTGGGCACCCTGTGGCCTAGTCAAGTTGATACAGAAAATTAACTATTACATCTTCCCACCGACTTTTTGGATAATCCTTAATTATCTTCCCAAAAACTGACTTGGCAGGGTTGATATTGGGATTGCAATCTAAGCCACTAGGCTAGTTTGAGGAATGTAGTCAGCTGAGCTCTTCACAGCTTCGAGGGTTAAGTGGAGCGTTCTCCTGGTTCATCCTTCCCAGAACCAAAAGGACCTTGATAGTACATCCATGCTTTCCCTAGCAATAGTGAGACCTTACGTATGGCAACTTTTTCTGAAAGAGCCACATCGTAAATATTGTAGGCTTGTAGGCCAATATAGTCTTTATTGCAGCTAACTACTCAGCACTGTCACTGTAGCGCAAAAGCAGCTATAAACACTACATAAACAAATGGGCTAGCTGTGTTCCAATAATATCTTATTTACAGAAAAGCAGGTGGCTGCTCTGTGGCCTGTAGTTTACTGACTCCAAACTTAGAGTGTTGTTCTCATCTTTATGGTTGCACTTGAGTTACTGGGACTTCTGTATTGCAATGTACCACCCTTCCCCCAAAAAAAGAAAAGAAAAAAAAAAAAAAAGGAAAAAAGATAATGAAATTGCTCAAGCCAAATTTGTTAACGCCCAGACCCAGAAGTGGCATATCATCACTTCTGTTCATATCCCACTGGTCTGGTCTTAGTGGCATAGCTGCTGGGCAGGCTGGGGAATACAGTCTCTACCTAGATAGTCATGTACCTAGCTTAATTTCTGTCATGGTTGAGAAGAACAGATTTTAGAAGGAAACTAGCAGCCACTGCTACATGAAACCAGCCACTTAGGAGACAATTCTACAAATTACATAATAAGTCTTTCCCTTATTGCAATTTTATTTAATTAGATTAAGAATTTCTTTTGTCTTCATTTGAAATAATTCTCATAAAATGTTTTCTGAGGGTATTACATATAACTGAATAGCTATACACAATTTAGACCTTATATACTCATTAAGAAATATTTACTGAGTGCTTCTTTGTTCTAAGATATTATGTGATTTGTACCTTTTGGGAGTTCACAATATGCTTAAAGAAATAAAATATCTCAACATAGAGACTATCAGTAAATATTCTATTATGGAATCATTATGCATTCTATAGGCATTTGGAGGAAGAGGAAGAAATAATTCATATTTCATATCTAGGATATGGCTTTCTAGTTTCACACTGAGTAGATTCTGTTGCCTTGTTTTTCATGGAAAGAATTGGGAACTGGATTTGAAAGAATTGTCCTCAAAAAATTGTTCATAAAGTCATATATCTTAGTATTATCAGCACTTGTCTTCAAGGGGCAGAAATCCATTCAAGAGAGTTTAAGCAAAAAGAAAGTCAGTGGCCAGATTCAGGGTCTTTGAGAATACCAGGCCACTGTCTCTATCTCTTCTTTCCTTCATGTTCTAGCTACATTTTTAGAAGAGCTTTTTCCACGTGGCTGGAAAAATGCCGACTGGCTATTCCAAGTCTATATCATCTTTTCTCAAGATTCCAGACAAAGAGGTGGCATTTTTCCCAGTGCCTTCAGCAGAAAAGTCCCCAAATGGGTCACTTTGGCTAAGGGGAAGACAAACGGGGACAGGCCTGCCCTTCATCATGAACTTTTGGCACTGAGAAAGACTAGGTTGGCCCCACCCAAGTGATGCAGAATGGAGATAGGTAGTTTTCCAACAGAAAGTTGGGAAAAAATTGTTCAATAAATTTGTCTCATTTTTGGCTACACATAAAATACACACTTACATTAAAAATAATCTTATTTTATAGAATTTCACACACCTCACTGAAATTTAAAAAGGATATATTGACAGTATGTTCTTAAACCTTGAATGATAGGTAGATTGCTGAAAGATAATAGATATATTAGATAATAGATAGATAATAGATAGATAGATTTGAGACTGAGTGCTGGGGCCACAGAAATGGTGCTACCTGAGGTTCCCCAGCCTCATAAACCTCATGACTAATGGGGTTAGTTAAACATGTAAACAAACATTACAAAACAATATGATAACCATGAACAGATAATGATCTTGCACAAAGGAATAAAATTCTCCTTGGTCTTTTATGATATTATATCTCACTTTTTTTTTTTTTTTTTTTGCTTTTGTGGGGAACATAAAAATGTAAAAACCACACACACCAGATTTAGACTCAGTAAACTTTGGGTAACATCTAGCTCTGTGTCCTTAAGCAAGGATATGACTGCTTTGGTTCTCAATTCTCATGAGTGTAAAGGGAGTGGGTTGATTAGATTATTGTCTCGATTCTTCTGTGTTTTAAAATTCTAATATTTTAATGTATAAGATTGTAGGAATTGGTGGTGACTTCATTCGTATTTGTAGTCAGGATGTATATAAACTGAGAAGCCACTAGATGTCATCCTCGCACAGATTTTGTGCTAGTCAGACCATATTTTAAATGCCAGGATATCTAGGAGCTGAGTGGGACCTTAAGAATCATTATCTGTTCAATCACGTCCATTAATTAAAAACAAAAACAGACTATTTGGATTAGATAGATAAAATGACTTAGCCGAATTCATGTAGCTAGTTAGCATTAAAACTGGATTGCTTGACCTCTAGTCCAGTGGACTTTCCTCTTTCTAAATTGAATAATGCTTGGAAATGATGTTTTGCATCAGTTCTCAACTTTGATAATATTTTTTTTGTTCTGCTTTCTTCCTGAACAAATTACTTTCTGAGTAATTTGGGTATCTTGGGTAGACTGTTCAAATGTCAGTGATTTAAGATTATACCAATAACACTGGACCAAAAAAAGTAACATTATTCAGAGATTACTCTTCTGCCTTGAGACCTGCTTGCATATAATTCACAGGAGAATGTAAGAAATTGAGTAGATGTGAGTGAAAATGGAAATCAAAATTTACAAACCCCTGGCTTATCTAAAGTTTAGACTTTAGCAACCTCAGATTTTCCTTTCTTAATATGGCCCTGTATGGAAAGTAAGTTGAAAAGGGCTTTCTTTGAAAAGTGAAACAGTTTTTTTATGGTCTCTGCATCAAACCCATTTAATGCTAACTTCTATATCATCCTTTAAACCTTACCTAAACATGCAATTCTTAATAAACACAGTAATTGAATTCTTGGCTTAGAGGACTCTGGATGATTTGAAACAGAAATGGAACTGTAAGAAGTAGACCCACTAAAATAAGAAGCCATAGCAGATAGCCTGATTGTAAGGGGACAAATTGTTGGACTCCAAAAAACCCCACAAAGGTGTATTATATATCATTATAAAATGACAAGATCTATACAATGACAACCTTGGGTCTTCAAGAAAAGGCTAAATTACATTGTTATCCTTGGTGACATATTAGCTCTTTTTAAAAAATTGAAATATAGTTGACACACTGTTACATTAGGTTCAGGTGTATAAATAGTGATTTGAGGACTCTACAAGCTATGCTATGCTCCCCATAAGCATAGATACCATCTGTCACTATGTAACGCTATTACAATACCACTGACTATATTCCCTATGCCATACTTTCATTGCCCTGCCTTACTGCCCTGCCTTATTCATTCCCTAACTGGAGATCTGTATCTCCCACTCTCCGTCACCTATATTGCACATTGCCCATCCTCCTCCCCTCTGGCAACCACCAGTTTGTTCTCTGCATTTGTGGGTCAGTTTCTACTTTGTTTCACTTTTAAAATTCTACATATAAGTGAAATCATATGGTGATTTCCCTTCTGACTTATTTTGCTTAGCATAACACCCTCTAGGTTCATCCACGTTGTCTTAAATGGCAAGATCTCATTTTTTATGGCTGAGTAATAATCCATTTTATATGTATACCACATCTTCTTTATCCGTATCTTCTTTATCTGTCCATCCACTGATGGACACTTGGGTTGCTTCTATATCTTGGCTATTATAAATCATGTTGTAATAAACACAGGGGTGCATATATTTTTTTCAAATTAGTGTTTTTGTTTTTTGGGGAGTAAATATCTAGTAGAGGAACTACTAGATCATATGATATTTCTGTGTTTAATTTTTTGAGGAATATTGGTAAAGTTTTCCACAGTGGCTACACCAATATATATATTCCCACCAACAGTACAGGGGGGTTCTATTTTCTCCACATCCTTGCCAACATTGTTCGTTCATTTGTTCTTTCTTCCTTCCTTCCTTCCTTCTTTCCTCCCTTTTCTTTCTTCCTTCCTTCCTTCTCTTTTTCTTTCTTTCTTCCTAGCATTCTGACATGTTTAAGGTCATATCTCATTGTGATTTTGATTTGTGTTTCCCTGATGGTTAGTGCAGTTGTGTGTCTTTTTTTTTTTTTTTTTTAAGATTTCATTTATTTATTTGAGAGAGAGAGTAAGTGAGAGAGGAGGAGCAGGAGTGGGGGAGGAGCAAAGGGAAAAGCAGACTCCCCACAGAGCAGGGAGCCCCGTGGCACCGCTGGGCTCCATCCCGGGACCTCGGGATAATGACCTGAGCCAAAGGTTGATGCTTAACCCACTGTGCCAGCCAGGCTCCCCTGTTGAACATCTTTTCATGCGGCTGCTGGTCATCTGGATGTCTTCTTTGGAAAAATGTCTATTCAAGTCCTCTGCCCTTTTTAAAGTGGTTTTTTTGTTTTGTTTTGTTTGTTTGTTTGTTTAGTGTTGGGTTGTATGAGTTCTTTATATATTTTGGATATTAACCCCTTATCAGATGTATCATTTACAAATATCTTCTCCCATTGAATAGGTTGTCTTTTCATTTTGTCGATGGTTTCCTTTGCTGTGCAAAAGGTCTTTTATTTTGGTGTAGTCCTAGTAGTTTATTTTTGCTTTTTTTCCCTTGCCAGAGGAGATAGATCTAGAAAAATGTTGCTATGGCTAATGCCACAGATATTTGCCTATGTTTTCTTCTAGAAGTTTATGGTTTCAGGTCTCACATTTAGGTCTTAAATCCATTTTGAGTTAGTTTTGTGTATGGGGTAAGAAAGTGGTAGTTTCATTCTTTTGCATGTAGCTGTCCAGTTTTTCCTATCCTTTGTGATGTTTAAGCCTTTTGAGAAGGATTTCCTGCAAAATGGTTAAAATGAAGTTTGGTGTCCAAAAAGAAGAAGTTTTGCTTATATGGGAAAGTCATTTATATAATGCTTATAAATGTGAAGTCACAATAAATCCTTTTCTCAAGATGGGGATGGAAATGGACCATGTATATAAATAATAAGTCTGTTAATATTGGCTTCATTTCCTGAGTAAACTGGGAATAATAATACTATTGCAGAGGGATATTATGGGGTGTTTGAAAGAGTATAGAAAGTGGAAACTGCTGTATAATTAATTATAAGCTA
This sequence comes from Neogale vison, assembly GCF_020171115.1. NCBI lineage: Eukaryota > Metazoa > Chordata > Mammalia > Carnivora > Mustelidae > Neogale > Neogale vison. The sequence continues at coordinate 290,636,445 of NC_058091.1, forward strand.
TCAAGATGATGATAGTAAGGAGAAGTGAATGCATACACCCTCCCAAGAAAAGCCAAGGAACTCAAAATTTAAAAAGAAGAACAAAACAGAAGGCCATGGGTTAGCTTCTCTATTGGTGGTGAAGTAGCTGGTCTGATCTACTTTTCAAAACATAAAAAGTGATCAGAGAGATTCTGCCAGGGATAGGAAAATGGGGACACTCTGCACCAATACAAGTACCAAGACATGACCCATCTGTTCATGAACACATGTAAAACTATGGCCCTCCAACTGGAGTGGAGTTTTGTAAATCTAAGGGACCAGCTCTGGTATTTTCATTTTTCTCTGTTCCATTCCATCTTGAAGGAATACCACACCAGGACTCACATTTAAGCTATTTGATTTAGTTTATATCTGCCCTGGGTTGGACTGGGGTGATCAGCTGTTTTTCCTGCTTTCTTTGGTCAGGCATCAGTATTTTTCTCTCTTTTTAAAAAAAATTCTCTTAATGAATTTATACTTAAAAAATGAAAGTTTCTTGTTGTAGGAAGATTCCAGTTGTTTCCATGAAGAAGCAAGACAAGTTGGCCATTACATGTGTCCATTTCTCTCAAGCATGTGCTGACTGAATTTCCTATATTCTCTCAAGTCAATCCATGTCATGCAAAATGGTTATGATGTCAGAATCCAGTAAGTAACCAGGAAATGTGCTGTATTTCAGTGTGATATTTTAATATCCTCTTGTCTTTTGCTGTCAAAGAATTTATTTCCTGAATCTTTTGATTACATTATAGTGGTGCCAGTCCTGTTGTTGTGTTAAGGTGGTATCCGTATTCCCACAATAAACTTTGTCAGGCTTTTGCAACTTGGCTATAGAATTCTGCCTCACATCTGAGACTTGCTTTCAATCCCAGAGCCATTTAGGAAAGATGAAAATAAATTATCTTACATTGAATAAAATGTTGAAGAATCTAAATAACAGCAAAACCCTCCAATTGCTCAAATCTAGTTGCTATTTTTCATCAACTCCAAATCCTAAAGCACAATTTTTGAATTCGGTCAGTTCTCTCATTTTGTTTGACTTGCCTGGGTGGCTCAGTTGGTTGGACGACTGCCTTCGGCTCAGGGCGTGATCCCGGAGTCCCGGGATCGAGTCCCACATCGGGCTCCCAGCTCCATGGGAAGTCTGCTTCGCTCTCTGACCTTCTCCTCGCTCATGCTCTCTCTCACTGTCTCTCTCTCTCAAATAAATAAATAAAAAATCTTTAAAAAAAAAAAAAAAAGTTCACTTTGAGATCACAGAAGGACATTTTATCTCTGCAAATAACCAAGTCAACATATGGGTGAGAAAAATAATTTTATTTTAAAAAATGTTTTGTTTTTAACAAAGTCATTTTGTAAAGGTCACATAGTAGAAGGGCAGACAACATGAAGGCCCAGAGGAACTGTTCATGTGTGTTCTGATGCTGTCTTTCTTCAACCTTAGGGATGGATCCACAGAAATCCTGCTTCAATTGCCTTTTCTCTCACATCGCTTGCATATTTTTTCCCCATTAAAAATTTTTAGTTCAAATTCTACTTTTTATTTTATGGCAAGGACCTTCTAGGGGTAGAAGTGAACAGAACAGAGCTGCACATCAAATTCACTTTATAAAAACATCTCTTGGGGCACCTGGGTGGCTCAGTGGGTTAAGCCTCTGCCTTCAGCTCAGGTCATGATACCAGGGTCCTGGGATCAAGCCCACACTGGGCTCTCTGCTCAGCAGGGAGCCTGCCACCCTGACCCCCACCTCTCTCTGCCTGCCTCTCTGCCTACTTGTGATATCTCTCTCTCTCTGTCAAATAAATAAATAAAATCTTTATTTTTTTAAAAAATGTCTCTTTTTAGCTTATCAGTAAGTGAGCCAGGATGTTGTGGAAGTAAAATGCTTTTTTCAGTTGAACCATCTTTCTGGAGAACTTTAATTTTTTAAAAATTTAATTCAATTGTGTGTGTGTGCGTGTGTGTGTGTGTGTGTGTGTGTATGTGTGTGTTCCAGAATTCATTGTTTATGCACCACACCCAGTGCTCCATACAATACGTGCCCTCCATAATACCCACCATCAGGCTCACCCAACCCCCCACCCCTCTCCCCTCCAAAACGCTCAGTTTGTTTCTCAGAGTCCAGTCTCTCATGGTTTGTCTCCCCCTCTGATTTCCCTCAACTCACTTCTCCTCTCCTTCTCCCAATGTCCTCCATGTTATTCCTTATGCTCTACAAGTAAGTAAAACCATATGATAATTGACTCTCTCTGCTTGACTTATTTCACTCAGCATGATTTTATTTCCTCAGATTATTTTACTCCGATTTTATTTCTTCTAGTCCTGTCCACACTGAGATACCACCTTACACCAGTTAGAATGGCCAAAATCAACAAGACAGAAACAACAAGTGTTGGAGAGGATGTGGAGAAAGGGGAACCCTCTATACTGTTGATGGGAATGCAAGTTGGTGCAGCCACTTTGGAAAACAGTGTGGAGATTCCTTAAGAATTTAAAAATAGTGCTTCCCTAAGACCCTACAATTGCACTACTTGGTATTTACCGCAACGATACAGATGTAGTGAAAAGAAGGGCCATCTGTACCCCAATGTTCATAGCAGCAATGGCCACAGTCGCCAAACTGTGGAGAGAACCAAGATGCCCTTCAGCGGAGGAATGGATAAAGAAGATATGGTCCATATATACAATGGAGTATTATGCCCCCATCAGAAAGGATGAATACCCAACTTCTGGAAAACCTTAATTTTTAACTGCCCATTTGTACTTCTCAGTTTTTAACCCATTGTCTCAGTGATGACTTGGATGACCCTGGGGCTTTTGTTGAAAACTTACTTTCAGAGATGAGAGCTCTAGTCAGGCACACTTCCCTTCTGGGGATGTTTTGTGCTCTCACTAACTTCAAAGCTAACTGAGCCCAAACAGTAAGCGCAGTGGGGATATCTGAGCCAAATTCGTATCCAGACTATTTTGGGGTAGGGTTCTTGGGGTGAACTAAGCTAGGCACAACTGTTAATCACATTCAAAGCCATAAATAATAATAGTTGGTTTCAGTAAGTGAACTTTAAATTGGAGCCAATCAGTTGAAAAAATAGCAAATGAATTATGAGACCCGATGCTAATGACTTCATTTGCGGTTCTACAAGCGCAGTCAGGAGTGCGGGGTGGAAAATGGGATGAGAAGTCTTGCAACCACCTTGCTGGGTGATTTTCACTAAGCTGCTATATTTCTCTGGAAGTCACTTTCTTTCTACATTAAAAAGGTAAGAAAGAAATAAAAAGAAAAGCAAGCTATCATAATTTTTTTTTTTATAGTTTTGCAGGGAGTGGAGCTTTTGTTCTGAAAAGGCCAGGTAGCAAATTTTTACAGGCTTTAGAAACCGCATGACCTCAACCTCTCTGTTTTTACAGCTAGAAAGCAGCCATTGACACTATGTAAATGAATGGGTGTGGCTGTGTTCTATTAAACTTCATCTACAAAAACTAGAGGCCTGCAGGCCAGAGTCTGCCAACTCCTGGTTTAAGGGATGCTTGCAGACTTCTGTGTCAGGCAGGTGTTAACCGCTTTATACACAGTAATACACCGAATTAGGTAGGTACTGTTATTGGCATCAAATTATCAGTGAAGAAGCCAAAACTCAGAGACGTTAATTCACTTGCTCAAGGACACAATTCTAGTAAAGGGCAGAGCTAAGTTTTGGGATCAGGTCCACTTGCCTCATACTTACTCTTTTCTTTAGAAGACTTCCCTTCCTACTTAAGAGAGTTTCCATAATGGAATAGCCTGTAATGTAGACTAGGAAATATGACCCAAATCTTAATAACTCCAACCGGTGAGTGCCACAAAATAGCATCAGATTATGTTAATAAAAAATTTTTAAAAAATTTTAAAAAATAATATCAGATTAATTTACCTCAAAACACATTTTCCAAATGATTCTTAGAATTTTTCTTGGTAATGTGGGTCAAAACTCTTTTTTTTTTTTTCTGGTATGTGACTATACTTGTTTCATCCACATTTTAGCTTCAAGGGAAGGGATTCTCCTTCTCTACTCATGGATTTAATACTTTTTCTACTTGTTTTTCTCCCTTGAAAGCAAGAAAAGAATGATTAAGACGTACTATTAGGTCTGTGTTTTTCTTTTTAAGTGGGAAAAACTCAAAGCATATTTTATCTGTTTTTCTTCCATAAGAGAAGAAAAAATGGAAGCAATGAGAAAGCCTTGGCAAGTACCATAGAGATGGTGAATTATAATTCACCATGAATGCCATTCCCATCCTCTTGTGTGATTTGACAATCACCGAAGGGCTTGCATTTTTAGCTGTACGGCATTTGTAATGTGGAAAAGTGTATGCATTTTCACAATAAGTTTGTTGGATTGTTACTCAGGCAGAATAGCTCATTTGGCAAGGCTTAGAAGTAAATTGAGAATCCAACTTGGTTTATCTCCATCAGGCAGGGGAGAGCTCCCCCGATCTCCTGTCTTCCAACTGGCTCTGCCTGGCTCCCAGGGCAGGCTGATACTCAATAAGAAAACAGTAGAGTATTGACTGGAGAGTTCCCGCACTTCAGTGTGGTAGAAAGAATCAGCTGTCAAGATTTTCTATAGATTGACTGTGATCTGTGATGCCCTTCACAGCTCTTTTAGATTTCCCAGGAGATCTTATCTCCTCTGAAGGGAACACGAACTTAAAAGAAGGTCTGTAATGCTTCAAAGATTCCCAATGAACCTGACCTAAGCAGGGTGAACTTCTTCATTTCAAAGATTACCTCTTAACCAATGAGGTCTACAAGAGCACAAACAGACCCTAAAGTCTGGACTTTCAGGTACACATGAACCATCCTTTACGGTGAAGCCATTCTGGCTTCTGAAGCCCCATGAGCTTGCTTTGGTGTTTGGATTGAATGGAGTTTGAATGTTTTATGGACAGTAAACCTCCCTGGAAATTCTTCAAAGGTCTTAGATGAATTCTGTTAAAGGTCTCATTCAACCAAATCAGTGTTTATAATTTATTTTGTGGGAGTAGTGACGCAAGGTGCATAGTTGCCACTAAATCATCATCAAGCAGTAATAAGTGACCCATCTCTGGACACGGTATATCAAAGCCATCATCTATCTTTCCAGAGTCTTTTACTTCCAGGAATTTCCACATTTTGTGGTCCTGATGCCGATCCCTCATTTTTATGCCCCAACCAAACCTGCCTTTTCCAGGCTTGCTATGTATCTCTGTATCTTACTCATTTCTCCAACTCTGGCAAATTCATGTTGCTCATGTTGTCATAAAATACATTGTTTTTAGGAAAATTAATCTTCCATTTTTTTAATTGCTATTAAGTCTGAAGGGGAGAAACTAGATAAAATTTCTTGTTGATTTTTTTTTCTAACAAAGGAATACCAGCTGAGTCAAATACTAACTTGAATTATAGCTCTCTAGGAGGAGCAATTAATATGTATAACATTAAGGTGCATGGTTTCATTAGACATAACATTAAACTTTTGAAGACTAATGTTTCAAGGGGAACTCCTTACAAATGAAGTAGAAAGTACACATTTATGAAAACAAGATGTAGAACACGTGTTAACCATTGCATCTCTTTATAGAGACATCAGGACAAAGGTGATATTTTAATTCTTGATCTGTATGGAGAGCTCAATTAATTATCTACTTATTGATGTAGAATTGATCTCCTAGGAAGTTACAGAGCTCTTTTATTATTGTTGCTAGAGAGAGATAATTGCTCACTTTTTTTTAAATTTGTGGTAAAATCTACTTTGCTGGAATGAGTAAAAGATGCATTAAGATTAGA